>NC_136717.1:19875223-20270223 GCF_936440315.1 Barbus barbus
TGAAGTTATGGCGAAAAATGAGACCCAGGAAATGCCTAATAACGTCCACATACATTGTATGATGTAGATCAAACTCCAGTGGTTTGTTCGTTGTATGATGCCGATCGGATAGATGTGACTATTATGACTGAAAGTTATAGCGCCACCAACTGGCTGCAGGAAGTGTGTCGTTTTCAAAATGCTTTGAATTCAGCATCTTCTTTTTACTCGATTTGCTTCAAACTTCACCAGAATAATGTCAAAACACGGCCGATGTAAAACTGTGAAGGGAATATTGATATCTAAAATTATGTTGCCATGGCAACGTGTCAAAGTTGAAAATTCGTTTCTGGTGATTTTGAGGCAGATAACATGTTTAGAATGTCATGAAACTCAACACACATATGAGTATTAATGATAGTTAGACACTGGAAAAAGCTCATATACGGGCGTGGAAGAGACACTCTATAGCGCCACCTTTTGTCAAAAATGAGGGGGTTAGTTTTAGCTACAGACCCCAAACTCGGTACATAAATTGTTCTAATTAATCCGGACAACTTTCTAATTTACAGTCATTAGCTACGACCAACAGGAAGTCGGCTATATTTATTTTAATGTGGGTTTTTTTTAAGAACGGGCTGTAAACAAATTAATACTCCTCCAAGCAGAAACACGGAAATCACACCAAACATTTTTTATCATGATGCCAAAATACTGAAGATGCTAAATTGCGGACGGATTTAGGATATCTTGAACGATGATTTAATGGCAATTTATTAAAGTTACAGTAAAAAAGATAATTTTTTTTTTTTTATCTTTTAAGAGAAGCTTCCAAACACTTCATAAAAAATTACATACACAGAACCATACAGTCTGAGGATATGTGATTAATTTCATGAATTTACAATACACTATGCTTAGGAGAAAATTTAAAAACTATCAGAAAGCTGTTAGACTGCTGAGTGAGAGCTCCCTGCCAGCCTGCAGCTGAGTGAGGGGTGGGGGTGGGGTGGGGTGTGAGTGACTGTGTGAGTGACTGTGTGGATTGAGGAGCTGGGTGAGAGAGAGAAAGAGAGAGAGAGGGTCTGTTTTTTAAAATCTTTAAAAAATGCTTATAAATCATTAAATAAGGTCTCAATTCTTAACATTAGGAAATGCATTAATTAACGTGAACTAACAATGAAAAATATATTTTTACAGCATGTTAATTCTTCCATGATAGTATGAACTAACAAAGAACAATTTTTTTAAAGCATTTATTAATCTTTTTAATGTTAGAAAAATAGTCATGTTCAAAAGATAAACTTTAAAATGTAATAATATATTAACACATTTTGGAATTAATATTGATCAACATTAAATGGTATATAATTATTAATGTTTATATATATATAATGATAGCTACAGACACCAAACTCAGTACATAAATTGTTCTTATTAATCCGGACAACTTTCTAATTTACAATCATTAGCTACGACCAACAGGAAGTCGGCTATATTTATTTTAATGTGGGTTTTGTTTTTAAACAGGCTGTAAACAAATTCATACTCCTCCAAACAGAAACACGTAAATCACACCAAACATTTTTTCTTATGATGCCAAAATACTGAAGATGCTAAATTGCGGACGGATTTAGGATATCTTGAACGATGATTTAATGGCAATTTATTAAAGTTACAGTAAAAAAGAGAAAACTTTTCTTTTTTTTTTTTCTTTTAAGAGCAGCTTCCAAACACTTCATAAAAAATTACATACACAGAACTATACAGTCTGAGGATATGTGATTAGTTTCATGAATTTACAATACACTATGCGGAGGAGAAAATTTAAAAACTATCAGAGTTCTCCTGTCTCTGTGCTTCTAATGTTTGCGGTAGGTGACTGGGTGGGTGACTGACTGTGTGAGTTCAGTGAGTGTGGAGGGGGAGAGAGAGAGAGAGAGAGAGAGGGTCTGTTTAAACATCTCAATAAAATCCTTAAAAAATGCTTATAAAGCATTAAAGGTTTTGATAACACTTTATAATTAAGTCTCATTTGTTAACAGTAGTGAATGCATTAATTAACATGAACTAACAATGAAAAATATATTTTTTACAGCATGTTAATTCTTCATTGATAGTATGAACTTACAATGAACTAACAATGAACAAAATATTTTTTATATTAGAAAAATAGTCATGTTCAAAAGATAAAACTTTAAAATGTAATAATATATTAACACATTTTGGAATTGATTTTGATCAACATTAAATGGTATATATTTATTAATGATGTAAATTAACAACAGTTAAATAATGTTGTTTTTTAACATTGGTTAATTCACAAATAACATTAAATATTAACAATATATTTTTTACTTTATTAATTTGTGTTAGAAAAAATTATTCATGTTAGTTAATGGAAAAATAAATCATTAAAAAATGCTTATAAATCATTAAAAGCTTTGGTAACTATAATAATTTCTCATTTGTTAGCATTAGTAAATGCATTAACTAACATAAACTACCAATGAAAAATATATTTTCACAGAATTTAAAGTTTTATATGTTCTGTGTGTGTGTGTTTCACAGAATTGATGGTTTGGATTAACCCTTTAATTGCCGTATCCCTTAAAACCAAACTGCCAGAGGGTTACTGTGATGCTTGTGCTCGCTGGGCACCGTTTTATCGATGCCACCGGGGTGGCGTATGCTGACGGCTTGGGCCCGTCATCGCTGCTCGCAGCTATATTTATTTTTATTTTTTTTATTTTTATTTTTTTTTTTATTTTTTATTTCAATCATCCGGGCACTTTTGGGGGCCTTAACGTGCCCGAAAACTCTCGAAAATTGGCACGCACATTGGAACCTGCGGCCATTAGGACGCCGCTGAGGCTGGGACCCGGGCGTGGCACAGGGGCTCTACGGCGCCCCCTGGAAAATTGTCAGAAAACTTGATGTATAGCTCACACATACTTGCACGTATTCATATGAAACTCGGTACACATATAGAACTCATTGAGCTGAACAACTTCCGCACAGCATGTCTTAGGCTCCGCCCAACAGGAAGTCGGCTATTCAGGGCTGTTTAAAAAGCGCATGCTCTGGAATTTGATATACTCCTCTGAGGATTTCCATACGATTGCCACCAAACTAGGTGAACATGATCTCAAGACATTGGGGACGCTAAATTGCGAAGATATTTTTGATATGTCGAACGGTTTGCCCGTGGCGAGGCGATGAAGTTATGGCGAAAAATGAGACCCAGGAAATGCCTAATAACGTCCACATACATTGTATGATGTAGATCAAACTTCAGTGATTTGTTCGTTGTATGATGCCGATCGGATAGATGTGACTATTATGACTGAAAGTTATAGCGCCACCAACTGGCTGCAGGAAGTGTGTCGTTTTCAAAATGCTTTGAATTCAGCATCTTCTTTTACCTCGATTTGCTTCAAACTTCACCAGAATAATGTCAAAACACGGCCGATGTAAAACTGTGAAGGGAATATTGATATCTAAAATTATGTTGCCATGGCAACGTGTCAAAGTTGAAAATTCGTTTCTGGTGATTTTGAGGCAGATAACATGTTTAGAATGTCATGAAACTCAACACACATATCAGTATTAATGATAGTTAGACACTGGAAAAAGCTCATAAACGGGCGTGGAAGAGACACTCTATAGCGCCACCTTTTGTCAAAAATGAGGGGGTTAGTTTTAGCTACAGACACCAAACTCGGTACATAAATTGTTCTAATTAATCCGGACAACTTTCTAATTTACAGTCATTAGCTACGACCAACAGGAAGTCGGCTATATTTATTTTAATGTGGGTTTTTTTTAAAAACGGGCTGTAAACAAATTAATACTCCTCCAAGCAGAAACACGGAAATCACACCAAACATTTTTTATCATGATGCCAAAATACTGAAGATGCTAAATTGCGGACGGATTTAGGATATCTTGAACGATGATTTAATGGCAATTTATTAAAGTTACAGTAAAAAATATATATATATATTTTTTTTATCTTTTAAGAGCAGCTTCCAAACACTTCATAAAAAATTACATACACAGAACAATACAGTCTGAGGATATGTGATTAATTTCATGAATTTACAATACACTATGCTTAGGAGAAAATTTAAAAACTATCAGAGAGCTCTTAGACTGCTGAGTGAGAGCTCCCTGCCAGCCTGCATCTGAGTGAGGGGTGGGGGTGGGGTGGGGTGTGAGTGACTGTGTGAGTGACTGTGTGGATTGAGGAGCTGGGTGAGAGAGAGAAAGAGAGAGAGGGTCTGTTTTTTAAAATCTTTAAAAAATGCTTATAAATCATTAAATAAGGTCTCAATTCTTAACATTAGGAAATGCATTAATTAACGTGAACTAACAATGAAAAATATATTTTTACAGCATGTTAATTCTTCCATGATAGTATGAACTAACAAAGAACAATTTTTTTAAAGCATTTATTAATCTTTTTAATGTTAGAAAAATAGTCATGTTCAAAAGATAAACTTTAAAATGTAATAATATATTAACACATTTTGGAATTAATATTGATCAACATTAAATGGTATATAATTATTAATGTTTATATATATATAATGATAGCTACAGACACCAAACTCGGTACATAAATTGTTCTTATTAATTCGGACAACTTTCTAATTTACAGTCATTAGCTACGACCAACAGGAAGTCGGCTATATTTATTTTAATGTGGGTTTTGTTTTTAAACAGGCTGTAAACAAATTCATACTCCTCCAAACAGAAACACGTAAATCACACCAAACATTTTTTCTTATGATGCCAAAATACTGAAGATGCTAAATTGCGGACGGATTTAGGATATCTTGAACGATGATTTAATGGCAATTTATTAAAGTTACAGTAAAAAAGAGAAAACTTTTCTTTTCTTTTTTTCTTTTAAGAGCAGCTTCCAAACACTTCATAAAAAATTACATACACAGAACAATACAGTCTGAGGATATGTGATTAATTTCATGAATTTACAATACACTATGCGGAGGAGAAAATTTAAAAACTATCAGAGTTCTCCTGTCTCTGTGCTTCTAATGTTTGCGGTAGGTGACTGGGTGGGTGACTGACTGTGTGAGTTCAGTGAGTGTGGAGGGGGAGAGAGAGAGGGAGAGAGAGAGAGAGAGGGTCTGTTTAAACATCTCAATAAAATCCTTAAAAAATGCTTATAAAGCATTAAAGGTTTTGATAACACTTTATAATTAAGTCTCATTTGTTAACAGTAGGGAATGCATTAATTAACATGAACTAACAATGAAATATATTTTTTACAGCATGTTAATTCTTCATTGTAAGTATGAACTTACAATGAACTAACAATGAACAAAATATTTTTTATATTAGAAAAATAGTCATGTTCAAAAGATAAAACTTTAAAATTTAATAATATATTAACACATTTTGGAATTGATTTTGATCAACATTAAATGGTATATATTTATTAATGATGTAAATTAACAACAGTTAAATAATGTTGTTTTTTAACATTGGTTAATTCACAAATAACATTAAATATTAACAATATATTTTTTACTTTATTAATTTGTGTTAGAAAAAATTATTCATGTTAGTTAATGGAAAAATAAATCATTAAAAAATGCTTATAAATCATTAAAAGCTTTGGTAACTATAATAATTTCTCATTTGTTAGCATTAGTAAATGCATTAACTAACATCAACTACCAATGAAAAATAAATTTTCACAGAATTTAAAGTTTTATATGTTCTGTGTGTGTGTGTGTTTCACAGAGTTGATGGTTTGGATTAACCCTTTAATTGCCGTATCCCTTAAAACCAAACTGCCAGAAGGTTACTGTAATGTGTGTGCTCGCTGGGCACCGTTTTATCGATGCCACCGGGGTGGCGTATGCTGACGGCTTGGGCCCGTCATCGCTGCTCGCAGCTATATTTATTATTATTATTACTATTTTTTAATTCTATTAACTACTGACTAAATTTCCCCCAAAATTCCAAATAAACGTTGTCATTTAGAGCATTTATTTGCAGAAAATTACAACTGGTCAAAAAAAAAGATTAAGTGTTTACACGTCAAATAATGCAAAGAAAAGAAGTTCATATTCATTTTTAAACAGCACAATACTTATGTTTTAACTTTGGAAGAGTTCAGAAATCAATATTTGGTGGAATAACCCTGGTTTTCAATCACAGCTTTCATGCGTCCTGCTGTTCGGTGATATTTTTTATTTTTATATTTTTTGCCACTCCGGGTGCAAAAATTCAATCAGCTTGGCTTTGATAGCTTGTAAACATCCATCTTCATATTCCAGAGGTTTTCAGTGAGGTTCAGGTCTAGAAATTGGGCTGGCCATGAAAGAGTCTTGATCTAGTGATCCACCATCCACACCTTTACTGACCTGGTTGTGCGGCATGGAGTATTGTCCTGCTGGAAAAACCAATCCTCAAGACTTGAAAAACCAAAATCGCCAGAATTGAAAAGTCCTTTTCCTCACTCAAAACTTTTCTTTTTTTTCCAATTTCTCTTTTTTTAGCATGATCAGTAGTTATTGTTGATTCCAATTACTTTTACATTTACATTACATTTAGTCATTTGGCAGACGCTTTTATCCAAAGCGACTTCCAATTGGGAATACAAAAAGCGATTAATCTTGAAGAGGCAATCAGACAGAGGAAGTGCTCGTAACACCAAGTCTCAGTCATTGTTCAAATAAGTACAAGCTAGTAAGGGAGGGAGAGAAAGAGGGAAAGAGGTTTTTTTTTTCTTGAGTTTAGGATGAAGTCAAGTACTGCTGAAAGAGATGAGTTTTCAGTTGTTGCTTGAAGATTGCCAGGGATCCGGCGTTCCGGATAGGGGTGGGAAGATTATTCCACCAGCCAGGAATGGTGAACGAGAATGTTCTGGAAAGTGATTTTGAGCCTCTCTGTGATGGTACCACAAGGCGTCGCTCACTAGCAGATCTCAAACTTCTGGAGGGGATGTAGGTTCGTAATAGTGAGTGGAAGTAGGAGGGTGCTGAGCCTGTGGTAGTTCTGTACGCAAGCATCAGTGTCTTGAACTGGATGCGAGCTGCCACTGGTAGCCAGTGCAAGGAGATGAAGAGAGGTGTAACATGCGCTCTTTTGGGCTCGTTGAAGATCAGTCGTGCTGCTGCATTCTGAATCATTTGTAGAGGTTTGATTGTGTTTGATGGCAGACCAGCCAGAAGAGCATTGCAGTAGTCAAGTCTAGAAACAACAAGGGCCTGGACAAGAAGTTGCGCAGCATGCTCTGTCAGAAAGGGCCTGATCTTTCTGATATTGTGTAGTGTAAACCTGCAGGATCGAGCAGTCTTTGCAATGTGCTCTTTGAAGGTCAGCTGGTCATCAAAGATTACACCAAGATTTCTGACCGAAGTTGATGGGGTAATCATTGATGAACCTAACTGAATCGTGAAGTCATGCTGTAAAGTTGGAGTGGCAGGGAAGACCAGAAGTTCCGTCTTTGCCAGGTTGAGCTGTAGGTGATGTTCCTTCATCCATGCCGAGATGTCCGCCAGGCAGCCTGAGATCCGTGCAGCTACCGTTGGGTCATCTGGTTGAAAAGAGAGCTAGAGCTGTGTGTCATCGGCATAGCAGTGATAGGAGAAGCCATGTGCATGTATGATGGGACCCAGCGATGTAGTGTATGTGGAGAAGAGGTCCAAGAACCGATCCCTGAGGAACTCCAGTGACCAGTTGATGTGGTTTGGAGTACTTTTGAGGTACTAACAGCACTGTTTTTGCCATCCAGCTGGTCCTTTGGCGAGAGGATAGTGATGACGACAGCAATGGTTTTTATAGTTTTCCTCGTTAAATAAGATTTTGTTGAGGTGATCACCTAATCAGTGATTCGTTGAACAGAATGAGCCAGAGTTGGAATTAAACATTCAGTGGAATGGAATGTCTGCCAAAACTTGGATCAAAGAAAACTTAGATGGAAATTTCCCCATCCATAAACATTAGTCACCGTTTCAATAATATAGAAACAAGACATATGTGGCTTAAAATGGGCTAAAAATAGCTTACAAACCTTTTCTGTGTAAAAATTATATCTAGTTTTACAATTGCCATAATGGCATAAACTCTGTAATGCAACAAAAACAATGGTTCAAATAACTTTACAGCTGAAATAACATGCATTTTTAGATAGTGATTTAAAAAATTGTAGCCTTTAGAAGGGATGAATCAGCATGATTTTTTCTATTAATCAACATAACAAAAATTTGTTTATTGAGCTCTGAATACTCCTTTAAATAGATGCACCCACAGCCTCACTCTGTATTCTTCTGTCACTTAGATGAAAAGAATGTGAGGATGGTTGGTGGTCACAGTCGCTGTGCTGGTAGAGTGGAGGTGTTTCACAGAGGTCAGTGGGGAACAGTGTGTGATGATTACTGGGATTTGGCTAATGCTGCAGTGGTGTGTAGAGAGCTGGACTGTGGAGAACCTGTAGATGCTCTGGGTAATGCTCATTTTGGACCAGGATCAGGACCAATCTGGATGAATTTTGTAACGTGTGCTGGATCAGAGTCCACACTTAAGAACTGTGCATCATCAGGATGGAGAAAAAACTACTGTGCTCATAATAAAGATGCTGGAGTCATCTGCTCAGGTAAAGTATTTTACACATTCTTAGTCATGTCGTTATTGGCTTCTATGTAGAAATCTTTATCATAAAGCACCATATTTTTTTCACTAAACCATAATTTTGCTGATCTTGTTGTTTTCCTTTTTAGAAGTCAGGCTGGTTGGAGGTTCTCGCTGCTCTGGGAGGTTAGAGATACTTCATGATCAGTCGTGGATGTCAGTGTGTGATGCTGCCTTTGACCAGCAGGATGCAGAGGTTGTGTGTAGAGAGCTGGACTGTGGGGCTCCTGTACAGGTGCTGGGAGCAGCTGCTTTCGACAAAGGAGACGTTCAGATGTGGACACAAGAGATTCAGTGCAGAGGAAATGAATCTCAGATTCACCTTTGTCCTACATCATCCTCACACAAACACAATTGTTCTTATCTACACAACATTGCTTTGCTGTGTACTGGTAATAATTTAAAGTAAAACTGAGCATATTTAATTTAGTTTTATTTTAACAGTTAAAATGTACACTCACATTTCCTATTGTACTCTCTTACATACACAGAGATAATAAAAGTGAGGTTGGTTGGTGGTCATAGTCGCTGTGCTGGTAGAGTGGAGGTTCTTCATAGAGGTCGGTGGGGAACAGTGTGTGGTGATGGCTGGGATTTGGCTGATGCTGCAGTGGTGTGTAGAGAGCTGGGCTGTGGACAACCTGTAGATGCTCTGAGTGATGCTCACTTTGGACTGGGCTCAGAACCATTTTGGATGAAACATGCGAAGTGTACTGGATCAGAGTCAGAACTTAAGAAATGTGGATCCATGTATTCAATTTTTCATGACAAGTGTCTTGAAAAAAACGCTCAAGTCATTTGTTCAGGTAAGCTAAAGCTAAAAAAATCCTGTCTTATTGTACAAAACAACTGCACCAAGAGCAGTCATAATTTCTTTTTTTCTGACGTTTTTCTACCTTTATTTTGATCACGCAAACTGTTAAAATAGGCACTGTTAAAAGTAAAGTAACAACAACACACTGTTTTCTGTAGGGGAAAGAGCTTACTTTCAAGTTTTTGGACTGGAAAATATTTTGCTGAAATTTGTAATATGTTTTCATAATAAACATATTTTATTTCAGAGGATCAAGGAAAATATGATTTCTCATTATATGATTTATATCAGTGGTTCTCAACTGGTTTGGCCTTGGGACCCATTTTTTCCCATGGTCATCAAGCCGTGATCCACTTTATATGTCACGGTGCACACAGCAAGGATGAACGAGGAAGACTGAGACAAGGCCCTCTGGAGGCCTCTCAGGACACACATGGACAGTCTTACAGGATGGGGGCCTCCAGAGCGGAAACAGACAGATCGGAGGCCATGCCGGAACTGGGAGCTCTGGGGGCCATGGCGGTGCAGGGAGTTTCGGAGGCCACGCAGGGAGTCCAGGAGACCATGGCAGGTGGTCCACTACAGCCGGAACCCTTCTACCCCCCCAAAAAAAAATCCATGGGGCAGCTAGGGGATATCAGGAGCCCTCCGGGGCTAAATAAACAGGACAGGACAGCCCACAGGAACAGGAAGCCCTCCTAGGGCTGAACTCAGATGCTGAGGCTTCCTCTTGGCATGACAAGGAGTCAGGGGCCCTCCCAGGGTCCCTCAGCAACCGCCTCCACTTCAGCGACAGGAGGGGCAGGTGGCTGGGAATGGCCTCCGTAGCCACCACAAGAGGAGCCGCTTGTCCCTGACGAGTCTCTGTGGACAAGACCGACATGACCAGGTAGATTAAAACTGTTCCTGTGGGCACAACAAGACTTAAAATCCATGAATCTGGGGACATGGCACAGCACTCCTGGCCGTGATATATGGACTTGATCCACGGGAACTTGCTCAGCGCCGGCTGGCGGCCTAGAGTCAGCCAAGCCGCGGATGGCGGCGTCGATCTTCCGTGAACGGCGGGCTTGGGTGAGTCACGGACTGCAGCAGACTTGAGGGACTCGCGGTGATCCCGCTGAACTCCCACGCCGACTTGCAGTGGGCTAAGGCTGACAACTTCCATGGCGCGGGACAAACAGGAACAAATAAAAACTTTTCTAAAAACGAACAAAACGAGTTGAAGGGGCGCCGCTTACAGTTACGGTCTGGTCTTATGTCACGGTGCACACAGCAAGGATGAAGGAGGAACACGGAGAAGAGGACAAACTTAAAATAACAGTCTTTAATAAATCCAAACAAGGCAGGGCAAGACAAGGCAAGGTAGACACAGACAGGAACACCGGGGAGTAACGAGTAGACCAGATGAAACCTAACTGAACAGACAGGAACTAATATATACCAGATAATAACTAAAACACAGCTGAAAGGAATAAACTAATAATCACACTAAACAAGGACAAGAAACAATCCAAATAAGGACACAAGAGGCGGGAGCACATGACACACACACATGACAGAGGACTGACAGTATATATATATATATATATATATATATATATATATATGTGTGTATGTATATGTATATGTATATATATGTATATGTATATATATATATATATGTATGTATATATATATATATGTATGTATGTATGTATGTATGTATGTATGTATGTATTATTTGTTAAAAAACAAAAGCAAAGCAAATTTATTTCACAGAAATTAAGACTGTTAAGAATATGACTTGTACTGAATAAACAGCCAATAGGTAAGACTATTAAATAGCAGTCCCAAACTAGTTTTTGTTAATACAATTAGTTGGTATGAGCCACCACTGTCATTTAAACATACAAAATGACACAAAGTGAAAATAACATTTTTGGGTTATTTTTGTATTATTGTATTATGGAAACAACAGTTACCATGGTGAATATACAATACTAATATGAACTGTTATTGAAACGTGGAAACTGCTCCTGAATAGAATGAATATCATACCTTCATGCAAATCCTTCCCAGCTAACACACGCAGTACCAGTTATGTGATTTATCGGTACTGTACTTTTATTTCACACGTTGCCTGCTCATAGTTTCTGCGCTTTAGTGAAGTGATACAGCGTGGTGCCGAGTGCGCGCTACGAGCACGGTAACATCTGGCAGGACAGGACAGTTGGCTTTTCTGAGGTGAGAGACTTACAAAAAATAATGACACTGACATAAAACCTGTCAACATCTCATCTGACCGCAGATACTGAATTGGGACAGCGCCTTTTTCTCAGGCACTCTTTACTTAAACTGCATCTGATCTGACAGAAGTGCATCTTTCATGCATGTCTTTTAAAATATAAATCTCGCATCAGAAAAACATTTAGAATTACGTTTTTGGTTGCTGATGTTTCCGTGGCCGCACACTCCGCGACCCACTCAGAACGGTCTCGCAACCCACCAGTTGAGAAACACTGATTTATATGACTTATTTTTGAAGTTCCCTTACTTAAAAGTTGTTGTTTTCCAGAAGTCAGGTTGGATGGAGGTTCTCGCTGTTCTGGGAGGTTAGAGATACTTCATGATCAGACGTGGATGTCGGTGTGTGATGCTGCCTTTGACCAGCAGGATGCAGAGGTTGTGTGTAGAGAGCTGGACTGTGGGGCTCCTGTACAGGTGCTGGGAGCAGCTGCTTTTGGGAAAGGAGACGCTCAGATGTGGACACAAGAGATTCAGTGCAGAGGAAATGAGTCTCAGCTTCACCTCTGTCCAACATCACCATCACATGAAAACTGTACACATGAAAATTATGTTGAACTGATCTGTGCAGGTTTGACCATTTCCTTATTAAACAAAAAAACAAAAACATTAATTTCTCTCTCTCTCTCTTTCTCTCTCTCTGTGTGTGTGTGTGATACGTTTTTCCCTTTGTCCATATATTTTTTGTTCTCTCTCTCTGTTCGTTATATAGGTAGTATAAGAGTGAGGTTGGTTGATGGTAACAATGCATGTGCTGGTCGAGTGGAGGTTCTTCATAGAGGTCAGTGGGGAACAGTGTGTGATTGGTTTTGGGATATGGCTGATGCTGCAGTGGTGTGTAGAGAGCTGGACTGTGGAAAACCTGTAGATGCTCTGGGTGGTGCTCATTTTGGACAAGGATCAGGACCAATCTGGACAAATCGCAAGTTATGTACTGGATCAGAATCTTCCCTGAAGAACTGTGGAGCAATAGAATGGGGCTCAGTTCACTGTGATCATACTAAAGATGCTGGAGTCATCTGCTCAGGTAAGGTCCTCCGAACCAACACTTTTTGACATCACTGATGATCCACCTGCCTCAAGGAACAATTCACCCCAAAATTAAAACTTACTCTCATGTGTTCTTAAAAATTCCCCTTTTGTGTTCCATGAAAGAAGGTCAGAGTAGTTTGGAATGACTTGAAACTGTAACCAATTATTTCCCCTATTCATTTCCCTGTTCAACTTCTTTTCCCATTAATAATAAGTAGTTCTTCGTGGTAGGCCAAAATGACAAGAATTATACATTTACATTAAAAACAAATTTGATGAAAGCAGTGTCACCCTTTTTTTCTGGTTTCTTGCTACTTCAGGTGTCAGGCTTATTGGAAATTCCAGTTGCTCTGGGAGAATTGAAGTACTTCATGATCAGTCGTGGATGTCAGTGTGTGACGCTGCCTTTGACCAGCAGGATGCAGAGGTTGTGTGTAGAGAGCTGGACTGTGGGGCTCCTGTACAGGTGCTGGGAGCAGCTGCTTTTGGCAAAGGAGACGCTCAGATGTGGACACAAGAGATTCAGTGCAGAGGAAATGAATCTCAGATTCACCTCTGTCCAACATCCTTACACAAAAACAGTTGTTCACATGATGATTATCAGGGGCTGTTCTGTGCTGGTGAGAGTTAAAATAATATAAGAGTAGTATCTTTTTTTTTTTTCTTTCTCATAGGGTGCGTCTAATAACTAACCAGGGAGGGACCCAGCCATTTTAAGGGCTGTTTCAATCGAAAAACCCTTTAAGTGCACTGGATTATTTGCTCTCTAAAATCCCACAGTGCACTGCAAAACCAGATATTCAATATGTTTCCTTAATGGAAATTCTGAAGCGTGAAACATAGATTGCATAAACCAACACAAGCACATAGTGATGTCCCTGGAAAAGTGTGCCGTGCCCAAATTTGTGTATGCAGTATACTAATTCACAATCTAGGAAGTTTATAGAGACACCCAGTTTTATCTCTATTCTTCTCTCACTTAGATAAAAAGAATGTGAGGTTGGTTGATGGTAACAGCCGCTGTGCCGGTAGAGTGGAGGTTCTTCATAGAGATCAGTGGGGAACAGTTTGTGATCTTGGTTGGGATATGTCTGAAGCTGCTGTGGTGTGTAGAGAGCTGGACTGTGGAGAACCTGTAGATGCTCTGGGTGGTGCTCATTTTGGACCAGGATCTGGACCAATCTGGATGTATCTTGTTTTATGTACTGGATCAGAGTCCACACTGAAGAACTGTGGGTCAACAGGATGGAGCAAACATCCATGCACTCATGGTGTTGATGCTGGTGTCATCTGTTCAGGTAAATCGTTTAACTTGTTGTCTTTGAATATATGGTGAATTATTGTTTTGTTTGGAAAACTTATTTTTTTATTTTGTAATTTGTTTAGTATTGCTATGTATGTTATTTAGCTTTCAAGCATTTATTTTTGTGTACTGTGCACTGTGGTTCCTGTGCTTAATACAAACAGGTCATACACCTTCCAGACTCATTAATGGATCTCATCTGTGCACTGGGAGGTTAGAGATATTTCATAATCAGACGTGGATGTCCGTGTGTGACGATGCCTTTGACCAGCAGGATGCAGAGGTTGTGTGTAGAGAGCTGAACTGTGGGGCTCCTGTACAGGTGCTGGGAGCAGCTGCTTTTGGCAAAGGAGATGCTCAGATGTGGACACAAGAGATTCAGTGCAGAGGAAATGAATCTCAGATTTCATTTTGCTCAATATCATCATCACACAACCATAACTGTACCAGTGACAAAATTGTAGGACTGATGTGTTCTGGTAAAGTATTGATACTCACTGTCTCTTCATTTGATTTAGGTGAAATATAACTTTTTCCTCTGTCAGCTAGATTACACTTTGTTTTTCTGACCTCTCTGTTCTTTATTCAGGTTACACATATCTTAAACTGGTAAACAGTTCAGACTCTTGTTCTGGAAGAGTGGAGCTTCAGTTCCTCAATGAATGGGGCACAGTTTGTGATGCATGCTGGGATATGAGAGCTGCCAGTGTCCTCTGTAGACAGCTGAATTGTGGGATTGCTGTGTCTGTTGTGCGATCAGACTGGTTTGGAGAGGGAAGTGGTGAAATCTGGGCTGATGTGTTTGATTGTGACGGGAATGAAACAAAACTCTCAGAATGTTCCATCTCTTCATGGAGTCGAGCTGAAGTTTCTCATAGACGAGATGTTGGAGTCATCTGCTCTGGTGACCTTATTTGACACCGAGACTATTATGCTACAGATAAACTCTCTAAATTAAATATAATGAAGACTGTTTCACTATGTTCTAACATAATTCTTATAACATGAGATCTTCTCCTCAGGTTCCTCTCTGGCTCTTCATGATGGTCTGGTGCGGTTGTCTGGAGAGAGACAGTGTGAGGGGGAGCTGGAAGTTTTCATCCATCAGGTCTGGAGGAGAGTTCTGCTGGACTCCTGGAGTCTCACTGAATCCTCTGTGGTCTGCAGACAGCTGGGCTGTGGCTCTGTGCTGAACTTCTATGAGTCCTCTTCATCCAGTCCTGAACACAATCATGATTGTGTGACGGGCTTCCAGTGCTCTGGGAGTGAAGCTCATCTGGGGAACTGCAGCTCTCCACAAACTCTCAACTGCAGCGCCGCACAACAGCTGTCAATCACCTGCCTTGGTGAGAAGAACAACATCTGGACAGATTCTTCAGTTGTTTCTGGTCAATAATGTGTTTTCCTTTCTCTGAATAGCAGGTCGTGGGTCCATCAGGCTGGTGGGTTCTGGGGGAGACTGTGCAGGGAGGCTGGAGGTTTTTCACAGCGGCTCATGGGGAACAGTGTGTGATGACTCCTGGGATATGAAAGATGCCCATGTGGTGTGCAGACAGCTGCATTGTGGAGTGGCCCTCAGTAACCAGCAGGTACCAGCCTGGTTTGGTCCTGGTTTTGGACCCATATGGCTGGATGAGGTGGAGTGTGAGGGGAATGAGACGTCCCTGTGGAGCTGCTCTTCTCCAGGCTGGGGAAAACATGACTGTAATCACAAGGAGGATGTAGGAGTCGTGTGCTCAGGTAAACAGCAAACGATATATATATATATATATATATATATATATATATATATATATATATATATATATATATATATATATATATATATATAACTCTTCACAAAATTTCTGTAGCTAATTTATGTGGTTAATGAATAACCATCACTAATTTATTTGCATTGTACATATCAAGAAGGGGGTTGAAAACTGTTCTTATTCAAACATGTTTCCGTTTTTAAAAGAATTCCAGAAGTGTTTCAATTAACTGATCATGCAAGTTAATTTTTCCGGTGCAGACAGAATACAGTACTGAAGCACTCTGGCAGTTATTTCCAGCACTCTCAACAACATCACCGCTACTAACTTTTCAGTGCACAGTGTGACCATTTTAGTCTTATTCCAGAAAGAATGACTTTGAGTCTGTGAATCAAAGACACTTGTCTTATAATTGCATATTGTAAAATGTATGCAGTTTTGTTTTTGTTTTTTTCTAAATATTTATTTCTCAAAGACACTAAAATATCTGTTAATGGGCCCAGAATTGTTAAATTCTTTAAATTAATTTTAAAGTAATTTTTCCATCTAGAGTTTAAAGAGATCAGGTTAACTGAGGGCTGTGAAGGGAATGTGGAGGTTTTCTACAATGGATCCTGGGGTAATGTGTGTTACAACAAGATGGACAGAAACACAGTGAGTCTGATCTGTCAAGAGCTGAACTGTGGAAGATCTGGCAGTGAACCCAGTAATTCAGAGGGATTGAAGTCTTCTAATTGGCTTGATAAATTTAAGTGTCGACGACATGATTCCACTTTATGGCAGTGTCCATCTTCACCCTGGGGACAGAATGATTGTGATAATGAAGTGGCCAAAATCAAATGCTCAGGTAAGATTTTAAACCACGTAGTAATGTTTCTGTACATATAAGGATTGATTTTTATGTGAAATGTAGTAAATAGATTGTTTCTGAAAAATACATTAATGAATCTGTCAAACGGTAATCATGGAATAATCTCAGAGGAGAAGAGTCATGACTCTCCACAGGGCCATCTGATATGTTCAGCATCTCCTCACCAGAGACAATGTTCAAGTAAGTTTATTTGACAACAAATAGGATTAAATGTTTATTATTTTTTTCCACATATAAAACTGACTAGCTGATAGATAACTGAAACTTGTCAAGATAAATCACACTTATTTCTGTCACAGCCCTAGACTGTGTGTGTGTGTGTTTTTTTTTTTTTTTTTCCTAAACAGTGTGCTGCATCTGGTCAGAATCTTGTTTATGTGTGTTTTAGATCATGTTCCTCTCAGACTGAGTGGAGGGGAGGGCCGGTGCTCTGGGAGGCTGGAGGTGTATCATAACGCTGTGTGGGGCTCAGTCTGTGATGATCAGTGGGACATCAGCGATGCTCAGGTGGTCTGCAGGCAGCTGGGTTGTGGAGCAGCACTGAGGGCTGATGGGAATTCAGTCTTTGGTGCTGGTGAAGGTGTTGTGTGGATGAACAGAGTCGAGTGCAGAGGGAATGAGATTCACCTGTGGGACTGTCCTCTCTCCCTGAAAAACCACACTGACTGCTCCCACAAAGAGCACGCTGGACTCACCTGTGCAGGTCACAGCGAACACTGAGAAATATTATTAATATTTTTACATAATTTTAGAGTGTGTAATATTTATGTATTCAAGAGAATCATAATTTGTAATGTTTGACAGCTTTTCCAGATGTGTCAGTGTCCACTACTCCTGCCACAACATCAGTTTCTCCTCCAGTGCGCTCAACATCAGTCTCTCCTCCACGAACTCCTCCAGCAGCGTCTCTCTCCGTCCCCCCAGTGCTTGTGATTGTACTGGGAGTTGTGCTCTTACTGCTCTTAGTGCCACTGCTTATACTGATTCAGCAGAACAGAGTGATGAGGAGAGGTAGGAGAGATCCAGAGACTGTCATATTGTGTCTTATTCAGTGTGTGATCAGTCATGTGTTGTGAACTGACAGCAGGTTTGTCTGTCTACACTCACAGCTCTCTCTGACTGGTACACAGGACTTTACAAAACTCCGACTGAGCCAGATTATGAGGAAATTTATCACAGACACAATCACATCACTCAGAGAGGTGAGGCATCATGGGGGAATGTTAAAAAAATTGAACTATAACTGCATTCTCATTCAGAAGGCCCCTACACAGGCCCCTTCACTTCTCCTCTTTTATTGTAACTTTTGCATCTTGTGCACATTATACCCTCAAACAATCATGTGCAAACCACACCTGGTACCACACCTGTACCTGTTACAGTGGTATGCAGTACACAGGGTATTGCCCTTCTAGTTGTCAATCAGTCAATAAAATAAAATTCAGTGAGTCAATTCAACATAAAATACATAAATGCGTCTATCATTCGTGATTCAGCTTCACCTACAGAAGAAGTGAGTATAAGTTTGTTTGTTTTTTTAATTAATCTTTGCATATCGTCTTTCCTAATAATGTGCTTGTTAGCAAGTTCCAAGGCTAAAGTTTACAGCCTCATGAGAACCTCGTCACCCCACGGAGGGAGAGGGGCGGGGTCTACAGAGCTCATTAGCATTTAAAGAGACACGCAGCAAAACAGGTTGCTGTGAACAGAGCTGTTTTTGACAGGGTAAAAAGTGTGTTGTTTTACACTACCATTGAGAAATTTTAACCAAAGTATTTTATAGATTTTTCATTAAGACCCTAAAGAATCATATCAACTCATGGAATATAGGCATCCGATGACCCCTTTAAAGGGGGCATAACACACACGTTTCACCCAATCTCGTGTTAATCTTGAGTACCTATAGAATAGTACTGCCTCCTTCATATCTCCAAAGAGTCTTTAGTTTTATCATAATTATAAAAGAAAGATACAGCTTTACGATTCTCTCCAAAAAAAGCAGAGCTCCTGGAGGCGCGCCATGGGCGGAGCTAAAGAGTGACCAGCACTTGAGCACCGATTGCCAACAAAACACAGACATTTGATGCAGTTTCACTTACCATCTGCAGTTCTGAATCATGACCGGGATCTTTTATAGCTGGGACCGCTCCAACTTTCAGTATCAAACGATGTGCAAATCCAGTGCCGAACTGGGCCTTGTTTATGAAACCTTCGTCAACAAACACACTTGCAAAACTCACACTTGCAAAACAAAATGCATCCACTGTTTACGTAACGCTGGGTTATTCGGGAAGCTGAACAAGGTTATTTTTCCCTTACAACCAAAAACACACTTCTTTAGAGACATTCTTCTTGAGCAAGTCCCATGCAGTGCAGCTGAATGAAGGGCGTTGATGGGCGGGCTCTTGCTCTCGCACTGGTCAATATGTGCGTGGGCACGCTCTTCCAGGAGAAATGTCCATATAAGGAGTTCCACCCTTCATTACATTATGAAGAGCCACGATTAAAAAAAAAAAAACTTGCCAAAACTTGCAAGAAACTGGAAGTGTGTATTTGGCACAGAAATACTCTGTCATACGACCAAATCGTTTTTTTTTTTATTTTTTACTTTGGCCATGTTTAGCATGAGAATCCAACTCTTTAACCGTGTAAATAACTCAACATGCATGAAATAGCATTAGACCCCCCTTTAAAGATAGGGTGATCTCAACACCATCATCGCTCACAATGATGACACATTTCCAAAAGCAGTTGATGAAGAAGAAAAGCTCTGAGATCCATTTGCAGGTCATATTTTTGACTTGCTTTCACTATCATAGTACTTAATGCTCAAAGGAAAGAAGGATTCAGTATGTAACAAACATGTTTCTGACTGTTCTGCTCTTCTTTAACAGGGAGTCTCATCTCTGAAGAACGGAATTCTGGGTATGAAGATGCTGATGAGGTTCTCTCAGGTGATTTACAAACTTGGTAAACCAGTGTAAATAGTGAAATTCACAATTTACAGGAAATTTGTACATGTGTATATTATTATTATGTATTAATATGCATAATGTATTTAGTAATTTCTTTTTCTTTTTTATTCTTTTTTTGGGGTTGGTTGGTTGGGGGGTGAAATCACACCAGGATACTATGATGATGTCATCATTGATGGATTAAAAACAGATCATGAGAAAGGTGCTGGTGCTCTTCTTTATTTGTAGTTGTAGTTCTCTCTCTGAAATTCTACAATCTGTGTATTAGTATAAACATTCAATTGTTTCTGAGTGTAATGGCATTGGTTTCATGTTAAATTTCTAGATGACACACCAGAGGACGGTTATGATGATATCATTACTAGTGGACAGAACTATGGTACTGAAAAAGGTGTTTATATAATTTTGCTTATGCATTTTTACACCCCATTTCTTTAAGGTGAAGGCCAGTTCAAATAAAAATAAAATGTTCTTTTATATTTAAGAGCTTATCATGCTTGTGTGTCTAACAGGTGAGTAACACAGAACTTCGTTTTTAGTCATGTATTACTTTCTATGATATACTGAACATGCTTTTGTACTATTAATGAATCATCATGGCTTATCAGGTTTAATCTAATAGTCTCAGACAGTCATGAGGAAAAAGATATCTACAGTATGACACAAGCTGTGTTACACATTATAATGAGCTTTTTTAATACATGTGTATCAGAGGGAGATGAGGAGGAGTGTGATGATGATGTGGAGAACAGCAATGAAGATGAGAAAAACCTGTTGGGTAAAGATTTTTTATTATTATTTTTTTTTTACACTTACAATTTATTTACATTTATGCTTAGAATTGCTTAGAATTCAGTTGGAAGTTAATTGTCCACACCACTGCATATGTATGTGTGTGTGTGTGTATAATAGAAAATTTGCTGATTTAAATAAAAATTTAAATTAATTTTTATTTTGCAGACTATGATGATGTAGGGGAGGAGTGAAATGATGAGGCAGGGGCTATGAGTCAATGGGCACACCCACTGTAACTGCTCATTGAAGCTTCTGGAGTTTTTGTTTTTTGGTTGATGAATTTACTTAGCATATTTTTGAGACAATACATTTAGAGTTGCCTTTGATATATTTTTGATACATTTAGATTCATAAACAAATCTTGATCAACATAATTACTGCAACCATAATTTCTAGTGAGTTGATTGTCATGATTGCTACAGTTCAGGGTCCGGTTTAAGTGTTTGGTTTCCTGTTTTCTTAAACTTTTTTATTATTATTCTTTCAAGATGTAAGAAATTAGATTGAACATTTAATTTGTCTGTTGTGATTTGCAATGTTTTTCTCTCTCTATTTTTTTTTTATTAACTCAAAATTAAGCAGAAAAAAACTTTACTATGCAGCCTATATTATGTAACTATATGCAATTATAAGCCATTTGGCTATTGACTACTCTACTTTTTTTTCTTAAGTGCCGAAGACTTGGGTATTATGCTCTGATTTGTCTGTGTCTATATAGACAGACAGTCAGACAGACATGTGAAAAAAATGGCTGTTCGTACTGAGCCAGCACATTTCAGTGTGATTTCAGTCCCTGCTGGCATTGAAGTGAACAACAGGTAATAACTTTATGTGGATTTTACGGTCTTTTACTGCAGTCTTGTGGAGATCAGTTGCAGTAATAGAAATTTCTGAAGCCATTTACTAAAATCATTCTGTTTAATTTCAAGTGAGTAAAACGGACTTTGGAACATAACAGTCGCTCACCCTTCAATATTACCTTCACAGACACAGTATCAAAATTAATAGAGGAGTGAAACATTCTGAGGCGCAGAAAAGAAAAATATACATTTTGTTTTGGCTGATGCTGCAGTGGTCTGTAGAGAGCTGGACTGTGGAGAACCTGTAGATGCTCTTTCTAAGGCACACTTTGGACAAAGTTCAAGACCAATCTGGAGCAGGGGCGGACTGGCCATAGGGAGCAACGGGAAAATTCCCGGTGGCCTGGCAGCCAATTTGGCCTTCTGCTCTACATTTATTTATTTATATATATATATATTGTTGTTGTTTTTGTTGCCTGCCGAATGTACTAAAGTGATTCAATAATAAAACCCTAATAAATCATGAATCGGTTAGTCTTGACTGGCAACGCAATTCACCTCGCGCACGCTCCACGCATCCGTGCGTCCACCAAAAGGATCCCAGACTCGAGAATGTAGTGGAAGTGCCCAGGTGGAGCAGAGAGGCTAAACAGGACTTCAAGTTCAGGTCAGTTACATCTGTAAACAGACTATTGTAGTTTTGTCTTTACTTATGAATGAATGAATGAATTATGCATTTATATAGCGCTTTATTGTGTATGCCGTACACCCAAAGCACTTTGCAATCATGTGGGGGGTCTCTCCTCTAACACCACCAGTGTGCAGCATCCACTTGGATGATGCGACGGCAGCCACAGTACAACGGCGCCAGTGCGCTCACCACACACGAGCTACCAGCTACAGGTGGAGAGGAGAGAGAGTCATAGAGCCAATCTAGTGGATGGGGATTATTAGGAGGCCATGACTGACAAGGGCCAGTAGAGGGAATTTGACCAGGACACCGGGGTTACACCCCTACTCTTTACGAGAAGTGCCATGGGATTTTTAATGACCACAGAGAGTCAGGACCTTGGTTTAACGTCTCATCCGAAAGACGGTGCTTTTTGACAGTATAGTGTCCCCGTCACTATACTGGGGCATTAGGACCCACACAGACCACAGGGTGAGCACCCCCCTGCTGGCCTCACTAACACCTCTTCCAACAGCAACCTAGTTTTCCCAGGAGGTCTCCCATCCAGGTACTGACCAGGCTCAACCCTGCTTAGCTTCAGTGGGCAACCGGTCTTGGCCTGCAGGGTGATATGGCTGTGGCTTAGTTAAACATTAAACTGCTAGCAAATGTTACCTATAACAAAAGAACCTATAACATCTGAAGAACCTTTCTGTTTCACAAAAGGTTCTTTGTGGCTAAAGAAGGTTCTTCAGATTATAAAAAGGTAAGAAAAAGATAGTTCTTTAAAGAACCTTTGACTGAATGGTTCTTCTATGACATCACTATTTTAAGCACCTTTATTTTTAAGAGTGTAACCACAAATTAACAATGGGTTTGTTACACTGTTTCACCATGGTATTTGTAGTAAAACTTTGGTTATACAAATGGTAATCAATCCGCCAAAAAACATGGTTACTCTACTTTTACCATAGGCC
The DNA here is from genome assembly GCF_936440315.1 of Barbus barbus. Taxonomy (NCBI): domain Eukaryota; kingdom Metazoa; phylum Chordata; class Actinopteri; order Cypriniformes; family Cyprinidae; genus Barbus; species Barbus barbus. The sequence continues at coordinate 19,898,150 of NC_136717.1, forward strand.
TAATAATACCATGGTTAATTTAACTTAGGACAAAACATGACCCATGATAATGCAAAAACATGTTCAGTGTTAAGATTTTTCTTTAACGATATATTCAAGATGTAGCTATTAATGTACTAATTTTGACATTTGGGCAAGCTAAAACAATACTATGTAATATGTATACTGTGTGCAAACAAATTACAATGAGATGGTTGTTTTGCAACAAGGTGTGGAGATGTGTTTATAAAAAAAGTGACAGGTATAAGAAAATTTGTGAAAAAAGTAAACACACGTGGGACAGAGAGATGTCAGGGAAAATGAAGAGACTGAAAAGGAAAATGGAAGTTCAAGAGATAACATTTAATTATTTTTGCGCGGCCCCAGCTTAGAAATTTTAACTTTTTTCAAAATTTGTTGTGGATGTATGAGATTGCCTGGATGAGTGTGAGATTTCCCGGCCTGAAATTTTGTCCCAGTCCGCCACTGTGGAGGAGTCATGTCAGATGTGTTGGTTCAGAATTCACTCTAAAGGATTGTAGGTCAGCAGGATGGTATAAGTCTTACTGTGATCATACTAGAGATGCTGGAGTCAGAAGGTAACTGTCCCACACCCTGCCATCAATAAAAAATAGAAATCTTTACTAAAAACAACATCATTTAACCTTTTCATCGAATTTTTTAATTAAACATCCAATAAATGTAGAGTTGTAACGGGTTTAATTTCTTCATTTAGGTTTAACTGGGGGTACTTTAAACTCGTTCTCAAGTTAATTTGTATTTATCTACAAAATGCTTAAAGATGAACTACAATCTACATATCTAAAGGTTGGCATGATTGTTTTGCAATACCATCAAAGCAACAAGAAATGTACATACAAAAGTAAAATAATGTAATGCAAGACAATTAAAATATGTAAGGTGCCATGTTTAATGGCTGTAAGATAAATGCAATACAATAGACAGATAACCAAAACATTGACCACCTGTCTAATTGCTGTTTGTCCTCTGCAAAAACTGCACAAACCCACAGAGGCGTAGACTCTACAAGAGCCCCGAAGGTGTCCTGTGGTATGTGTCACCAAAATTTATTTGTGATTTTGCCGTTTTTCTAATAATAAACATTAGAACTGAATGAACAATTTAGTACATGCATACATACATACTGTAATGGGGTGAACGAGATGGGAGATGTGCGGATCCATTTGCAAGCTTTTATTAATAAACATAGTCAAATAACAGAAAGGGTCAAAACACCAGTGAACGGGTATGGCACGGGCAAGACACAAGCGTAATCCTAGGGCATGCGTGGGTCCTCGATCGGTGAACAAAATCCAGAGGGCTTGAGAAGAGGGGTAGTCCGATAACCTGAGCAATAATCCAAACGAGGTAAACACAGAGTCCGAAACAGTGAGACAAGGCTAAATCCACGATACAAGGGCGGGAAACAGGAAACAAGACTATAAACAAAATAAAGTAAACTTAGACTTTGAGAACACAGAATGGCACGTTAAGGCAGCTGACACTTGGAGAGTGCGAAACCCAGACTCAGACCTACACATAAACACAGAATGGCTCGGTAAGGCAGCTAACACTTGGGGCGTGCTATACGCAGAACAATACACGGAGATCTGTGAAAAGAAGGCCATGGATTATAAAGGGTGTGTGATTTGTGAGATGGTTCTCAGGTGTGAGCGTGTGATTGAGACAGCTGTGTGTACTTGTGTGCAATGAATGCTGGGAAATGCAGTCCAGGGTAACATGACAGTCTGTGTGGTGTGAGAGGCAATATGATGGAGAGGCGACCTCTTGTGGCAGTTGGACAAAAGACCACGAACCGGATTCGTGACACATATGTCGCGGTCCTACTCCACCCGCTCCGAGCGGAATTCGAACCGCGGTCTCCGGCATGGGAGGCGGGCGCTCTAACAAGGAGGCTAAAGGCCACGGCCTCTAGCGTCAGTCGCTAGAGCGCCACTTGAGATCGGGGCGTGAGGTTTAACCTGCACAGCACTTACCCGCTGGACTCTTCTACACTCACCCCCCTAAACCTCACTCCCATCCGGGTCACGGCACCAAATGTCGCGGTCCTACTCCACCCGCTCCAAGCGGGATTCGAACCATGGTCTCCGGCGTGGGAGGCAGGCGCTCTAACAAGGAGGCTAAAGGCCACGGCGGTTTAACCTGCACAGCACTTCCCCGCTGGCCTCTGCTACACATACATACATACATATATACATACCAGAATGGATAACAAGGCTACAGATTTATCAAAAAAAAATTAATTAGGGGCTAATCACCAAAGGTGCTTAGGCACCTATTGCATCTTTTAGTTTTCTTCTTCTTCTGCTCTAGAAGTCTATGGCAGCCCAAAGAACTGCTTATAGGAAAGTTATGATATTTGGCACACAGATAGAGGACAGTCTTAATATTAACCATATCAAATATGAGTCTTTATCTCAAATTCTCTAGCGCCAATAGGTCAAATTTCCACTCATATTTCTGCTAAAAACCTTTGAACCGTAAGGTCTAAAAGCAAAGTTATTTTTCCTCTGATTCCTTGGCTCATCCTGAGTCAAATGCATACCAAAATTTACATTTCTACATTTCTACAATTTTGAACTTTTTCGAACTCGTCTTAGACAGTTTGTCCAGTTTTCACCAAAATTGGCTCAGGTCATCTTCAGACAACGCTGGCAAAAAGTTATCAAAAAATTTCCAAGAGACCAAACTGTTCTCATAAAGCGTGCTAACGAATTCGATTAAAATTCACAAAAAAATGGACATGAGTCTATGTCCTCGCAATGCTTTAGCGGGTTCTGACCAAACTTGGTACATGTTATACCAAGCATGACCTTAGAGCACATGAGTAGTTTCAGCACAATGCAACCTCCTGGTCAAAAAAATGTCATTTTTGTTTATAATTTCTGAACTGTTTGATAAAAAATCATAAGAGTGATCTTGTTAGATTCAGAGTGGCATACCAAATCAAACAATACCCAGTTTTCCTATGTAAGCTATTTTGAGCGTGGATCATTTCGAATTATAGTAAAATTATATTTTACATTACATTTTCATTTAGTCATTTAGCAGACGCTTTTATCCAAAGCGACTAACAAATGAGGACAATGGAAGCAATCGAAATCAACAAAAGAGCAATGATACACAAGTGCTATAACAAGTCTCAGTTAGCATAGCGCAGCGGCAGTACACGTAGCAAGGTTGATGTTTTTTTATTATATAATAAATAAAAAGAAAACAGACAGACAGAATACAAAAATAGAGAAGCTAGTGTTATTTTTTTTTTTTTTTAAGAAAACAAGCAGTTAGTAAATGAAGAGTGTGCAAGTCTAAAAGTCAAGTCTTTTTTAATTTTTTTAAGAATAGAATTAGAATAGAGAGTGCTAGAGTTAGAGGGCCAAATAAAGATGGAAGAGATGTGTTTTTAGCCGATTTTTGAAGATGGCTAAGGATCCAGCTGCTCGGATTGAGTTGGACAGGTTACAGGTCACCAGGAGGGAACATTAAATTAAAAAGTCTGTGAAAGTGATTTTGTGCCTCTTTGGGATGGCACAATAAATCAACGTTGAATGAACTTAGATAAAGGGGTGCAGAGCCAGTGGTGGTTTTGTAGGCAAACATCAATGCCTTGAATTTTATGTGAGCAGTTATTGGTAGCCAGTGCAAATTGATAAACAGAGGTGTGACATTAATTCTTTTTGGCTCATTAAAAATTAATCTTGCTGCCGCATTCTGGATTAATTGTGAAGGTTTCATAGAACTGGCGGGAAGACCTGTCAAGAGAGCATTACAATAGTTCAGCTTGGACAGAACAGGAGCTTGAACAAGGAGTTGTGTAGCATGTTCTGACAGAAAGGGCCTGATCTTCTTGATGTTGAATAAAGCAAATCTGCAGGACCAGGCAGTTTTAGCAATATGGTCTGAGAAAGTCAGCTGATCATCAATCACAACTGATTGATTGAAGGAGTTATGGTTGATGTGCCATATGATGTGGATGGTGAAATTGTGATGAAACAATGGGTTTGATGGAACCACAAGCAGTTCTGTCTTGGCAAGGTTGATTTGAAGGTGATGGGTCTTCATCAGTGTTGGGGAGTAGTTAACTACAAGTAGCGACACTACTAACTTAACTACATTTTTCAGTAGCTTGGCAGTAGCTCAGTTGCTTTTTAAACAGTGTAGCTTTTCCAGTAGCTAACTACTTTTTGCAGCAAGTAGCGGTGTAGCGCGAGCAAAAGATACATTGCGTTTTGTCGAGCCTGCGCGAATCAGCGCGATGCAAGGATATTCTTCTTGTTAGATTACAAACTCATTTTTTGCCATTACCGCCACCTGTTGTTTAATCACACATCTTGCGGCTAACAGTTCACTGACGTACAGAAGTGGGTTGACACTTGACACCCATATTATCCATGATTGAGCAAGACGTGGCGGCAGATTTGGAGGATGGAGAAACAACTAACGTTAATTACCCATGGCCTTATTTGTCCAAGTTCATGTCTCTCAAAGAAACGACAAGTAAAGGTTACACTTTTTGTAACAGTCTGAGATATTTGAGTGTTGTGTGTAATAAAACAATACTCTTTGAAATCATAATTGTATTGCATTGTTTTTAACACTAAATATTTTACTTAAAACATTCCTCAGACACTTATTCAGTTATTTATAATATACGTTGTTCAAAAAAATCAAAAGTAGTTTCAATGTAGCTAGCTACTTTTTGATAGTAACTTGTAGTGTAGCTAACTACTTTTCCAAAAGGGTAGCTTGACTGTAGTTTAACTACTTTAACTTACGAGTAGCTTGTAGCTTGTCAAACTACAGTTTCAGAGTAGCTTCCCCAACACTGGTCTTCATCCAGCAAGAAATGACTGTTAGACAAGCTGAGATGCGAGGATCTGGTGATTAATCGTGTCAAAAGCAGTGGACAGATCCAGCAAAATGCTGTATTTTACCAATGTTTTAGTATAAATTTGGAGTCTAACTCAAAATATGTAGTGCCACCAACAGGCCAAATTTTCACTCATGTTTCTGCTAATAACTTTTGAACCATAATGTATAAAAGTTAAAAAAAAAAAATTCCTCTGATTTCTTAGCTCATACCAAGACGAATGCATATCAAAATTGTCACAATTTAGAATTTTCTAAAAAATCTAGTTTTTCAAACTCGTTCTAGACCAGGGTTGGGCAAACTTTTTGACTCGAGGGCCACATCAAGTTTTCCACATTAAGTGAGGGGCCGCATAATATGTTCATGAAAAATGAAGCTTAGTTTTTTTTTATTTTTTATTCTAAATTGACACTCACTTACTACTGTACTATGTATACTTATACATGCATGGCAGTTCTTTTCTTGTACCATCTCTACCTATTTTTATGAGCATTATTATGACACACAGATAAGTTGCATCGGTGTACAAGTCGATTGATGTATAAGACATTTTATCATTTCATTCAGAAATAATGTAAAATAAACGAAACGTTTGCAAACATTAGAAACATGCATTTATATTCCCTACACTCCACAAAAAATCCTGTAAATTTAGCAGTGTTCAGAATAGAAAAAAGAATGAAAATATAAGTAAAAAAACAAACACAAATTATAGTGGCATTCACCATAAACATATATTATAAATGCTCAGCCTAAATATTTAAAGCAAAACTGAAACGAGCGGCGTGGCTGCTGGAAAATCCACAATACAAACTCAAAACAAACTCACTTGCCTTTTCTCATTCGTCACCAATCCTAATGTGCGCGCTTTGCACTTGACCTCAATTGCTTTATATAAGTCGCCTTGGAAATCGCAATACGTTTCAGATGAAAAAACGCAATTTATAATCCAGAAAACAGTACTATATCCATTTTCACAAAAATGTGTGTGGAAAACAGAAGAAGAAATCATATCTTTGCAAGATAAAACAATAAATTATTTCCATGTTTTCCCCACAAAATGACAGCACCCGTGAGCCGGAGGATAACACTGGCATTTGTTTTGATACTGGAAAGTCTTTTAAGCATTTTTAAAACAGTGAGTGATAGCGGGCCGCAGATGGCCCGCGGGCCGTAGTTTGGACACCCCTGTTCTAGACGGTTTGTCTAATTTTCCCCAAAATTGGCTCAGATCATCTTCAGAGCATTCTGGCAAAAATTTATCAATAAAGTTTTGATATAGCAAGCTGTTTCCATAAAGCGTCCACAAAGTTTGTGCAAAAATGCACATGAGGCTATATCTCCACAACACTTTGGTGGATTCTGGCCAAACTTGGTATGTGTTATAAAAAGCATGACGTGAGGGCACATGAGTAGTTTTGGCACAGTGCCACCTTCTGGTCAAAATATATTTAAAAAAATGACAATTCTACTTCTAACTTCTGAACAGTTTGGCCAAAAATCACAAGTCTCGTTAGATTCGGAACAGCATACCAAATTGAGCGATAACTAATATTCCTATACCGGCATTTTTGGATGTCAGCTATTTTGAGTTTTGTAGTAAAATGCTGTATCAACAAATGTCTTCAACAGGGGTGTCCAGCTCTGCTCCTAGAGAGCTACTATACTGCAGAATTCACCTTCAACCCTAATCAAATACACCTGAACCAACTAATCAAGGTGTTCAGGGCTACTTAATTACAGTGTGTTGACTCAAAGTTAGAACTTAAAGGTATGTTCATGCCATATCATAATTACCATTATTACAAGATATCAAGTTGTAAAAAGTGTTCACGTCCTCGTAGAACTCGTAATTTCAACTTATGAACTGAAAGTTTTCTGAGAGCTAAGACTTGTAACCACCTGACCACCTCAGATTCATTAGGCGCTGTGCTTAGGCATTGATAGTGTGATAGTTCCAGGTCCAAGTCCCAGGGTGTAAACAGCTCCAAGTAGAACGTCACGTGTTGTCATCTCGAAATCACAGTAATTATGATATGGCGTGAATGCAGCATAAGTCTGCAGGGAAGGTAGCTCTCTGGCAGCAGGGTCGGAGAACCCTGGTCTTTACTGAGTAATTAAAGACAGCTCCTTAGCTCTTCAGATTACTGTATCTTCGTCCTGTGGCTAAACTAGTTCAACTCCCAGCACTCCCAGACGGTGAGAGCACAGACGTTAAGGACTAAGGAATTTATATTTCTGCACATTAGCTATGCTAATCTGGGGGTGGCTGTACTAAATTCCTTATTAATTTGTGACGTTCGTGTATAGAGCGCTGACGGCAGTTACACCAGCGCGGTTCCAGTTTACTTTCAGTTTCATTCTCTGCCGCTATTTCATTGAGTGGTAAATGTGCGTGCATGAATGTAAGTTAATTTATCTTCCTTTCCTGGTCATATCACGATGATGTTACCGCTGCATGTCTGATTGTGGACATCCGGTTCATATTGTAGTTAAGTTCATACAGAATGTGGAGGAGTGATGCGCATGTGATTTACGTGCATATGTTTGGTGGGTTGTACTTAATAGTAATGTATAGAGAAGTGGTATTAAGGCAAATGTTTATGTTACTGTATACAGACGGATACTGATATTTTATTTGTTTATTCCAGTGTTGCAGGAGAGGGGAAATAGGAGCTGCCGCTTTAAGACAGCTACGGGAGTTGTAGTCCAGAGTGAGATGCATTGTGTGTAGTGTAGTTGAGTAGAGAAAAGAGAAATGTGCTGGAGCGACGTGCTCATTCTCTGTGTGAGCCTAGCAGTCAAAAACAGAGGAAAAAGAGTGGTATGCTGTTTTACTTTAAGTCCACCCGGGAGCTATTTCACACTGTAAGCCTGACAATACTGATCCAGTAAAGGAATGACATGCATCGGTAACTTTGTCCGTCTCATCCCTTTGCACGAACATGAATTGACGAGCTGTTACGCTGCCGCCGGGAGTCGTTAAAGCGGAGGAAGTAACACTGGGGGCTCGTCCGGGATTCGTTCGTCGTAGGTGGTGAATTATATGGACATTTTAATCTGTTAAACCGAACCAGACATTGTCAGAACAAAAGTGAAAATGGCGGATACCCGGGAGAGAACGCGAGTGGTGAGAAAACATCCTCATTTAAATACGAGCAGCCCATGGAATCCTGCGTTATCAGAAGGGGCAGAGAATGATGAAAAACGAACACATATATCTCTTTGTTGTCTGGCTAAATGAAATGGATGCTCAAGTATCAAAGACTGATAATAGCAACAATCCATTCAAATGTAGTTCTACCCCGTGTCCTACATCCTTTTCGGTGAGCAGGCCCACATGTTGCTATGAGACAGTCTTATCACAGCAAACAGCAAGAGCAACTAATCCGTTTATTAGTGGGGTACACACAGAGTACCCCATCAAATTTGAACTATCCACTCTCAATGTGCACAGAGTTAACAGCCAAAAGGATGCTTCAAGGCATGCCCACAATAAATCGCCAGCCATGTGAACGTGATGTCTGTGCAGTTCGGCCTAGCATTCGTGAGGATGAAGGTAACGCTATGTATTCCAATGGCGATGAGGGTTGTCTCCCAGAGCTTACTAGGTCCAGCCAACGTGGAAGGAAACCACGTCATAAATTCTGTGACCTGTCATCAGACAATGGGGAGGAGTGCAATGATAACAGAGAAAGGATCCCCACACTGCGACCAGGTCAGTTTGATGGCTCTACTTCATGGAGAGAGTTCCTAAATCGCTTTGAGGATTGTGCAAGAGCTAATCCTTGGTCGGAGAGGACAATGACTGTGCAGATGAGGTTTTGTCTAGTAGGCGCAGCAGGTGCAGTGATTCACAAGAACCCCAGGTCCAGCCGTTGGGATTATACACTTATAGTAGAGGAAGTGGAGGCTGCATACGGCCCTTCATCCGAGCACGCTGCTGCCATTGGAATAGAGCTGAGGCAGAAGGTCCGTAGGGCAGGTGAGCCACTCCATGTGCTAAGGGACGACATTTATGAAAAAGTCTCCATTGCTTATGCAGATCGCTCAGAGAGGGAGCAGGACTCTATTAGTGTCGAGGTGTTCACTAATGCTATGGGAGATGCCAATATTGTGCAAAGACTGCTGGAAGAGAGACCACGTACCCTGGCCCACGCCTATGAGATTGCACACAGGTATGAAACCACATGTCGGACAGCCACAAGTGTAACACAACTTATGCAATCTACCATAAGACCGATGGAACGAAGGGCTAGAACAGCAGCAGTATGTGAATGTCCAGACTGGAGTGGAAGTGACGAGGAAAGTTTGGTACCGTCAACCCCCAAGTGGAGACAGATAAATTCAAAAGCGGAATTCAAACCTCGTCCGCAAAAATTCAACAGGAAAAATAAAATCAATTGGGAAGAGATTGTCTGTCACAACTGCCAAGGCATTGGTCATATGAGGCGGAACTGTCCTTCGCCCAGGCTCAACCTGGAACTTGTGACTCCACCACTTCCTCGGCCTGTAGAGACCCAGCCTGCCTCCACAGTTCTTAGAGTCAAGGGGAGTGGGCCGGAAATGTGCATTCATCTGCTGTTGTATGACATGGAAGTCTGTGCCCTGTTGGACAGCGGGGCCAGGAGGAGCGTGTTACCTCGGCTCTGTTATGAAACCATCAAGGCTGATGTAAGACCCCCACTCAAGCTATCCACTGTACAGGCCCTGCAAGGAGTAAGCCATGTAAATGTCGATGTCCTCGGGGAAGTTGATGTTCCAGTGCAAGTTGGAACCCAAACAGTCAGTGTTAATTTCATTGTAGCAGATGTAGCCGAGGGCACCGAGGCCATTTTGGGGCATCCATTCTTAGAGCAGGCATGGGCACGCCTTGACTTTGGCAGTCAGAAGATTGTATTATTTGGATTCCGTAACAGATTCCGTACTTTAACCCAAAGAACAAGCCCAGGGTGCACATGGTCCGCATAGCACGCACAGCTGTCCTTGAGGCGGGACGTGAATACATAATTCCAGGCAATGCACATTTCCGGGAGCAAGTACAGTCCAACTAAAGGCTTCATGGAGAAGTATCAGGTGATGGTGGCACGGATTATAATTGGAGCCCAGCCAAATAATCGAGTTCCCGTTAGACTGTATAACCCAGGTACTGTTGCTGTGAAGGTCAGGAAGGGAGTAATTGCTGGAATCCTCCAGCCTGCTGACGTGGTTCAGGCCTCCACCACAGAACTGCCCCCAGCAGATTCATGTCCTGCAGTTGTCCCAAGTCATTTACAGTTGCTGTATGCAGAGAGTGAAAAGGATCTGAGGGAGGCAGAAAAGTGTGAGCTCGCGGAGCTGCTTCACGCTTATGGTGATGTTTTCTCCACTGGACCGACAGATCTCGGCCGCACAAACCTTGTCCAACATGATATTCAAACCCGGCCTGGCCCACCTGTGAAACAGCAACCACGTAGAATGGCATTTGAGAAACAGCAAAGTGCCGATGAACAGATCCAGCAGAATCTTGATGCTGGCTTAGCATCCCCAAGTAATAGCTGTTGGGCTTCACCCATTGTAATGGTGCAAAAGAAAGACCAAACGTATCGACTGTGTGTAGATTACCGGGCACTAAATGAGCGCACCATAAAAGACGCCTACCCACTCCCAAGAATCCAAGACACACTAGACACTCTGTCCACAGCAAAGTGGTTTAGTACATTGGACCTTGCCTCCGGGTACTGGCAAGTGGAGCTGACCCCACAGGCGAGACAGGCAGCTGCGTTTTGTAGCAGGAAGGGGCTTTTTGCGTGGAACGTCATGCCGTTTGGCCTTTGCAACGCCCCGGCAACGTTCCAGCGCTTAATGGATCGTGTCTTGGCTGGAATGCAGTGGGAGATCTGCCTAGTATACCTAGACGACATAATTGTGCTGGGCAAGGACGTAAAGCAAATGACTCAGCGCCTGGCAAAGGTCTTTGAAAAGCTGCGCCAGGCCAACCTGAAATTGAAACCTGCCAAATGTTGTCTCTTCCGCCGCAGGGTAGTCTACCTGGGCCACATCGTCTCAGAGCACGGTATAGCTACTGACCCTTAGAAAGTGCGGAAAATTCGAGAGTGGCCACAACCCATGAGTGTTAACGAAGTCCGGCAGTTTGTGGGTCTCGCATCCTACTACAGACGGTTTGTCCAAAGACTTCGCCACAGTTGCAAAGCCCCTTCACAACCTGCTAAAGAAACATGCCCGATTTCACTGGACCCCTGAAAGCCAACAGGCCTTTGATAAGTTAAAGGAGCTGCTTACTACTGCCCCCATCCTCGGCTACCTTATTATCTTATTCTGGATACAGACGCCAGCAACTTCGGAATCGGGGCTGTGCTGTCTCAACTGCAGCAAGGAGAGGAACGCGTACTAGCATATGGAAGTCGGAGCCTGACGCCAACTGAACAAAATTACTGCACCACACGGAGAGAACTTTTAGCGGTAGTGGAGTTCACAACACATTTCCGTCAGTACGTGCTGGGCAGATCCTTCACTGTACGCACAGACCATAGTAGCCTACAGTGGCTAATACGAATGAGAGAACCGGAGGGACAGTTGGCCAGGTGGCTGATCCTGATATCGCTCCCATCCAAAGGTGGATGAAGGAAAGCATAGAACGACCATCCTGGGAAGATGTGTCGCCCTACGGGCCGGCAACGAAAGCCTACTGGAGTCAATGGCAAAGACTGTACCTAAACGATGGTATTCTGGTACGACGTTACTACCCGAATGAAGCCCCTGAGTTTTACCCCCAGATTATCCTGCCACGAGTTTTCCAGGAAGGTGTCATGCACCAGATGCACGAGGCGCCAGTGGGTGGACATTTTGGTGTGGACCGAACGCTATTCCGGCTGCAGACCAGGTATTATTGGTACAAAATGCGAGAAGATGTTTCACTCTGGTGTTGCACATGCACCAGATGTGCTGCAAAGGCTCGACCATTGAAGAAGCCTCAGGCACCCATGGGTACCGTGCGAGTGGGTGCCCCTATGGAAAGGATTGCTATTGATTTGATGGGCCCCGTTAATGAAACGGAACGCTTCAATCGTTACATTCTCGTAGTGCAAGATTATTTCACCAAATGGGTGGAAGTGTACCCCCTGCCCAACGACCAGGCTGTCACTGTGGCGGAGGTTATAGTCGCTGAATGGGTTTGCCGTTATGGGGCGCCACTTACCCTACATAGTGACCAGGGCACCAATTTTGAATCGGAGGTCTTCCAAACAATGTGTGAGTTGCTCGACATTGACAAGACCCGTACAACACCTTTCTGACCTCAGTCAGACGGGCAGGTAGAGCGATTTAATGCCACTCTACAGAAAATCCTAGCCACAACCTCTGAGCGATGTCATTGGGAATGGGATCTGATGGTTCCCTACGCTGTGATGGCTTACCGAGCGACCAAGCACAGTTCGACTGGGTTTACCCCAAACATGATGCTCTTTGGCCGAGAGATAACAGAGCCCATTGACCTGGTCACTGGAAGGCCCCCCAACGACGCACTGATCCAGTCATTCCCACAATATGTGCTTCAGATGAGGGAAAGGTTGGAGTTGGCACATCAAGTTGCAAGGGATGCACTTGGCCAATCGGTGGAGCGTGCTAAAAAGCAGTACGACAAGAGAGCAGCCAGGACACGCTACAAGGTCGGTGATGCGGTGTGGTACCTTGTAAAGGGAACAAAGCAAATGAAAAACAAAATCAGGAAGCTTCTCCCCAACTACAATGGTCCTTACTTTATCCTGGGACATCTGCATGACTTAGTGTACCGGATCCAGATAAACCCAAGGACCAAAGTAAAAGTCGTTCACCATGACAAGCCCAAATCTTACCATTCTCGGCAACCCCTGGAGAACAGCTGGGTGTTTAAAGACTCGGAAGTTTGGCAACCTCGGGAAGTTCCTGTCCCAAACCTGGGAGCCGGTGGAGCTGAACTCGCCTTGGATCTGTCTTGTCTCTTCACGGACGAGACCGGGGATTCCGGTGGCTCAGGTAGCATGCCTCTCATGGATGACACCGGTGTGCCGATGACAGAGCAGGACACAGAGGATGTTCAGTGGAGAGAAGGTAGCACGGTGCAACAGGATTTAACAGGGACTGTTAACGGCCAAATGAGGGGTAGGCCGCAACGAATCAGGAGACCACCAAGGAGGTTTGGGGACTGGACTGCTTGATATTTAAAGAATTAAAAAAAAAAAAAAAGGAAGAAAGAATACTTTGTTGGCAATTTGTTATTGTTCTACTATTGTTCAAAAAAGAAAAATGATGCATGTCAGCTGTGGAAAATATTATTTTATGTGTTCTCTTTTGTAAGCTGGGTGGATTTTGTTGTTTACCATTTTGTTGTTAAGGAAACAAGCCAAAAGTATGTTTAATTAAGCCGGAGTTGTTTCATTTGTATGCAATGGATGTTGTAAACTTTTTTTTCCTTCTGCAGGCCAGTATTGGAGAAGTCAGCTGGTCACTTAGCTGAACTTAACTAACTACCTCGCTAGTCACGTTGGGGCTGAGTTACTATTGCTTCAACGAAGGGCCTTACAAAGCTACTCTTTAACCCCTCCCAGCACCGTGCTATCCTTCAACCTTATGGACTGTATTGCTCTGTCACGTGGGGCTGGAATGTATCGGCCAGTGCCTCCATTGAGCGGAGTTGCTTGAATGGACTGTATGCTTTGATAATGGAGTGGCATACGGACTGTTAAAAAAAAAAAAAAAAGAACCGAACATGAAAATATATATATGGGTAGACATCGTGTTTAATGTATTTCTGCCTTCTATTAACACTGTGAATACATGGTAATAGCTTCATTAATGTGTGTGATGTATTTTGTATCAGTCATGCCATGGTGCTGGAGTGGTGTTAAGTTTAATCACCATCCAGAGTGGGGGTAGTGTTGCAGGAGAGGGGAAATAGGAGCTGCCGCTTTAAGACAGCTACGGGAGTTGTAGTGCAGAGTGAGATGCATTGTGCGTAGTGTAGTTGAGTAGAGAAAGAGAAATGTGCTGGAGCGACGTGCTCATTCTCTGTGTGAGCCTAGCAGTCAAAAACAGAGGAAAAAGAGTGGTATGCTGTGGGTGCTTGAGCACCTGCCCTTTTTCCTCTTGATGCCCAAAGTGCCTTTTTGTCAAGGCAATTTCTTTTTTTATTTTTTGTAATTAAACACCCTTTTGTGAAGGCCTGCCCAACTGAACTATTAGCAAATTAATTAATAATAATTTAGCGTAAATAAAATTATCCACATGATGACCTTTCACCTGACGATCTCATCCGGGGCGATCACATTCAGACACCTTTAGGATGACTTCAAAAACGTACGCGGCTGCCGGTAAGTGGAGTTCTCAGCGGAGCGTTGTGCTTGTAAACTTATATTATTTTACGAGAATGGTGTGAAGAGATCATGCACAGCTGTTGTTTATATTGCTGTGTGTAGCCTGTGGAAGCAAGGTTAGCAGCAGCAAGGGGCTACAATATTTTTGTTCAGTGTTTTCCTAATGACAATTTTATGATTGGTTTATAAAGGCTACTACGAACACCTTTTTCCCATTTTTATCACAGAATAATTCAGGAAATATATTTTATAGTTTCTATACTAAATGATATGTCCATCAGTATTGCATTTTTCATATAGTTTATTTATTTATTACCTGAAGATAACTTGAAAAACACACATAAACCATATATTTTCGCAATCGTGTGTTTATTGTCTTCACGTTTCATCAGTAAAAACGTTTCTGCTTTTTATTCAGCTCAGCTACAGCGATATGGTGTGAGTTTGTCCATATTAGGGATTTCCTTCACGTCATAATTTCTGCAGGAGAGCGCCCTCTGGCTTCGAGTATGAATGAAACATGCACTGGACGAGAGTGTTCTGCTCTCCTGATATTCAAATCTCCTCATTATGGATACGAATAAAACGTCAGGTCATGTCTCTTTTAATTTAAATCTAGATTTAAATCTGGAAACCTATATGTGAAAACACCTGCTGGAGCTTGAATAAAGTGTGGGGGGCGAATTTTCATTTTATTAAAATTAATATTAAATATACAAAATGCAGCTAACGTAGTTCTGCACACAGCAAAAACAAAGGTGCTTGTTCTCTTTCGTTCTTGCTGTTTAATTGGGAAAAATTTAAAGCACGTCGACATGTCTTGTCTTTTTTTATGTTATCTGACTAAATACTATTCATACTTTGAACTATTATTATTACAGTAGTTATTTAAAAAACGTAGAGTGCCTTAAAAATAATTATCACAACACTTGTAAAACAGACTTATACTGATTTTCTCGTCCTCCGAATTATACTTACTGTTTTTATAATCATTATCATTCATAAAATGAATAAATGCAGAACAGGATTAGAATAGAATTGTATTTGAAATAAGACAGGAATATTTTTTCTACAACAACAACAGTAGCATATACTACAGCAAAAAAAACATACCCTGTAAACTCAACAACAATAATAATAAAAATATAATTCCAGAGTAATTAAGAAGTGCAAAAAATGTCTTTAACATTTTAACTTAAAATGGTCTTTTCTGTTCTGTTTCTTTTTCATACTTGCATCATGCCATTTGCTGATGTATCAATGCAGAAACATCCATTTCGATACACATATCAGCAAGGAGCACAGCCCTATTAAAAGCCGTGTTCCATGTGCCCCTTTTATACTTTGAGCACCTGCCCCTCCAAAGGTCTCTGCACGGCCCTGTACTAGAGGATATAGCGCTGAAAGATATTTGCCATAAACGACCCTGAGTGCTTGTTATGTGATCCGCTCCGTTGTTTTGACGCGCTGCTCACTTAAATTGTGCTGCTGTTAGGACTCGCGGTGCTGCTGATGGATGCCGGGGTGTGGAAGCGGTGCGCCTTTTGAATATCAGTTATATTAGTATTTAAGGATAAAAGACTCGAGTTGCTTTTAAAATATTCACGAGTCCTTTTCCTCGAGTCTGAGTCAAGTCTGAAGTCTACAAAAATGCGACTCGAGTCCGAGTCACTAACTCGAGTGCCCATCTCTGATTGGGAGGTTTAATACCCCATACTTTATGCCATGTTGGTTGGATGAAATTTAGGTAGACAACCAAGTGCCAGTAAGCAGAAAGAAACCTAAATCAGTAACACAATAAATATTTAGTTTTGAGAAACCTTTACCAGACCCAGTTCATAGGAAAACCCTGATGGTTTGGCTGATTTCCATAAAATACAAACGTTGACCTAATCCTTATTCATTTATGATTATTAGAGTATGAAAATATTATAACCAACCTCAAACTGGATACTTGCCAACTTTAGTAGTAGTTCTGTTGAAGTTCTGTTATGGACAGTAAAGGCCCCTAAGACTATAAAAGAAAAGTGTACGTACACACACACACACACACACACACACACACACGATAGAGATGCTGGTTTGTATTCTTCTGAGAGCTCTGGATGAATTTCAGTGATGACAAGTATTCTTCCTGTCCTGTACAAATGCATAAAGCTAAACATGTTAAAATGTTCTCGTAATTTATCGTTGATAAATCAAAGGTTTGTAACCAGCAGTGGTTGTTGATAGAATTCTCCCATCACTCAGCCGATTATGTTTATTATGAAACATTGCTATGTTCTTTGTTTATTTTCAAAATATTTTACATCAATAAAAATGTCTATATGAGCAGAAAAAAATTAATTATCAGAAATAACCTAACCATTTCTCTTCCAGTAAGCGTTCAACATTGCTCTCACTTCCTGTACTAGTTCTACAATAAGTGTTTTACTGCCATCTGTTGGAAGACTAACGCATTGCAGGAAGAAATACGTAGCGTCTTTCCTGTCATTAGAATGAATGCTGTTTTACTACCATCTTGTGGGTGAGTAACGCATTGCTACGTTTGACGCTTATGGCCATGGCTGCTCATTTCTGTGTGCCTTAGTTACTGCCACAGTAAATTAAACCTTTTTGATTAGTTTAAAACTGATTTGTGATCTGGTGTGTGATTAATGACTCGTGTATTAACAAGTATAATCATCATCATCATCATCACCACAAAATAAAAAGAAAAGAAACCCTGGTAAAATTGTTAACGGCTGTATTTTTTTTATTATTAAAATAAAATAATAAATAAATAATTAATTAATTAATACAATTAAAATTATATATTTCGGTAATTTTAAATATATTTTTATAAAATGGACTTGACATAATATATATTTGACAAAATATCAATAAATATACATTTGAATGTATTTTTGTACAGTATATGTTATAATAATGTTTGAAGTGAGCAGTTATCAGTCTCTGTATCTCAGCAGGTGTTGATGCTGTAAATATCCAGGAGTACTTCCTCTCTCTGAAATCTTTAATGTCTCCTGTATGTGTGACTATTTTTGCCTACGGCAGGAGTGTGTGTGTGTGTGTCTCTATATGGAGGAGGAGGAGTCCTTTTCAGCACTGACGTTCTTTTGATATATATGGTAAAAATGAGAAATGCCTCCTCTGATTTGTCACTGAAGTTGTTTGATGATTTCCTCTGTTCTGTCTAATAAGGTAATGATGAACTTGATTGGAAAGTTTTAGGGCTCTTCTCTTTAGGAGGCTCTTTAGAGGAGAAACTTCTGAGCTGATGAAATAGTGTGTGTCGTGCATTAAGGAGAAGATGAGGAGCCTGAAGATGATGTTTCTGCTAAAACTCCTCACCGCTGGTAGGTTTATACTTTCAGTTGAGAAGTATTTCAATTAAATTCTTAATTCAACTGATTTTATTTCTGTCATTCTTTTCTGTTTTCCAATTGTACTTTTCTTCTTTCTCTCAGTTTGTCATACATCTGTTGCACAGAAAGACAGTGCGAATGTGAGGTTAGCTGATGGTCACAGTCACTGTGCTGGTCGAGTGGAGGTTCTTCACAGAGGTCAGTGGGGAACAGTGTGTGATGTTAGCTGGGATTTGGCTGATGCTGCAGTGGTGTGTAGAGAGCTGGACTGTGGAGAACCTATAGATGCTCTAAGCGATGCTCATTTTGGACCGGGATCAGGACCAATCTGGATGAGTTATGTTGTGTGCACTGGATCAGAGTCTACACTGAAGAACTGTGGGTCAGCAGGTTGGGGTAAAAGCAGCTGTGATCATTCTAAAGATGCAGGAGTCAGATGCTCAGGTAAACTGCTCCACACCTCACCATAATAATCCCCCAAAATTTGGGGTCAGTAAGGTGATTTTATTTATTTTTGTCTTTTATTTGAGCCTTGTGTGTGCGCCTGCATTTATTGTTACAGTAAAAAGGGTAATTCTGTGAATTATTATTATTATTATTACAATTTAAAATATATTTTCTGTTTTATTATAATTTTTAGTGTTTATAATTTATTCTTTTTTATAATTTATTCCGGTGTTTGCATGGCTGCAGTCTTCGTTGGCACATGTTCCTTTTGAAATCATTCTAATATGTCAATCTTTTATTTTATTTTATTTTAGTTGGATTTTAAAATACAAATATGAAATGTTTAGTGTGTTTTCCCCCCCTATAAATCATTTAAATAGTCTGTGATCTTTTAGGCTTTAAAAAAAATTTTCAATGTTGTTCATAGGTTTAAGATTCTAGTTGGTGGTTGTTAAAAAAACAAATAGGCTAGTAGATACTAGTAGACTTTATACATCAAGTGTACAAAAGGGATTTTATTTTCCCCAGTAAATTATTTAAATTGTCTGTGTTCTTTCAGAGGTCAGGCTGGTTGGAGGTTCTCGCTGCTCTGGGAGGTTAGAGATACTTCATGATCAGACGTGGATGTCAGTGTGTGACGCTGCCTTTGACCAGCAGGATGCAGAGGTTGTGTGTAGAGAGCTGGACTGTGGGGCTCCTGTACAGGTGCTGGGAGCAGCTGCTTTTGACAAAGGAGACACTCAGATGTGGATTCAAGAGATTCAGTGCAGAGGAAATGAATCTCAGATTCACCTCTGTCCAACATCACCATCACATCAAAACAACTGTTCACATGAAAACAGTGTTGGACTGATGTGTGCAGGTTGGAACTCATTTCTTCTTCAGATTTAAATCCCCAGATTGAAAATTTAATGTTAGCTAAATGCCATTTTTTCCCTCTCATGATGTGATTCATTCACATTATGAGACTGTCAATTTTTATTTTTTTTGTTCTCTCTGTTCAATATACAGACAGTGCGAATGTGAGACTAGTGAATGGTCACAGTCGCTGTGCTGGTAGAGTGGAGGTTCTTCATAGAGGTCAGTGGGGAACAGTGTGTGATGATGACTGGGATATGCTTGAAGCTGCAGTGGTGTGTAGAGAGCTGGACTGTGGAGAACCTGTAGATGCTCTGGGTCGTGCTCATTTTGGACCAGGATCAGGGCCAATCTGGATGAGTTTTGTCTTATGTACTGGAAAAGAGTCCACGCTGAAGAACTGTGGCTCAACAGGATGGGATAAAAGCTACTGTGATCATAATGGGGATGCTGGAGTCATCTGCTCAGGTAAACTGCTCAACTCCTCAACATAATATAACATCATCAGAAATTGTCCCCCAGCTACTCTATAAAAACTTTGGCGGTATTTTATTTCTTTTTTTTCAGGATTCTTTGAACATAATTTTTTTTTTTTTTTTACTGAAATCTGTTGTAACATCATAAGTATCATTACTGTAATGTTTGATACATTTGCTGAACAAAATATCTGACCACAAACTTTTGAATGGTATACACAAAAATCACAAACTTATCCCTGAAGTGTATGCTAACTAAATAAATAAATAAGAATATACTTACAGTATGTGTGATACCTTTGTTTAATATCGACTTTTTTTCCATGTATTCTGAATACAATACAAATATATAAAATGTGTAGTGATTTCTTTGTGAAATGTGATCTTAGGAATTTATAAAATATTGTTTTTATACATATATATATATTTTTTTTATATCTATTCATTGTTTTTGCTTTCAGGAGTCAGGTTGGTTGGTGGCTCTCGCTGCTCTGGGAGGTTAGAGATACTTCATGATCAGACGTGGATGTCAGTGTGTGATGCTGCCTTTGACCAGCAGGATGCAGAGGTTGTGTGTAGAGAGCTGGACTGTGGGGCTCCTGTACAGGTGCTGGGAGCAGCTGCTTTTGGCAAAGGAGACACTCAGATGTGGACACAAGAGATTCAGTGCAGAGGAAACGAGTCTCGGGTTCATATGTGTCCAACATCACCATCACATGAAAACAACTGTTCACATGAAAACAGTATTGGACTGATGTGTGCAGGTTGGAGCTAATTTCTTTTCTATATTCAAAATTTAATGTTACCAAAATGTTTTTCCCTCTCATAATGTAATTTGGTCTTCTAATTTTTTCATCCTGATTTTCTATTTTCCTTACTGTCTCTTCATTTCTTATTCTCTCTGTCCAATATACAGACCGTGTGAATGTGAGGTTAGCTGATGGTACCAGTCGCTGTGCTGGTAGAGTGGAGGTTCTTCATAGAGGTCAGTGGGGAAGAGTGTGTGACGATTACTGGGATTTGGCTGATGCTGCAGTGGTGTGCAGAGAGCTGGACTGTGGGGAACCTATAGATGCTCTGGGTGGTGCTCATTTTGGGCCAGGAACAGGACCGATCTGGATAAGTTATGTTGTGTGCACTGGATCAGAATCTACACTAAAAAACTGTGGCTCAACAGGATGGAGTAAAACCGACTGCGATCATAATGAAGATGCTGGGGTCCGATGCTCAGGTAAATTGCTCCATACAGTACAGTACCTCACCTTAATCACTAAAAATAGCCTCTACTAAAATAATTTAGTTTGATATATACAAAAACACAAAATATTTGGCAAAAAATTGTCTCTGTTACTTGAATAAACCCGCTTAATTTCTCTATGGTTCTCAACTCTGGTCCTGGGGACCCACTGCTCTGTACATTTTGTGTGTCTCTCTTATCTGACACACTCACTTCAGTTGATGTAGTCTCTCAATGAGCTGATGATCTGAATTAATGCATTAAATAAGGAAGAAATACAAAATGTACAGAGCAGTGGGTCCCCAGGGCCGATGTTGAGAACCACTGCTCTACACCTTCAAGAAACACCACTAGCACCATTATCTTTGTTTATGGACTGAACAAACCATTCAAAGAGCAAATATGTAAACAGACATTTCCTGCAAAATGAAACACTACAGCTCCCATTTTAAATCATTATTAGCCTTACCATTGTTAATCGAGGTAAGGCAAGAAGGCTGAACACAGTTTTTAATGTACTTGCTCAATAATTGATTTTTGTATTTAAAAAAAATCATATTGTAACCTTTCAGATTTTTTTTTCAATGTTGTTTATAGGTTTATGATTCTAGTTGGTGGTTGTAAAAAAAATAAACAGGCCAGAAAATGTATTACTGTTATACATCAAATGTACAAAAGGGATTTTATTTTCCCCAGTAAATTATTTAAATTCTCTGTGTTCTTTCAGAAGTCAGGTTGGCTGGCGATTCTCGCTGCTCTGGGAGGTTAGAGATACTTCATGATCAGTCGTGGATGTCAGTGTGTGACGCTGCCTTTGACCAGCAGGATGCAGAGGTTGTGTAGAGAGCTGGACTGTGGGGCTCCTGTACAGGTGCTGGGAGCAGCTGCTTTTGATAAAGGAGACATTCAGATGTGGACACAAGAGATTCAGTGCAGAGGAAATGAATCTCAGATTCACTTCTGTCCAACATCGCCATCACATCAAAACTGTTCACATGACAACAATGTTAGATTGGTGTGTGCTGGTAAGAGCTGGATTAAGAGAGAGAGAAAGAGAGAGGCACTTATGTATGTATACAACACAGTGGTCCATTATTTTAAATATGACAAATTCACATTCTCTCTCTCTTTCTTTCTCTCTCTCTCTCTTACTCTTTCTCAGATGCAATGAAAGTGCGGGTTGTTGGTGGTCACAGTCGCTGTGCTGGTAGAGTGGAGGTTCTTCATAGAGGTCAGTGGGGAACAGTGTGTGATGAGGAATGGGATTCGGTTGATGCTGCAGTGGTGTGTAGAGAGCTGGACTGTGGAGAACCTGTAGATGCTCTGGGTGATGCTCATTTTGGACCGGGATCAGGACTGATCTGGATGAGTGCTTTATGTTCTGGAATGGAATCTACACTGAAGAACTGTGGTTCAGCAGGATGGGGCATACACACATGTACTCATAATGGTGATGCTGGAGTCATCTGCTCAGGTGAATGACATAGTATATACTGTTATAATACTGTTTGTCATATACTTAACGCATACACTTTGATTAACTGTGATTTGTCTCTTTTGTACCATTTATTAAATATAAACAGATCATAAACATTCCAGACTTATTGATGGACCTCACCTGTGCTCTGGGAGATTAGAGGTGATTCATGTGAATGCATGGAATTCAGTGTGTGACGCTGCCTTTGACCAGCAGGATGCAGAGGTTGTGTGTAGAGAGCTGGACTGTGGGGCTCCTGTACAGGTGCTGGGAGCAGCTGCTTTTGGCAAAGGAGACACTCAGATGTGGACACAAGAGATTCAGTGCAGGGGAAATGAATCTTATATTTCTTTCTGTCCAACATCATCTCTCAAACACAACTGTACCCATGAGAATGCCATTGGGCTGTTATGTTCTGGTAATAGAGCTGTAGTTTTCCACTAATAACAAAGGTTTTATGTATTTATTTTTTTACTTTATTTAAAAAAAACTAAAAATATTGTTCTTCATTTAGGTTACACTGATCTCAGACTGGTAAATGGTCCAGACTCCTGTTCTGGTCGAGTTGAACATCAATACTTCAGTAAATGGGGCACAGTGTGTGATGCATGCTGGGATATGAGAGCTGCCAGGGTCCTCTGTAGACAGCTGAATTGTGGGATTGCTGTGTCTGTTGTGGGATCAGACTGGTTTGGAGAGGGAATCGGTGAAATCTGGGCTGATGTGTTTGATTGTGACGGGAATGAAACAAAACTCTCAGAATGTTCCATCTCTTCATGGAGTCGAGCTGAATGTTCTCATAGACGAGATGTTGGAGTCATCTGCTCCGGTGAGAGGATTTTGAGCAAAAATGTTGAATATATACTGCAATATCTTGCAACATCTTAGTAAAATGCCACATCTCCTCAGGTTCCTCTCTGGCTCTTCATGATGGTCTGCTGCGGTTGTCTGGAGAGAGACAGTGTGAGGGGGAGCTGGAGGTTTTCATCCATCAGGTCTGGAGGAGAGTTCTGCTGGACTCCTGGAGTCTCACTGAATCCTCTGTGGTCTGCAGACAGCTGGGCTGTGGCTCTGTGCTGAACTTCTACGGCTCCTCTTCATCCAGTCCTGAACACAGTCATGAGTGTGTGACGGGCTTCCAGTGCTCTGGGAGTGAAGCTCATCTGGGGAACTGCAGCTCTCCACAAACTCTCAACTGCAGCTCCACGCAACAGCTGTCAATCACCTGCCTTGGTGAGAAGAGCAACATCTGGACAGATTCTCCAGTTGTTTGTGGTCAATAATGTGTTTTTCTTTCTCCGAATATTAGGCCGTGGGTCCATCAGGCTGGTGGGTTCTGGGGGAGACTGTGCAGGGAGGCTGGAGGTTTTTCACAACGGCTCATGGGGGACAGTGTGTGATGACTCCTGGGATATTAAAGATGCCCATGTGGTGTGCAGACAGCTGCAGTGTGGAGTGGCCCTCAGTAACCAGCAGGTACCAGCCTGGTTTGGTCCTGGTTCTGGACCCATATGGCTGGATGAGGTGGAGTGTGAGGGGAATGAAACGTCCCTGTGGAGCTGCTCTTCTCCAGGCTGGGCAAAACATAACTGTAATCACAGGGAGGATGTAGGAGTCGTGTGCACAGGTAAACAGTAAACAATAATTTAAATAATAACATTTTAATAACCCATAAATGGCACCCATGATTAGCAATATCCATTGTGTTTGCATTATACACATTAAGAACAGGGTTGAAAAAGGTTCTTATGCATTTTTAGAAGAATTCCGAAAGTGATTTCATGAAGGGTTCATGCACATGCATTTTTCTAGTGTAGATGTAAAACAGTACTAACATGCTCTGATGAAGTTTTCCCTACTCCACGGTGCGACACTGCTGCTGACTATTCACTGGAAAACACACATGAAAATTATAATCCAGTTCTCAAATGAATGACTCTGAGTCGGTTCGTTTTGTCATCTGGCAGTGAAATACAAGACCCCCGCCCCCGAAATATTTATTTCTTAAAAGCTCTAAAAGAACTGTTCATTTTTTAATTAATTAATTCTCCTTCCTTTCTCTCTAGAGTTTAAAGAGATCAGGCTAACTGAGGGCTGTGAAGGGAATGTGGAGGTTTTCTACAATGGATCCTGGGGTAATGTGTGTTACAACAAGATGGACAGAGACACAGCGAGTCTGATCTGTCAAGAGCTGAACTGTGGAAGATCTGGTAGTGAACCCAGATATTTAGTGGGACTGAAGCCTCATAACTGGCTGGATTATTTTCAATGTCGACGACATGATTCCACTTTATGGCAGTGTCCATCTTCACCCTGGGGACAGAATGACTGTGATAATGAGGTGGCCATGATCTCTTGCTCAGGTACATTTTTAAACCATTTAAACTCAGTGATATTTCTGTGAATATAAAAGTTAAAAATTACATGAAACACTGAATAAATTATTTAAAATTATTTTCATGAAACTGTGATCATGTTATAATCTCAGAGGAGGAAATTCAAGAGTCTCTGCGGAGTCTCTGCATGTTCAGCATCTCCTTACCAGAGAAAGTGTACAAGTAAGTTTATTTGACAACAAATTGGTTTAAATATTTATTACTTTTTCCACGTGTAAAACTGACTAGCTGACATATCTTTGAAAATAATAGTAATGAGTACCATTATTCATACAGTGACAGCCCTTGAATCTGTAAACCACAAATAATAAAGTAGCTGCAGGATTTTTTTTCAGAATAAGAAAAATTGGAGGTGCTTTCTGCCAGTCATTTGTTTTGCATTTTTAGGCTAACATTGATTACAGCATATTTACTATATGTGCAGTTAAATATTGAATTATTTGTTCTCCACATTTGAAGACCTTTACCTTCCTTCTCTGTGTGTGTTTTGTTACAATATTTATTGTAAAGCACATTTAAAAACAACCAAGGTTGACAAAAGTGCTGTAAAGAAATAGAGTAAAACTTAAATAAATAAATAATAAGTAAATACATTTAAAATAAATAAATAAGACTACCAAATTTCAAACACACCAATACTAAAACAATATTCATACTGGTACTGACAGGCCAAATTGTTGAGGGCTTTATAAACAAGTAATTGAATTGTAAAATCAGTTCTGTATTTGATAGGGTACCGGTGCAGTGTACATAAAATAAAAGCTACTGTCTTATTGTTGCGGGTCCCAGAGAAGTCTAGCAGCTGCTTTTTGCACTAGCTGTAGGTGGGAGGGGGAAGGCTGAAACACTGTAATAAAATGAATTACAATATTCTAAACAAGTTGTTACAAAAGTATGAATCACTGTTTGGAAGTTACTCTGTGGTAAAAAGGGTTTCATTTTTGAAAGTCTAGTGCATTGACTTTCATATGGGGCTAGAAAATCATGGTCAACATCTAGCACACAATATTCCTTAGGCCCGAATTATTTTGGTTTTATTGTCATTTAAATTTGGAAAATTACTTGATAGCCAAAGCTTAAGTTCTTCTAAACAGGCCAACAGTGGTTGAAAACCATTTTTATGCTTTAAGGGAAAATAGATCTGAGCATCATCATACTCTATATTTGTTAAAAAATGGAAGGCAATCATTAGCATGTACAGGGTAAACAATACTGGCCCAAGGATTGATGCAAAGTGTACACTGAATTAGACAGATGGGATCTTAATGTTGTGATCTTCTCAACAACGAAATCTTCCCAAAGTTGTCACAGAAAGAAGTAGAGGGCTCTAGAATGGAATGCACAGAGGGAGTTAATAATACAAAAACGAACTTGAGGTTAAAGACAATGTTGTGCTGAAGCTGGTCCATGCTGTTTGATATGTGTTTTAGATCATGTTCCTCTCAGACTGAGTGGAGGGGAGGGCCGGTGCTCTGGGAGGCTGGAGGTGTATCATAACGCTGTGTGGGGCTCAGTCTGTGATGATCAGTGGGACATCAGCGATGCTCAGGTGGTCTGCAGGCAGCTGGGTTGTGGAGCAGCACTGAGGGCTGATGGGAATTCAGTCTTTGGTGCTGGTGAAGGTGTTGTGTGGATGAACAGAGTCGAGTGCAGAGGGAATGAGATTCACCTGTGGGACTGTCCTCTCTCCCTGAAAAACCACACTGACTGCTCCCACAAAGAGCACGCTGGACTCACCTGTGCAGGTGACAGCAAAACACAAGCAAATAGTATTCATTTCATAATTTTAAAGTAAAATATTTGTATATTCAAGACACTTGCATGAACTGATTATAATTTCAGTATCTTTTACATTGCCAGATTTGTCAGTGTCCACTACTCCTGCCACAACAACATCAGCTTCCCCTCCAGTGCACTCAACATCAGTCTCTCCTCCACAAACTCCTCCAGCAGCGTCTCCCCCCGTCCCCCCAGTGCTTGTGATTGTCCTGGGAGTTGTGCTCTTACTGCTCTTAGTGCCACTGCTTATACTGATTCAGCAGAACAGAGTGATGAGGAGAGGTAGGAGAGATCCAGAGACTGTCATATTGTGTCTTATTCAGTGTGTGATCAGTCATGTGTTGTGAACTGACAGCAGGTTTGTCTGTCTACACTCACAGCTCTCTCTGACTGGTACACAGGACTACACAGGACTCAGTCTGAGACTGAACCAGTATATGAGGAAATTTATCACAGACACAATCAATTTACTCATAGAGGTGAGGCATCATGAGTAGAACGTAACTGTACTGATTCAAAGGTGTTTACTTCTCCTCGATTGCTAGCACAATACTAATTACCCTTACAATGTTAAAGTCAGCTTGGCACCTCATGCTTATATAAGGATCAAGTTGTTGATATTAACTTTCAAAACAGCTTGCAAAGTTGAATCCTACAAAGATGACATATATATATATATATATATATATATATATATATATATATATATATATAACATGTTTCTAATTGTCCTGCCTTGCTTTAATAGGGAGTCTCATCTCTGAAGACACCGGTGAGCTTCTCTCAGGTTAGAGAGATGATTTACAAACTTTGATTTACAAAGTTATAAATGTAAACTGTGTAATATACTGTATATATATAATATATATATATATGCATGTATGTATGAGTACTATTTTGATTTTGAAGAGAGGGTCAATGAAATCACACCAAGATTGTATGAGGATATCTTCACTGGTGGACCGATACCGGATCGTGAGACAGGTGCTGATGCTCTTCTGTACTTGAGTTGTATTTCGTTCTCTGTGATTCTACAATGTGCATATTAATATATACAGTACATTCAAGTTTGTTTTGAGTGTGATAACAATGGTTTCATGTTAAATTTGTAGATGACACACCAGAAGGATATTATGATGTCATTACTAGTAGACAGAACTATGCTACTGAAAAAGGTGACTTTATTTTTATATAATTTTGCTCATGGATTTTTACACCCTACTTCTTTAAAGGGAAGGAGTTCTGATAAAGTAAAATGTTATTTTATCATCTTGTTACATTTAAGAGCTTATATTGTTGTTTGTGTGTGTGTGTGTGTGTGTAGTGGACACATCAGAGAATTATGAAGATGTTGTCATTAATGGACAATGCTCTCAATGTGCAACAGGTGAGTCACAATGAACTTATTTTTAAAAAACTACATTTGTTTCGATGATCTACTGAATGTGTTTATACCATTAATGAAGTATTATGGCTATATTAGGTGTAATCTAATAATCTGTCATGAGAGGACAGGGACTTATGACATGACACAAGTTCAAGGTGTATTAAAAATTAAAATTATCTTTTTGTACATGTGTAAAGAGGGGGATCAGGAGGAGTATGATGATGTGTGGAGTATCACTGAAGATGTGACAAACCTGTTAGGTAACCTTTTTGGCTTATGATTCCAACATGTATTTTAAATATTAAGAATAAAATTGCCTATCAAAAGTTCAGACACACCTCATTTTTTATTAGCGCCTATTTTAAGACAATAACTTTGAAGTAATTCTATTAGTAATTTGCTGATTTAAATGAAATTAACTCTGAATACTGATGCAATCATAACATTAAACAAGTTTTTTTTCTAAATGCAGACTATGATGATATCGGGGAGGAGTCAAACGATGAGGGAGGGGCCGTATGACTCAATGGCCACACCTACTGCCTCTGTTTATTTCATCGTTTTTTTTTTTTTAAAGAGTTGCTTTTGATTCTCTTAATATTCTGTAATATGGTCATGAACACAAATCTAGATTAACAGAACTACTGTTAACATGATAAATTATAGTTAACATATCAAGGTTATGGATCAGAATTAGGGTTAAGTATTTCTACGCTTAATCATTTGTGGTTTGGTTTCTTCTTTTCAGAAAGTGTTTTTTCCTTTCAAATAGCTGAAATATAGGAGAGTCTTCCATTGACAAAATGTGGTAGTTACAATGACTTGCACAAATATGTTTCTGAAATTTGTTGAATACATGTTAGAAAGCATTCATAATCAACCTAAAATAAGATGTTTGCATAAATGTTATTCACTGGCTGTGTAGTAGTCTAAAACAACTGTCATAAGAATATGATTGCATGGTGGAATGCAAGAATTGCATGTCTCGCCTAAAAAAATTACTCTGCTAAATATGACAAAAAATGTGTGCAAGTGATACATAATCAAACAACATTTTTACTGACTACTCTACTCCTGATTCCTGAATTATGAATACAGAGAACATTAAGAATGAGAAATGAATATGTATGAAAAAAATGTATGAAATCTGAATAATATCTGATTCATTATCTTGATCATTGTAACTATAACTTAGAATATATATTTTTAATATTGTTAACTGATTGGTGATTGATTGGTTTTTCTGAAAACTCTGTTTTTCTGTGAACAACAGGTAATAGCTTTTTTTTTATATGGCCTTTTACTGCCATCTTGGGGCTACAGATAAAATGCAGTAATAGAAACTTCAAAGAAAAGGTTTATAGGCTACTTGCCTGTATGATTCGAGCAACCCTAAATAAGATTCTGTCACAGATTCTCAACTGTTTTGTAATGTGGCCTGGTTGTATTGGGCAGTTTTTGAAACCTGCCATCAAATGTACAATTTTTGAGAGGCTAAACCTAAAAGAAACATTCCACAGATGTTGCTGTTGCATGCCTGAATTTGCATTCGGAAATGAAAGTACATTATTTCACATTTTGAGGCTAGAGGTAAACGGGTAGGTGTTTTCACAAATGTGTTGTATTGGTAAAAGTATAATAACACCAGTCTAATCAGTCAAGAGCTGAAGACGTAAAGGGATAGTTCACTGTAAAATGAAAAATTCCCTCATGATTTAATCACCCTCAAGCCATATGACTTTCTTATTTCAGAGTACAATCCGGAGTTATAATAAAACATATCCTGGCTTATCCAAGCTTTATAATGGCAGCTGTTGAGATTTTGAAGCAAAATAAAGTGCATAAACCCATTGTAGTAGTACTCCACATGTTTCCGGGGGGTTGATAAAGGCCTTCTGAAGTGAATCGATAAGAAAATATCCATATTTCAAACTTTATTAACCGTAATCTCTAGCTTCCGATAACTGCCATACTCAAATTTAATTTTTGGGTGAATTATCCCTTTAAAGATGTTGAGTCTGTCCATAACTGGCAGGATGAAGTCAAACGTGCATCACATAATTCAAGTTTGTGATGGTGTTCTTTTCACATTGGGGACAGTGGGGATTTGATTTAGCACAATTATGCATTCATTATAAAATTATTTTAGAATTTATACTCCCGGTTTCACAGACAAGGCTTAAACCTGAGCTGTTTCAACTGAAAGAAACTTGCACTGACTGATCTTTAAATATATCAGTGGCTTTGTTTTGTCTCAAGATGCACAACAGTAATGTTTTTTTCTAAGGCACGTTTATAAAAATGACCTAAATATCCTAATTGAACTATGGCCAAATCCTGGCTTAGTCTAAACCCTGTCTGTGAAACCAGGCCATAATGTTGTGGTGGATTTTACTCTGGACTTGAAATCAAACAAGAGTGGTTTAAAAACTAAATTAAACGCATAAAGCTTATGCTTTCTTGGGTAACTGCTGAAACCACCTTATTTAAAAAAAACTTTATTTCTTAAATTGATAATTGAAGATATTCTCCTTGCGCTAATCTAGCAGTAACGGATGATGAAAGAGAACACATCCGATGATGATTATGTCATTACTGCTTTTCTGTAAATGGTGTTTAGACACATTTGCTAGTAGTAAATGTCACTGAAAGATGGTAAAAAAAATCAGTTGTTTGTTTGTTTGCCATATGCCAGGGCCAGAGAGTTCTTCACTGTCTGTCAGGTATGAGGAACATTTTCTGCATGTCACTTTACAAGAAAAATCAGTTTGGTTGGTGTGGCAAACGTTGTATTCTTCTGAGTAGCTTAAAGACAGCCTAGTCTCACGTACAGAACTGGGACAAGATGACAAAAGCTCAGATCCACATTGTAAAATACTCAAAGTATTAGTACAAACAGAAATGGAGCTCACAGACTCTCTCTGCTGGTCACAAAGTGAACAACTTGCTTATCTTCACTGCATGACCCTTATGGTTTTTGTGGGCCATCTGAAACCACTTGTGGATTTAGGTAAATTAGGTGATTTTTTTCTAAAGTCATTTTGCAATATTATTAATTTTACTGAGTTGAGTTTATTATGTGTTAATGTCGTGCTAACATATGTATACACTAATAGTCATTTTTAGGACATATGCTGTTAGTTATCAGTGCTTTTATCTTGTCTCTGCAGGTGTTGAGCTTTGATGCTGTAAATAAACTGGAGAGTTTCCTGCCTCCTGTAAGTATCATACGTGTGTGTGTGTGCATCCCCTCAGTGAGGTGTCTTGATGTATGGGGAGGAGCAGTTCATCAGCACTGACAGTTTTGATATGGAGAAAATCAGAAAAGCATCCTCTGATTTGTCACTGAAGTTGTTTGATGATTTCCTCTGTTAATGAATGAATATATATGAATGAATGAATGAATAAATAATTTGTCATTGTTGTAAAACAACGAGATTACATTAGAGCCTCAATAGACTGCAGTTTCTTAAGTGCAAATACATAGAATGTAAACATAATAAGGTCCAACATGATCAGCAATAGACCAGTATGTAAACCGGACAGTATGACATTGACAAGGAATAAAGGATATGAGGTAGAGAAACAGTAATAGCCAATAATGATGTGTATTGTTTTTTTTTCTTTCTTTTTTGGCCTGTCAGTAACACAGATAACTATGGAAGCCCATTTCCGCCACGTAAGAAAAAAATTCATGCCTCCAAAAGTCGAAATTATGACATACTTAAGTCATAATTACGAGATAAAAAGTCGAAATTATGACATACTAAGTCGAAATTATGACTTTAAAAGTCGAAATTATGACTTACTAAATCGAAATTACGAGATAAAAAGTCGAAATTATGACTTACTAAAACGAAATTACGAGATAAAAAGTCGAAATTATGACTTAAAAAGTCGAAATTACGAGATAAAATGTCGAAATTATGACTTAACTATGTCATAATTACGAGATAAAATGTCGAAATTATGACTTCCTGCTGGCTCATCTACACGACAGGAGGACACACGATTATGGAAGGCCAGGTGTAATGATGTGAACACATTAAGTAGTAACCTATTTTATGTGGGATTTTAAGCATGCTTTGATGATCATTGCCTTAATTAGCGGAACGGCATGGAAAAGTCTGAGCAAACCCACCCTTGAAAGCATTTCAAGCAAAGAATTGCATCACCCCAAGTAAGTCACATTACAGAAGTAGGCCTATTGTACGTATATAAAACTAGAATGATCCCGCATCATGTTCAGATTTTAATAATTGACTGGCGCATAAAACGCTCTTTAACAATAGCCTAGGCTATATGGAAAAGTTTGAACACTGTGAAAATGTTGGAATTTGCAGATGTAAGTTATAATAATGATTAGCATGTAACATTTTATGGGGAAACCAACATTTTACTTCATATAGCTACCATAATTCCACAAAAATATTAATTGGGTCAAATTTACTGCATAAATACTGTCATGAAATTGTATTTTATTGTACGTGTTTACTACAGTATGCTTAATAGTAGCTAATAATGTTTATCCATGTTGTTGTGATGTGCAGCCTATGGTTTAAAAAAAAGAAAACAAAAATACAATCAGAAATTATATATGTAAAAACTATCAATTTCATGTATCTTATTTATTTGTCATCACGATATACAATCATCAATTCAGTTTCGATATCGAACCAAGACGGATTCTCGTTGTGATTTCTATTGTTCGTTCAAAGTCGTAGCCCTCACTAGATGGCAACAAAGACCGATCTGATAGCAGCTAACATTTATGCTGATAGACGTAACCGGCTTTGTGGTATTATTATATATATCGTTGTCTTCTAGGATGGATGACATTTATGACTTTATGAAGTCAAGAAACGTTTCAGATGACATCATACAGCGAATGCAACTGGATAAGGTATTCATGAAACTGTTAAATATGTATCACATGTAGCCTACAGTCCCTAAAAATTGTCACAGAGAAACTTTGGAACAATATATTCTGTTTAAAATTTTCTCCAGTAGAAGTGCTTAAACTGCTCTGTCTTGTTTCTTTCTAAATATACTGAGTACTCAATACCGAGTACTGAATCCTATGTCTCTGGTTCAAAAAACAAACCCTCCTCTATAACTCACTTTAAACCCCTGGGTTTATAACAATCAGTTGACTGTACATTATTCCTTATACATTATAGTTTATCCAAGTCCCCTTTAATTCTATAGTGCTCAATACACATTTGTTTTAAAGCAGCTTTACAGTAAGAAACAGGAAAATTATGGTCTTAAAAAATAATAGCAACATTGTTCAGCTGAAGTCAATTCAGCGTTAATTGATTATGTTCAAAAACAGTTTAAGATCAGTTATGAAATTAGATCAATCCTGCTACAAAGTAGTGCTGCAGAAAACAATAATGTCATTGTCCATCTCAGCTCAGTTCTCACCCAATTTCAGTTCAGTTGAATCAGTAATATTTCTGAATTATACCTCACAGGGTCACGGACATCAGAGAATGGTAAACGTATATTTAAAGTGTTTTAAAGTATATTCTTTTTGCAGATTGATTGCAGTGTCATACAGCTTATGACAGATGACCAGCTGAAGGAATATCTGCCTTCCTATGGTGACCGACTGGCTGTTCATGGATACTGCAGGCGAAAAGAACAAGATCCCAGTGGCCGAAAAGCTAAACTTTTTGATCGGCTGAGAACCAGGCTAGCAAGAAGCAAAGGTGACACTGACAATGTATGTGAAAAAAAAATGTCAAAAAATGCTCAAAAGAGTATGCGAAAAATTGAGATGGGATGGATGCATTTTCGAGAAGGAAAGTTTACTCAGGTCCGAACAAAAAAAGGTGGGGGTACACGGAAAATCTCTGTGTCAAAGGACTGTAGAAAAAAGGATCTACTTGAAAAGGCTGTCAAGTTGTTTTTTCCTGGTGAGAAAAGTTCAGAGGGAAACTATACAGATTTTGTGGTTGATGTAACAGACTTTAAAGAGCAAGAAATAGATGCCCAGATTACAGTTGGAGAACTTTATGAGCAGACCAAATTACCAGTCTTGCGTTTTTACTTGACAACCAAGAAGAAAATCATCCCTAGTGACACACAGTCAGACACACAGTTCCACTTCAGCAGCGAAACAATTGCGCAGAGAGTGGAAAACATGCAGGATTCCTGGTCTCCCACACATACCAGCCAATCCGCTCTGTTCTCTGACAATGTAGAGCCAGATCTAATTTACCTAGGCAGTAGCGCTGTAATTGCAACAGGCGGTGATGATGTTTTTTTGTCTGAGTCCATAACTAGCGTGACTGATGTATCAAGTGTGATTGAGACTGATGCAGCCAGACAGCCAGAGGTGGACAATCTGGAGGATAGTGGCACTGTAACTGTCTCCACAGGACACATCTCTGGGCTGGAAGACACTGCGCTAGATGACACCTTACCTCTTTTAGAGGAATCATATTATGTTCCTTCTCCAATTGATAACTCACCAGAGCCGTTTGTTCAGAGTGAAAGGGTGAAGAAAATTCTTGTTATTCATCGCGGCCAGGCCCTTCGACAGCTTATCGCACATTTTTGTGACAAAAGTGTCTTGACAGATAACATATCTATGAAAGTCATTCTTCCTGATGGACGGCTAGAAAATGCTGTTGATGAAGGAGGGGTTTTGAGGGATGTGCTCTCCGAGTTTTGGAATGACTTTTATGAGCAATGCACTTTGGGAAATAGTTTTAAGGTCCCTTATCTAAGACATGACTTTGGTCAACAAGAGTGGGAAAACATTGGCCGAATCATTGCATTTGGTTGGCTAAAAGAGAAGTACC
This sequence comes from Barbus barbus, assembly GCF_936440315.1. Taxonomy (NCBI): domain Eukaryota; kingdom Metazoa; phylum Chordata; class Actinopteri; order Cypriniformes; family Cyprinidae; genus Barbus; species Barbus barbus. The sequence continues at coordinate 19,932,628 of NC_136717.1, forward strand.
TGCCTGTAAAAATAGCACCTGTAATGCTGGAACAGGCAGCCCATGGATGTGTCACAACAAGTCTTGTGGACTGCTTTCTCAGATATGTTACAGAATCAGACAGGGTGATCCTAGAATCATGCCGTTCACATTTTGAAGATGTGGACAAAGAAGAGCTGTTTGAGGTGATGGATCATCATAATTGTCGAAGAGTCCCAACAGCAGATAATATCGAGCAGCTCTTGGAGGAGATGGCACATCAGAAGCTGATTCAAGAACCTGCGTTTGTGATAGAGCAGTGGCATGATGTGCTTGCACCTATGAGAATTGAGCTCAAGGACATCGCAGCTGCCTATGATGAACTCCAACCGACATCAAGAAAGGTCATGAAATCAATAGCTTACCCTGCTACGATGAATGTACAACAAAAACAAACTGGCAGGTATCTAAGTACATTTCTTAGAGAATCAGATAAACAACACCTGTCCCTCTTCCTTCGGTTTTGCACCGGGTCAGATTTGTTCCTGGGAAAGAACATCACCGTTAGCTTCACACAACTGGAAGGCTTTCAAAGACGACCCATTGCACACACATGTGGCTGTTACCTGGAGCTGCCTGTGAATTATGATAACTACCCAGAGTTTCGCCACGAAATGAACAAAGTGTTAGAGAGCAACATATGGGTCATGGATATAGTCTAGTACACTTAGTATAGGCTTACTATTTAGGAAGGAACTGAAGCTAAGCTTAAACAACATAATTGAGGTCAAAGCAAGCTTTATTTTTTGTTTTAGTTTTTTTTCTGAAGATGTGATTTACATGTTCACATTTCCAAAGTTCCTGTTAATATTCTCTCTAAGGCACAAGAGAAAGAACTGAAGTTAAGCTTAAACAACATAATTGAGGCCAAAGCAAGCTTTATTTTTTGTTTTTGTCTTTTTTTTCAAGATGTGTTTTACATCTTCACATTTCCAAAGTTCCTGTTAATATTCTCTCTGAGGCACAAAGTTTGAAAAGGCCTTTTTGTTATTCCAGTAACAAAGATTCTACAACAATTTGTCATGTATTTTGATAAAAAGAAGTTTTTCTACACATATTATACAAAGCCTTTTGTTTTTATTCTCGTCATCACTGTTCTTTCATTACTATAACACAAGTAGCCTATGTTACAGTTTATTTAAATTTATTTTTTTCTGCAATTGCAATTTTGGAATGTGTTGTTTTGGGACAATTAAACCATTTCCTTGTTAAAACATAACTTCTCTGTCTTCACTACTGACCAGTAGAATACAAATCTCAAATGTTAAGTCTTCCGCAACACATTTTTTAGTTATGAGGCTCCAACTCACTGTTAATTAGCTCCCTAAGTGTTATGTACAAGTCCACTGCTGCAAACACATCATTTGTAAGGTTCAAATCATGCTCTGACATAAGATCAACACATGTGTTAAAAATGTCTTCATCACATGGAAAGTCCTTGAAAATACACTCTTCCAAACAGACTTGAACCTTCTCCAGATGTACTGGATGCAGGTGGTCTGTGGCTCCATAGAGATGAGATACTGCATACATGATGGATGGTCGGCCATGTGGTGACCGTGAGTTGTGGACGGGCCGTATTCTGTGATTGTTCCAAGCTAAGACAATCTCATCAAGCTCTTCCTGTAAGGAAACATATTGAAACAGAGTTAGTAGATGTCTGGCAATCTAGGAGAATCACACAGAGCATGAATCATAGAACCAGGTAATCAAATAACAGAAAATGTGCAATGAATAGAATTTTTAGATATTTTACATTTTTGGTATGCATAATAAAAATGATTTATAACATTAAAAATGCATTGAGCAAGGACGTCAATCAAAGATGTGAGCCAAGTTACAATTCCATGTTAGACTATAGGTGACATCTGGGGGAAGTGACAGACAAAACTGAGTGACATTTGCAGAATGTTATTTTACTTTTGATCTGACCTATTTCAGTTTATAATAACTATAGTTAATTGTGCCCTTAAACACAAGGTCTATGCTACAGTTAAATCTAAAAAAGTGTATTGAAAATTATCAGGTGTGTGTGTGTGTTGTGAAGCCCTGTGTGGACAACATCTTAAGAGCTTTACTCCATTCAGATTAAATTAAATACTATTTTTAGATAAACTCTTGCTAGCTTTTATCGTATTAATCAGCTATATATTTTCAGTTCTCGTAATTGATGGAACAAAATTTGGAAGTTGGAAGTTATTGTTGGTTTAAACCACCTACACAGTATTCCTTTTTCAGTTAAAGTGCCCCTATTATGGGTTATGAAAGGTTCATATTTTGGTTTTGGGAGTCCCAGACAACAGGTTGACATGCATGCAAATTCAAAAAAAGACCAACAAGTGGGCGGGCAATATGCTAATATTTCATTTTGACGTCAATATGAAACGGCTTGGGACTCGTTCTAAAAACGACTCGTTTCAATGATTCAGAGTCGACTCCTTCTTTTGAGAGACAATAACTTTATACACTGTGCACTTTCATATTTAGGATGTTTTCATTCACTTAGAGCTGTTACATACTGCATGAAAGCTCATTTTCAAAAATCCATAATAGGGGCACTTTAACATATTAAGAATACTTTTGTAACTTTTAATGCCTAGCCAAATAATTTTGAATACAGTATCCCGACATAAATGTAGACATTATTAAGCCTACTGAACTCCACATAAAATCAGTGACTACAAAGTCCTCTAAAAGACGTTAATGCAATCAAAGCAGTTACGATAAATGAGATCTCACCTGGACTTTGTTAAGGAAACAGAACTGGACCAAGGATTTGTCCAAAGGAGTGTCTGCGAAGTGTCCATCCTCTTTCAGTTTGTCAAAGAGGTCTATCCAAAATTGGACACATTCACTTCGCAGAGTGAGCCACCATCTTTCGATGCGCTGGTTTCCAGAGCTTGGGCCAACAGTAACACGGTCTGTTTCTGGTCGATCCTCAGAAAAAGTCAAAAATTTTTGCATCTCAGCCAAATGAACATTTTCTGTTCCTAAATCTAGCCTTACTCTAGCAGGGCACCCCCCAGCTTTAATTACTGCATCCATGAAGTATCCAGCAATAAGTCTTGGATCATTGTTGGTCTTGTATGCCTCAAGCCATATCATACTCCTGGAAAATCCATCTATACATCCACTTATTCCGATTCCGAATGGCTTCAGCTTGTCATAGCCATCTACGTGCCACACAAAGTTCGGACCACGGCTATGATACACACGCCGCCTCAGTCGATTTCTTGACCTCAAGTTAACCCCTTCACTATCTAAAAGCCGGAGCAGAACTCGCACCGTTTCCCTATCAGTTACAATACCATTCAACCAACATTTTTGGTGCATCCATCTATAACCATGGGACTGGCCAGAGGTTTGAAGTTGCTGTTCAATGAAAGCTGCCACGTCAGCCACATCCGTTTTGTTCTTTCTGCGCCAAAGCTGGTTCTTGCTTAAAATCCTTTCAAGAGTGCGCTTGCTCAGAGCTATTCCGTGCCGTTCCGCTAATAAAGCAAGAATTTCATCGTTAGTAAAACCACGTTTAAAATACTCCTTAATATGTTCACAATTCATCGGACCACCTGGGTTGTATCGTATTAGATCATGAGCCGTCAGCAAGTCATAATTTCGACTTTTTAAGTCATAATTTCGACTTTTTATCTCGTAATTATGACTTAACTAAGTCATAATTTCGACTTTTTATCTCGTAATTTCGATTTAGTAAGTCATAATTTCGACTTTTTATCTCGTAATTATGACTTAACTAAGTCATAATTTCGACTTTTTATCTCGTAATTTCGATTTAGTAAGTCATAATTTCGACTTTTTATCTCGTAATTATGACTTAAGTATGTCATAATTTCGACTTTTGGAGGCATGAATTTTTTTCTTACGTGGCGGAAATGGGCTTCCATTATGGAAGCCCATTTCCGCCACGTAAGAAAAAAATTAATGCCTCCAAAAGTCGAAATTATGACATACTTAAGTCATAATTACGAGATAAAAAGTCGAAATTATGACATACTAAGTCGAAATTATGACTTTAAAAGTCGAAATTATGACTTACTAAATCGAAATTACGAGATAAAAAGTCGAAATTATGACTTACTAAAACGAAATTACGAGATAAAAAGTCGAAATTATGACTTAAAAAGTCGAAATTACGAGATAAAATGTCGAAATTATGACTTAACTATGTCATAATTACGAGATAAAATGTCGAAATTATGACTTCCTGCTGGCTCATCTACACGACAGGAGGACACACGATTATGGAAGGCCAGGTGTAATGATGTGAACACATTAAGTAGTAACCTATTTTATGTGGGATTTTAAGCATGCTTTGATGATCATTGCCTTAATTAGCGGAACGGCATGGAAAAGTCTGAGCAAACCCACCCTTGAAAGCATTTCAAGCAAAGAATTGCATCACCCCAAGTAAGTCACATTACAGAAGTAGGCCTATTGTACGTATATAAAACTAGAATGATCCCGCATCATGTTCAGATTTTAATAATTGACTGGCGCATAAAACGCTCTTTAACAATAGCCTAGGCTATATGGAAAAGTTTGAACACTGTGAAAATGTTGGAATTTGCAGATGTAAGTTATAATAATGATTAGCATGTAACATTTTATGGGGAAACCAACATTTTACTTCATATAGCTACCATAATTCCACAAAAATATTAATTGGGTCAAATTTACTGCATAAATACTGTCATGAAATTGTATTTTATTGTACGTGTTTACTACAGTATGCTTAATAGTAGCTAATAATGTTTATCCATGTTGTTGTGATGTGCAGCCTATGGTTTAAAAAAAAGAAAACAAAAATACAATCAGAAATTATATATGTAAAAACTATCAATTTCATGTATCTTATTTATTTGTCATCACGATATACAATCATCAATTCAGTTTCGATATCGAACCAAGACGGATTCTCGTTGTGATTTCTATTGTTCGTTCAAAGTCGTAGCCCTCACTAGATGGCAACAAAGACCGATCTGATAGCAGCTAACATTTATGCTGATAGACGTAACCGGCTTTGTGGTATTATTATATATATCGTTGTCTTCTAGGATGGATGACATTTATGACTTTATGAAGTCAAGAAACGTTTCAGATGACATCATACAGCGAATGCAACTGGATAAGGTATTCATGAAACTGTTAAATATGTATCACATGTAGCCTACAGTCCCTAAAAATTGTCACAGAGAAACTTTGGAACAATATATTCTGTTTAAAATTTTCTCCAGTAGAAGTGCTTAAACTGCTCTGTCTTGTTTCTTTCTAAATATACTGAGTACTCAATACCGAGTACTGAATCCTATGTCTCTGGTTCAAAAAACAAACCCTCCTCTATAACTCACTTTAAACCCCTGGGTTTATAACAATCAGTTGACTGTACATTATTCCTTATACATTATAGTTTATCCAAGTCCCCTTTAATTCTATAGTGCTCAATACACATTTGTTTTAAAGCAGCTTTACAGTAAGAAACAGGAAAATTATGGTCTTAAAAAACAATAGCAACATTGTTCAGCTGAAGTCAATTCAGCGTTAATTGATTATGTTCAAAAACAGTTTAAGATCAGTTATGAAATGAGATCAATCCTGCTACAAAGTAGTGCTGCAGAAAACAATAATGTCATTGTCCATCTCAGCTCAGTTCTCACCCAATTTCAGTTCAGTTGAATCAGTAATATTTCTGAATTATACCTCACAGGGTCACGGACATCAGAGAATGGTAAACGTATATTTAAAGTGTTTTAAAGTATATTCTTTTTGCAGATTGATTGCAGTGTCATACAGCTTATGACAGATGACCAGCTGAAGGAATATCTGCCTTCCTATGGTGACCGACTGGCTGTTCATGGATACTGCAGGCGAAAAGAACAAGATCCCAGTGGCCGAAAAGCTAAACTTTTTGATCGGCTGAGAACCAGGCTAGCAAGAAGCAAAGGTGACACTGACAATGTATGTGAAAAAAAAATGTCAAAAAATGCTCAAAAGAGTATGCGAAAAATTGAGATGGGATGGATGCATTTTCGAGAAGGAAAGTTTACTCAGGTCCGAACAAAAAAAGGTGGGGGTACACGGAAAATCTCTGTGTCAAAGGACTGTAGAAAAAAGGATCTACTTGAAAAGGCTGTCAAGTTGTTTTTTCCTGGTGAGAAAAGTTCAGAGGGAAACTATACAGATTTTGTGGTTGATGTAACAGACTTTAAAGAGCAAGAAATAGATGCCCAGATTACAGTTGGAGAACTTTATGAGCAGACCAAATTACCAGTCTTGCGTTTTTACTTGACAACCAAGAAGAAAATCATCCCTAGTGACACACAGTCAGACACACAGTTCCACTTCAGCAGCGAAACAATTGCGCAGAGAGTGGAAAACATGCAGGATTCCTGGTCTCCCACACATACCAGCCAATCCGCTCTGTTCTCTGACAATGTAGAGCCAGATCTAATTTACCTAGGCAGTAGCGCTGTAATTGCAACAGGCGGTGATGATGTTTTTTTGTCTGAGTCCATAACTAGCGTGACTGATGTATCAAGTGTGATTGAGACTGATGCAGCCAGACAGCCAGAGGTGGACAATCTGGAGGATAGTGGCACTGTAACTGTCTCCACAGGACACATCTCTGGGCTGGAAGACACTGCGCTAGATGACACCTTACCTCTTTTAGAGGAATCATATTATGTTCCTTCTCCAATTGATAACTCACCAGAGCCGTTTGTTCAGAGTGAAAGGGTGAAGAAAATTCTTGTTATTCATCGCGGCCAGGCCCTTCGACAGCTTATCGCACATTTTTGTGACAAAAGTGTCTTGACAGATAACATATCTATGAAAGTCATTCTTCCTGATGGACGGCTAGAAAATGCTGTTGATGAAGGAGGGGTTTTGAGGGATGTGCTCTCCGAGTTTTGGAATGACTTTTATGAGCAATGCACTTTGGGAAATAGTTTTAAGGTCCCTTATCTAAGACATGACTTTGGTCAACAAGAGTGGGAAAACATTGGCCGAATCATTGCATTTGGTTGGCTAAAAGAGAAGTACCTGCCTGTAAAAATAGCACCTGTAATGCTGGAACAGGCAGCCCATGGATGTGTCACAACAAGTCTTGTGGACTGCTTTCTCAGATATGTTACAGAATCAGACAGGGTGATCCTAGAATCATGCCGTTCACATTTTGAAGATGTGGACAAAGAAGAGCTGTTTGAGGTGATGGATCATCATAATTGTCGAAGAGTCCCAACAGCAGATAATATCGAGCAGCTCTTGGAGGAGATGGCACATCAGAAGCTGATTCAAGAACCTGCGTTTGTGATAGAGCAGTGGCATGATGTGCTTGCACCTATGAGAATTGAGCTCAAGGACATCGCAGCTGCCTATGATGAACTCCAACCGACATCAAGAAAGGTCATGAAATCAATAGCTTACCCTGCTACGATGAATGTACAACAAAAACAAACTGGCAGGTATCTAAGTACATTTCTTAGAGAATCAGATAAACAACACCTGTCCCTCTTCCTTCGGTTTTGCACCGGGTCAGATTTGTTCCTGGGAAAGAACATCACCGTTAGCTTCACACAACTGGAAGGCTTTCAAAGACGACCCATTGCACACACATGTGGCTGTTACCTGGAGCTGCCTGTGAATTATGATAACTACCCAGAGTTTCGCCACGAAATGAACAAAGTGTTAGAGAGCAACATATGGGTCATGGATATAGTCTAGTACACTTAGTATAGGCTTACTATTTAGGAAGGAACTGAAGCTAAGCTTAAACAACATAATTGAGGTCAAAGCAAGCTTTATTTTTTGTTTTAGTTTTTTTTCTCAAGATGTGATTTACATGTTCACATTTCCAAAGTTCCTGTTAATATTCTCTCTGAGGCACAAAGTTTGAAAAGGCCTTTTTGTTATTCCAGTAACAAAGATTCTACAACAATTTGTCATGTATTTTGATAAAAAGAAGTTTTTCTACACATATTATACAAAGCCTTTTGTTTTTATTCTCGTCATCACTGTTCTTTCATTACTATAACACAAGTAGCCTATGTTACAGTTTATTTAAATTTATTTTTTCTGCAATTGCAATTTTGGAATGTGTTGTTTTGGGACAATTAAACCATTTCCTTGTTAAAACATAACTTCTCTGTCTTCACTACTGACCAGTAGAATACAAATCTCAAATGTTAAGTCTTCCGCAACACATTTTTTAGTTATGAGGCTCCAACTCACTGTTAATTAGCTCCCTAAGTGTTATGTACAAGTCCACTGCTGCAAACACATCATTTGTAAGGTTCAAATCATGCTCTGACATAAGATCAACACATGTGTTAAAAATGTCTTCATCACATGGAAAGTCCTTGAAAATACACTCTTCCAAACAGACTTGAACCTTCTCCAGATGTACTGGATGCAGGTGGTCTGTGGCTCCATAGAGATGAGATACTGCATACATGACGGATGGTCGGCCATGTGGTGACCGTGAGTTGTGGACGGGCCGTATTCTGTGATTGTTCCAAGCTAAGACAATCTCATCAAGCTCTTCCTGTAAGGAAACATATTGAAACAGAGTTAGTAGATGTCTGGCAATCTAGGAGAATCACACAGAGCATGAATCATAGAACCAGGTAATCAAATAACAGAAAATGTGCAATGAATAGAATTTTTAGATATTTTACATTTTTGGTATGCATAATAAAAATGATTTATAACATTAAAAATGCATTGAGCAAGGACGTCAATCAAAGATGTGAGCCAAGTTACAATTCCATGTTAGACTATAGGTGACATCTGGGGGAAGTGACAGACAAAACTGAGTGACATTTGCAGAATGTTATTTTACTTTTGATCTGACCTATTTCAGTTTATAATAACTATAGTTAATTGTGCCCTTAAACACAAGGTCTATGCTACAGTTAAATCTAAAAAAGTGTATTGAAAATTATCAGGTGTGTGTGTGTGTTGTGAAGCCCTGTGTGGACAACATCTTAAGAGCTTTACTCCATTCAGATTAAATTAAATACTATTTTTAGATAAACTCTTGCTAGCTTTTATCGTATTAATCAGCTATATATTTTCAGTTCTCGTAATTGATGGAACAAAATTTGGAAGTTGGAAGTTATTGTTGGTTTAAACCACCTACACAGTATTCCTTTTTCAGTTAAAGTGCCCCTATTATGGGTTATGAAAGGTTCATATTTTGGTTTTGGGAGTCCCAGACAACAGGTTGACATGCATGCAAATTCAAAAAAAGACCAACAAGTGGGCGGGCAATATGCTAATATTTCATTTTGACGTCAATATGAAACGGCTTGGGACTCGTTCTAAAAACGACTCGTTTCAATGATTCAGAGTCGACTCCTTCTTTTGAGAGACAATAACTTTATACACTGTGCACTTTCATATTTAGGATGTTTTCATTCACTTAGAGCTGTGTTACATACTGCATGAAAGCTCATTTTCAAAAATCCATAATAGGGGCACTTTAACATATTAAGAATACTTTTGTAACTTTTAATGCCTAGCCAAATAATTTTGAATACAGTATCCCGACATAAATGTAGACATTATTAAGCCTACTGAACTCCACATAAAATCAGCGACTACAAAGTCCTCTAAAAGACGTTAATGCAATCAAAGCAGTTACGATAAATGAGATCTCACCTGGACTTTGTTAAGGAAACAGAACTGGACCAAGGATTTGTCCAAAGGAGTGTCTGCGAAGTGTCCATCCTCTTTCAGTTTGTCAAAGAGGTCTATCCAAAATTGGACACATTCACTTCGCAGAGTGAGCCACCATCTTTCGATGCGCTGGTTTCCAGAGTTGGGCCAACAGTAACACGGTCTGTTTCTGGTCGATCCTCAGAAAAAGTCAAAAATTTTTGCATCTCAGCCAAATGAACATTTTCTGTTCCTAAATCTAGCCTTACTCTAGCAGGGCACCCCCCAGCTTTAATTACTGCATCCATGAAGTATCCAGCAATAAGTCTTGGATCATTGTTGGTCTTGTATGCCTCAAGCCATATCATACTCCTTCTATACATCCACTTTTTTTTTTTTTTAACCAATTAATTTTTTTTTTTAATTAATATTTTGCAAGTAACATTTTTAGTTTGAAAACATACTTTAAGGTACAAAAATATTTGGATTTTAACAATGTGTAAGAACAAGCAACCTATTGCGAGGGATTGAAAGTATCAAACAAACATACGATATATAAACCAACAAGATAAAATAAATGAAGATAAAGAACAATAACAAATATATAAAATCTAAATAATGAAATACATAGACAATAATAGCAAACAAAAAAAATAAATAAATAAACGAAGAACAGGGGTTATAAAACTTGCATTAAGATACAGCACAAATAAAGTAAATAACTTTTCAGCAAATATATAATTCTTTTTTTGTTATCAGTACATTAAAGAGAATCAGTAAACATAAGAAATTCAGACAAAAAAAATAAAAATCAAACAAACATACAAACAAACTTTTATGTAAATAAAATTTACCATATAAAATAATAAGATTCACCATAAAGTTAACAAATAATTTTTGATTCATAAAAACTATAAAAACAACTTTGCATGTTAGGCCTATATCTAAAATATATCCAGATTTCAGTTGAAAATTACCATAGATCTTCCCAATTAATTAATTAATTTTCTATACATCCACTTATTCCGATTCCGAATGGCTTCAGCTTGTCATAGCCATCTACGTGCCACACAAAGTTCGGACCACGGCTATGATACACACGCCGCCTCAGTCGATTTCTTGACCTCAAGTTAACCCCTTCACTATCTAAAAGCCGGAGCAGAACTCGCACCGTTTCCCTATCAGTTACAATACCATTCAACCAACATTTTTGGTGCATCCATCTATAACCATGGGACTGGCCAGAGGTTTGAAGTTGCTGTTCAATGAAAGCTGCCACGTCAGCCACATCCGTTTTGTTCTTTCTGCGCCAAAGCTGGTTCTTGCTTAAAATCCTTTCAAGAGTGCGCTTGCTCAGAGCTATTCCGTGCCGTTCCGCTAATAAAGCAAGAATTTCATCGTTAGTAAAACCACGTTTAAAATACTCCTTAATATGTTCACAATTCATCGGACCACCTGGGTTGTATCGTATTAGATCATGAGCCGTCAGCAAGTCATAATTTCGACTTTTTAAGTCATAATTTCGACTTTTTATCTCGTAATTTCGATTTAGTAAATCATAATTTCGACTTTTTATCTCGTAATTATGACTTAAGTATGTCATAATTTCGACTTTTGGAGGCATGAATTTTTTTCTTACGTGGCGGAAATGGGCTTCCATATTCCATAGATAACACATGACAGTACGTATGTGTAGTTATGCTATCATCATTCACAGCCTTTTTTTTTTTTTTTTTATATAATTTTTTTTTATTAATTAATTAATTAAATTTTATATACCCTTTTATTTAACCATACTATGACCGACAAGACCAGGGGACAGAGAAAACAAGAGAGAGAAAAAAAAATAAAAATAAAAAATAATAATAATAATAATAATAAAAAAATAATAATTATAATTATAATGATAATAATAAAAATAATAATAAAAAAAAAAAAAAAAAAAAAAAGGAATTAGAAAAAAAAAAAAAAAAAAACAAAATAAAAAAAATAAAATTGTGGATAAAGTCAACAGAGAAGGGGGAGAGAGAGAGAGGAAAAAAAAGAGAATGGGGGATAGAGAGAGAGAGGAAAAAACAAGACAAAAAAAAAAACAGACAATTTGCTTCGATACCTGCTGACAAAAAGAGAAAACAACAGAAGACACAACAGAAGACACAACATCAGAGAAACTGCAGCAACAACCAACATCTGTATGAATCACAATAAATTCTAAATGTTAAATGTTATTGAGCAACACGCATAACTAATATTACAAAATAAGTTTTGAAGCAACAGCAGATCAGAACAATGTGTGTCTGTGAGCACCCGTTTTTACACCAATGTGAATGCTTGAGTGTACACCTGTGTGTGTGAGCGCGCTTGTGTTCATAAGGTTCCTCCATGTAAATGTTTAATAGTGTGTGTGTGGGGAACAACAGCCCCATCCCGCAAGGCATGAAGCAGGCATGGAAGAGACCCAGGCCCCAAACATCCGGAGGCCCCCCAGGGCACGGGACCCCCAGGGGAACCACCGCAGGGACAACTGCGGCCCCCACCCAGAAAAGGGCAGAGGAGAGCCCGAAGGTGGGACATCCGACAGCCACAGTGTAGACACCCCAGGGTGCCGTGGCGGCAAGCCCGCAGGCTCCGCCGGCAGCCGACCACACCAGGGCAGACCGAGCCCTGGGCCCGGAGATCCAAGGGCCCCCCACCCCCCAACCGGGGCCCAGCAAGGCCAGTAGGGCCAGGCCCCGCCAAGCGACCGCCGAGAGTGGGCCAGCGCTCACCCGAGCATCCTACCCCGGCGCGAGAAACCACCAATGCACCGGCGGCATCCTCCACCGGCAGGGCATGATGTGTATTGTTGTGTGTGCTGCAGCAATGCAAAGTCCAGTTCACAGTTAATGCTATTGTTGAAGAGTGGTACATGATGAATCCAAATTTAAGTGGGTTGCCTGGGGAGAGGGGAACAGCATTTGTTCACCAGTCTAACTGCCTGGGGATGAAGGCTGTTGGCCATTCTGGTGGTCCTGGCCTTAAGAGACCTGAACCTCTTACCAGAGGGCAAAAGGTGGAACAAAAAGTGTGCTGGATGAAACCGGTCTCTTATGATGTTATGTGTCCTATGTAGGCAGCGGGAGGTGTACACAGTAGAAACCTCCGGGAGGACGGTCCTGATGATTTTACCAGCAGTTTTTACCACCCTCTGAATCATCTGCTGTTCAGCTGCAGTGCAGCTGGAAAACCACACTAGCAGCCCATAGGTTAGCAAACTGTGAATTACACAATTGTAGAAGTTAAACATGAGGTTCTGGGGCAATTTGGATTTTTTCAGCTTCCTCAGGAAAAAGAGACGCTGCTGGGCCTTCCCTACAGCTAAGATTATGTTATTGTCCCAGGACAAATCCTCCGACACAGTGAGACCCAGGAATTTATAACTGTTCACCCTTTATACAGCCTCTCCGTTAATGTAGAGAGGTGAATGTCCAGGATGATGTAATTTACGAAAATCCACTATAATTTCTTTTGTCTTTTTAATGTTAAGAGCCAGGTTATGCTTTTTTACACCACTCTGCCTGTAGTTCAGTCTTCTCCCTGTATGCCGTCTCATTGTTGTTTGTTATGAGGCCGAGCACAGTTGTAAAGTGTGTAGTGGACTGAGCACACAACCTTGAGGGGCACCAGTGTTGATGTATGTGGTGTTTGAAATGCGCTCACCCGTTTGCACACATTGAGAACGATTGGTTAAAAAAATCCAGAATCCAATTGCATAGTACGTTGTTCAATCCAAGGTTGCTCAGTTTCAGCAGGAGTATGTTTGTCCGGATTGTATTAAAACTGAAGTCAATGAAAAGCAGCTTAGCATAGGTGTTTTGTGCTCCAGGTGTTCCAGAAGTATGTGAAGCACAATAGCAATGGCATCCTCCACTGATCTGTTCTCTCGGTATGCAAACTGGTACAGGTCGAGAGCAGGTGGTAAAGCCTTTTTTATGTGTTACATGACCAGCCGTTCCAGACACTTGGCAGGGATAGGTGTGAGTGCCACAGGCCTGTAGTCATTTAGGCATGTGACATTAGCTTTTTTTGTGGACAGGAATGATTGTGGCTGCTTTGAAACATGCTGGGACCCATGACTTGGACAGCGACATGTTGAATATGGTCGTGAAGACCTCTGCCAGCTCGGCCTCACAGTCCTTTAGCACCCGGCCCAGCACTCCGTCTGGACCAGATGCCTTCCTGGGGTTGATGTTACTAAGGCAGAGTTTCAATTCATGAAGGCTCAGGACAGGTGCCATGTTGTCGTTGGAGGGAAGCTGCACTGTAAAAAAAATTGCTTTACGGTAAAAAACTAGCAGCTGTGGTTGCCAGAATTCTGCCGTAAAAAATATGGTAGCAACGTTTTAGGTTTTACGGTTTTAACTTAAATTTACAGTTTAATACCGTAATTTCTTTAACTGATATAATCTTAATATACCAACCTATTAAAGTACTGAAATCTGTTTTGTTCCTTTGAAATACGCTGATAACCACCATATGCAAGTGATGATGAGAAAGTCACATGATGAGCCAAAGCCCATCACAAGCAACTTTTAAACAATAGAATATACAGACGGTGCACAGTGTGATTCACACAAGCACTAAACACCATCATGGTGAGACTCATTAAACTGAAATATGCTATAAACATTAATTTAACAACATTAGATGTAACATACAACCCTAATAAACATAACTGATAAGAAAAAACTAAGAAGAAACATAGCTATTTCAAAGAAAAAACGTCAAATTCAAACAGAATTTGAAATGGAATGCAGGGAATTCTGGGAACGTCAGTTTACGGTTTTTCCTTGTAAATTTTACAGGAGCTTTCCGTTAACCATGTAACAGGTTTTTACCGTAGCATTTTCACAGTTTTTTACCGTTAAAATCACAATCATTTTTTACAGTGTGGGGCAACAAAGTGTCCTTGTTCTCCCTCTCAAAACGGGCATAAAACAGGTTTAATTCCTCTGCTAGCGTGGCAGCCCTACTTACAGAGGCAGATGTTATTCCCTTGTAGTCCGATATTGCCCTAATTCCATCCCACACCTGCCAGGATTTTGTTGAGGTGTTAAAGTGGGCTTCAATTCACCTTTTGTAATCCAATTTAGCAGACTTGATGCCCCTTCTGAGAGCACTCCTGGCTGTGCTGTAGGCCCCCCTGTCCCCAGACCTATAGGCTGCATCTCTAGCTTTAATCAGCAGCCGAACCTCATGTGTCATCCATGGTTTTTGGTTAGGAAAGACATGGATCTGCTTCCAGGATCTACATATAAATTGATATAGTCCATCACTGTGGTGGTGTACTCATCATGGGCCTGGCGTGTTAGTAATTCCAGGTCTCCGAAAACATCCCAGTTTGTATGGTGGAAGCAGTCCTGAAGTTCAGGGATAGCATTTTTAGGCCATGTTCTAACTGGCTTTGTGATGGGCCTGGCAGTCTTAATAATAGGTGTATACCAAGGATGGAGCATGAGTGAGCTATGATCACTCAAACCCAGATGAGGATATGCCTGGACTTTGTAAGCATTTGTCAAATTGGTATACACCTGGTCCAGTCTTTTATCTCCTCTGGTAGCACAGTTCATATTATGGTGGAATTTGTGAAATACAGTCTTTAAGTCAGCATGATTAAAATCCCCCACTGCTATAAAGATACTGTCAGTGCAGCCAGGCTGTTATTAATGCTGTCATGTAGCTGTGCTAGAGCCAGTTTAGGATTAGCGTCTGGGGGGATATACACAGCACAGATGTACAGAACAGAAAATTCTCTTGGGAGATAAAACGATCTATATTTAAGCAGCATGAACTCCACGTCAGGACAACAAAGTCTTCCAACTGTTGTGTCTAAGGTAATAGCGAGTGTGATTGAAGGGTGTTGGACCTCTTTCTCTCTCATTAAGGGGGCGGAGGGGATGCCTGTGCTTCTGTATCTTCAGTGCGGAGAAGCTTGTACTGGGTGTTGAGTTAATCATGCTAAAGATGAGGATTATAGGAAGATGCCTGACACTCATTTTACTGTCTGCAGTTTTAATACTCACCATAGCTGGTAAGTACACAAGGAATGAAACGGATGAAGTTATTTTCAGATGTTAGCACAGTCAAGCTTATTTATAAGTAACTTATGTGGTGTCTCAGATAATAATAATAATAATAAGAAAAAGAAGAAAAAGAAGATGGTGTAGTATGCCTAATCATGTTTATTTGTTCTTTACAGAATACCAAAACACTGTTTTTTACTGTTTATTATTTTTTTCTCATATTGATTTGTGCTTAATTGATATAAAAGTTTATAGAGAGAGAAATACACTGCATGATACAGCGAAAAAAGGAAGAAATATTAAATTAAAAAGCTTAGCTGTTCCATTTGTATAATTGCCTCACTTTTTCACCATATGCATTAATTTTTCTCTTCCTCTCCCACCCTCATTCTAATCCCATAATCTTTTTGTCATAGATTCAGCTCAATATAGTGTGAATGTGAGGTTGGTTGGTGGTCACAGTCGCTGTGCTGGTACAGTGGAGGTTCTTCATAGAGGTCAGTGGGGAACAGTGTGTGATTATGGCTGGGATATGGCTGAAGCTGCAGTGGTGTGTAGAGAGCTGGACTGTGGAGAACCTGTAGATGCTCTGGGGGATGCTCATTTTGGACCAGGTTCAGGACGAATCTGGATGAGTTTTCTTATATGTAGGGGATCAGAATCCACACTAAAGAACTGTGGGTCAGGAGGATGGGATAGACACAACTGTGATCATAGTAAAGATGCTGGAGTCATCTGCTCAGGTAAAGTACTGTACATATACTCTAAGTAAAATCTGTGTAAGACTTTTGAGCTTACATATTGGTTTCTAATACTTACATAAGTTGTAAGTTATCACTATTTTAAGTATCTGTAGATGAATGTTTCTTTGTTGTTGTTTATTTGTGTTGTTTTATTTTGAAGTCAGGCTGGTTGGAGGTTCTCGCTGCTCTGGGAGGTTAGAGATACTTCATGATCAGACGTGGGTGTCAGTGTGTGATGCTGCCTATGACCAGCAGGATGCAGAGGTTGTGTGTAGAGAGCTGGACTGTGGGGCTCCTGTACAGGTGCTGGGATCAGCTTCTTTTGACAAAGGAGACACTCAGACTGATTATTTCATCTGTGGATGTCTGATCTAATTTGAGCTGGAGTTCTGTGCTGATTCACGGCTTATGGACAGATGTTGATGGAACTGTTTAAAACTTGAACTAGTCTGGAGGATGAGAGTGAAGAATCTGATGCGCAGCCTCTGTGAAGTAAATACTCCTAAAAGTGTAAAAGATCAGTAAAGTGCACAAACGCAGAAGAGATGGATTGTATTTTTGAGAGCACTGACCAGGATGAATTTCATTGATTATTTTTCCCCATCCTGTCTTACAAATTCAAAAGGCTAAACATGTCATCTGTAACTTGTACCAATTAGTTTATTTCTTTAATGACTTAAAAAAAAAGAGATTTTCCTTATGCTGATATATAAAATGTCTCCCGTAATTTATTGTTGATAAATCAATGGTTTATCATCTGGTTGTTGATGAAGCACTGTTGCTTTGTTTGATTTTAGGCTTTTTACTGAAACATTTTACTAAAATATAAATGTATATTCAATCAGAAAAACATTCAGAATTGTTATTATCAGAAAGAACCAAACAATTTCTGTTCCAGTAAGCATCCAACAGGCGCTCTTCTGTCGTAACATAAGGACAAGACCCTTATGAGCAAAAAGTGTTTTGCTTTCATCCAGGGGCATCACTAGTGGAGTAAAAAGGGTGACAGAGTGCATAGGACTACATTTACATTTACATTTACATTTAGTCATTTGGCAGACGCTTTTATCCAAGGCGACTTACAATTGGGGAATACAAAAAGCGATTCATCTTGAAGAGGCAATCAGACAGAGGAAGTGCTCGTAATACCAAGTCTCAGTCATTGTTCAAATAAGTACAAGCTAGTAGGTGGAGAGAAAGATAGAGGGAAAGTTTTTTTTTTTTTTTTTTTTTTTTTTTGAGTTTAGGATGAAGTCAAGTACTGCCGAAAGAGATGAGTTTTCAGTTGTTGCTTGAAGGTTGCCAGAGATCCGGCGTTCCGGATAGGGGTGGGAAGATCATTCCACCAGCCAGGAATGGTGAACGAGAATGTTCTGGAGAGTGATTTTGAGCCTCTCTGTGATGGTACCACAAGGCGTCGCTCACTAGCAGATCTCAAACTTCTGGAGGGGATGTAGGTTCGTAATAGTGAGTGGAAGTAGGAGGGTGCCGAGCCTGTGGTAGATCTGTACGCAAGCATCAGTGACTTGAACTGGATGCGAGCTGCCACTGGTAGCCAGTGCAAGGAGATGAAGAGAGGTGTAACATGCGCTCTTTTGGGCTCGTTGAAGATCAGTCGTGCCGCTGCATTCTGAATCATTTGTAGAGGTTTGAGTGCGTTTGATGGCAGACCAGCCAGAAGAGCATTGCAGTAGTCCAGTCTAGAAACAACCAGGGCCTGGACAAGAAGTTGCGCAGCATGCTCTGTCAGAAAGGGCCTGATCTTTCTGATGTTGTGTAGTGCAAACCTGCAGGAACGAGCAGTCTTTGCAATGTGCTCTTTGAAGGTCAGCTGGTCATCAAAGATTACACCAAGATTTCTGACCGAAGTTGATGGGGTAATCATTGATGAGCCGAACTGAATCGTGAAGTCATGCCGTAGAGTCGGAGTGGCAGGGAAGACCAGAAGTTCCGTCTTTGCCAGGTTGAGCTGTAGGTGATGTTCTTTCATCCATGCCGAGATGTCCGCCAGGCAGCCTGAGATCCGTGCAGCTACCGTTGGGTCATCTGGTTGAAAAGAGAGATAGAGCTGCGTGTCATCGGCGTAGCAGTGGTAGGAGAAGCCATGTGCATGTATGATGGGACCCAGCGATGTAGTGTACGTGGAGAAGAGGAGGGGTCCAAGAACCGATCCCTGAGGAACTCCAGTGATCAGTTGATGTGGTTTGGATACCTCCCCTCCCCAGGTCACCCTGAAGGATCTACCGGTGAGATAGGATTCAAACCAGCGAAGTGGAATTCCAGTGATGCCCAGTGAAGAGAGGGTAGACAGGAGAATCTGATGATTGACAGTGTCAAAAGCAGCAGAGAGATCCAGCAGAATGAGGACTGACGATTTGGAATTAGCCTTTGCAGTTCGCAGGGCTTCAGTGACTGAGAGTAGCGCAGTCTCTGTTGAATGGCCACTCCTGAAACCTGACTGTTTAGCATCCAGCGTGTTGTACTGTGAAAGAAACAGTGAGAGCTGGTTGAAGACAGCTCGTTCGAGTGTTTTCCCTATGAATGGAAGGAGAGAGACAGGTCTGTAGTTATCTAAAAGAGAAGCATTTAATGTAGGTTTTTTGATCAGTGGGGTTACCAGAGCCTGCTTGAATGCTGTGGGGAAGACGCCTGTGAGGAGAGATGTGTTGATAATGTGTGTGAGTGCCGGTAAGAGTGTGGGAGAGATTGTTTGGAGAAGATGTGAGGGGATCGGGTCGAGAGGACATGTTGTAGGATGGCTGGAGAGGAGAAGTTTGGATACTTCTGCCTCGGTGAGGGGACAGAAGGAGAAGATGGGAGCTAGAGCGGTGGATGTGGGTGATCGGAGGTCCTGCGGAGTTGAGAACTGGTGGCTGATTGTTCTAGTTTTGTCTGTGAAAAAAGAGGCAAAGTCATCAGCGGTTATCAAAGTGGTGGGAGGTGGAGGGGGGGGGGACAGAGGAGAGAATTAAATGTTCTGAAGAGATTACGCATGTCTGGAGCACTGGTGATCTTGTTGTGGAAATGTGAGGATTTGGCAGTGTGGACTTCAGTAGAGAAAGATGAAAGCAAAGACTGATACCTACTCAGGTCCGACGGATCGTTTGATTTGCGCCATTTTCTCTCTGCCGCTCTGAGTTTGGTCCGATTCTCTCGAAGAACATCGGATAACCAGGGGTTAGAAGGAGCAGCCCGTGCTGGCCTAGAGGAGAGAGGACAGATGTCGTCTAGACAAGAGGTTAAGGTAGAGCATAAAGTGTCAGTGGCTGCATTTACATCCAGAGAAGAGAAATGGGTAGGCGAGGGAAGAGAGGAGGACACTACAGAGGAAAGAAGGGAGGGGGAAAGGGAGCGTAGGTTGCGTCTGAAAGTAACCGGTAAGGGAGATGGTGGCACCTGAGTTGAAAAATGTAACGTAAATGTAATGAAGAAATGGTCAGAGATATGAAGTGGTTGTACCAGAATGTTATCTGTAGAACAATTGCGTGTATAAATTAAGTCGAGTTGGTTACCAGATTTGTGCGTGCTAGTAGTGGTGAGGCGTTTGAGATCAAATGAAGCTAGGAGTGACTGGAAGTCTGTAGCATAAGGCCTGTCTAGGTGAATGTTGAAATCGCCGAAGACTAAGAGTGGAGTGCCATCCTCCATGAAAGACGACAGCAGTCCGTCCAGCTCGTCTAGGAAGGTTGGTGGTATTTGGCCCGGCGGACGATAGATTACCACAATCTGGAGTCTTATAGGAGCTGTCACAGTAACAGCATGCGATTCAAATGAGTTGAGATTGCCTAGGGGAGAGTGGGTAGAGTATTTCCAATTGTTAGAAATGAGCAAGCCAGTGCCCCCACCCCGGCCAACTTGCCTAGGGGTGTGAGAGAAAGAGAAATTGTGAGAGAGAGCAGCTGGGGTTGCCGTGTCTTCTGGACGAATCCAGGTCTCAGTCAAGCCCAGGATGCTGAGTGTGGAATGTAAAGAAAATGCAGAAATGAAGTCGGCTTTGTTGACAGCTGACTGGCAATTCCAAAGACCTACAGAGAAAGAAAGAGGTGCAGTGGAAGATGTAGAGATAGTGCGCAGGTTAGCAGGGTTACGCGACCTTCTGCATGTATTTTTAGAGCGAGGTAGAGAGAGAACCGGAATGGTTTGGAAACACATGATAGAGGATAGGAAAGCGTGAGGGAAGATATAAAGGATACTTAAGTGTGTGCTCGGTGTCGTTGCTCGGTTAAAGTCGCGCAGGAAAAAGTTGTCTGTCTTTACACAAGGAGGCTGAGCGTTTCCGCTGACATCAACTAAATACAGTCTAAGAAACTAGAGTGAAAACAGCTGTTGCCGTCTTCTGATCAGCCAATAAGGTTAAAGGACTGCTAAATAGCTCAAGACGAAACTAACACTTTGCACAAACACAAAGGCTCGTTCTCAGCTGAGGCGCAAATTATTCAAATTTCCAGTAAGTGCAATTAACAGAAAAAACTACGAAAAAGCACAGTAGAAATAGGTAGGAAACGAACTATTCCTTCCTAGTAGCAAGTAAATTATTTAAACAACAGAACTGCAACCAAGTTATTCAAAGCACTTACGCAGCTGTAGTCTGTCTCTTCTGGTGACAAATCGGCTTTCCCAACCTTAGAGTAGCGACCAGCAGTTTAAATACTTTAACAGTCGCTGTTGCCGTCTTCTGATCAGCCAATAAGGTTAAAGGACTGCTAAATAGCTCAAGACGAAACTAACACTTTGCACAAACACAAAGGCTCGTTCTCAGCTGAGGCGCAAATTATTCAAATTTCCAGTAAGTGCAATTAACAGAAAAAACAACGAAAAAGCACAGTAGAAATAGGTAGGAAACGAACTATTCCTTCCTAGTAGCAAGTAAATTATTTAAACTATGCGCACCCAACTGAACGTGAGGGGCCCCATAGCAAATTCAGTGCAGAGGGCCCAGAATTCCTAGTGATGCCACTGCTTCAGTCTATTGGAAGACTAAGGCCCTGTCCCAAATGGAACACTTCATGTGCATTCGGCGGCCATTGTAAGTCCGTAAGACCGCAAGTGCACATGAAATGTTTCGTTTGGGACAGGGCCTGTTTTTAGACTAAATAGCGTTTTGCTTCAATCTTGTGGTTGAATAACGCATTGCCACATTCAACACACAAGCTGCTATAGTGAAAGAAAGCATTTTATTTACAATTACACATTGATTTGTGTGATGTTTACCATTTTTTCTAACAATAATCTTTAAAATTTAATAAACAATTTATATACTACTGCTAATTGAATGGGTAACAGGGTTGCACATTTATCCTAAATTTGGGAGTTTGGAAATTATATTTTGTAATTATTTATAAAGATATGTATTCCTATAAATTATTATTTTTTAAATATATATATTTTTTTGGTTAACAGGTTTTAAATGGTTGAGCATAATGATCGAAGTCTATAAACTGAGAAAATGGAATGAGATACTTGTTTAACAGTCATGGTGTATAAATGATGTTAATTGCTTGGTGTAACAATTTTTAAAGAATTTTTCTTTATTTCTTGTAAGAAGAAAATCATATGATAAGTTTTAAGTGAGCATATATCAGTCTCTGTATCTCATTAGGTGTTGGTGCTGTAATTATCCTGGAGTGCTTCCTCTCTCTGAAAGCTTTCAAGTCTCCTGTGTGACTATTTTATGCCCCTGGTGTATGTGTGTGTGTGTGTGTGTGTTTGTGTTTGTGTTTGTGTTTGTTTGTGTGCGTGTGTGTGTGTGTGTGTGTGCATCCTCACTGAAGTGTCTTTATATGATGGAGGAGTCATTTTGAGAGCTGATGTTCTATTGATACAGTAGACTATATATGGTGAAATTTCACATTAGTCACACGTTTATTTTTACTTAAAATTTTAAGATAAACATTTAAACAACTAATAAAAAAAAAGCCATTTTACAATATTATTCATTTTACAGAGTTGAGTTTATTATGTATTAATGTCATGCTAACATAGGCACTAATCGACGTTTACACTAATAGACATTTTTAGGACATATGCCATTAATTATCAGTGCTTTTATCTCATCTCTGCAGGTGTTTGGCTTTGATGCTGTAAATAAACTGGAGAGCTTCCTGTCTCCTGTAAGTCTTTTATATATATATATATATATATATATATATATATATATATATATATATATATATATATATATATATATATATATCTGTGTGTGTACTTCCCCACAGTGAGGTTCCTTGATGTATGGGGAGGAGGAGTTCATCAGCACTGACAGTTTTGATATATATGGAGAAAGTCAGAAAAGCGTCCTCTGATTTGTCACTGAAGTTGTTTGATGATTTCCTCTGTTGTGTCTAATAAGGTAATAGCGAGTGTGATTGGAGGGTGTTGGACCTCTTTTTCTGTCATTAAGGGGGCTGAGAGGATGCCTGTACGTCTGTATCATCAGTGCGGAGAAGCTTGTACTGGGTGTTGAGTTAATCATGCTGAGGATGATGGGAAGATACCTGACACACATTTTACTTTCTGCAGTTTTAATACTCATCACAGCTGGTAAGTACATAAGGAATGAAACAGATGAAGTTATTTTGAGATGTTATTTCAGAGTCAAGCTTATAATTTTAAGCAATTACTGTGGTGTCTCAGATAATAATAATAATAATGATTAATCATGTTTATTGTTTATTTACAGAATACCAGAGGCATGCACTATTTTATTATTTATTTATTTCCCTATCTTGATTTGTGCTTAATTGAGATAAAAGCTTATACTGTAGATAAAGAGATAAAAGCTTCTAGATATACTGCATGATACAGAGAAAAAAGAAAGAAATATTAAATGTAAAAGCGTAGGTGTTCCATTTGTCTAGTTGCCACACTTTGTCACCATATGCATTAATTTTTCTCTTCCTTCTCTTCCTCTCCCATCCTCATTCTAATCCCGTCATCTTTCTGTCATTGCTTCAGCTCAATATATAGATTGTGTGAATGTGAGGTTGGTTGGTGGTCACAGTCGCTGTGCTGGTAGAGTGGAGGTTCATCATAGAGGTCAGTGGGGAACAGTGTGTGATGATGACTGGGATTTGGTTGATGCTGCAGTGGTGTGTAGAGAGCTGGACTGTGGAGAACCTGTAGATGCTCTGGGTGATGCTCACTTTGGACCGGGATCAGGACCAATCTGGATGAGTTTTGTCTTGTGTTGGGGATCAGAATCCACACTAAAGAACTGTGGGTCAGGAGGATGGGATAGACACAACTGTGATCATAATAAAGATGCTGGAGTCATCTGCTCAGGTAAAGTACTATACGTACTCTAAGTATTATCTGTGTAAAACTTTTGCACTTACATACTGGTTTATCATTTTTTTATTTTATTTTCCAATTATTTTACATTTATCAGTTATCGCTATCTTGAGTATCTGTAAATGAAGATTTGTTTGTTTACTGTTGTTTATTTTGTGCATTTGTATTGTTTTATTTAGAAGTCAGGCTGGTTGGAGGTTCTCGCTGCTCTGGGAGGTTAGAGATACTTCATAATCAGTCGTGGATGTCAGTGTGTGACGCTGCCTTTGACCAGCAGGATGCAGAGGTTGTGTGTAGAGAGCTGGACTGTGGGGCTCCTGTACAGGTGCTGGGAGCAGCTGCTTTTGATAAAGGAGACGCTCAGATGTGGACACAGGAGATTCAGTGCAGAGGAAATGAATCTCAGATTCACTTCTGTCCAACATCACCATCAAATCAAAACAACTGTTCACATGAGTTCAACATTGGTTTACTGTGTACTGGTAGGAGTTCAAAATGCAACAAAGCAGTTTTATTTCATTTTATTTTCATTTCTATTTCATGTAAATTTCCACTTACCTTTTCTATTTCCTTTCTGTGTTTCTTACATTCCTAGGCATAATAAATGTGAGACTGGTAAATGGTACCAGTCGCTGTGCTGGTACAGTGGAGGTTCTTCATAGAGGTCAGTGGGGAACAGTGTGTGGTGCTGGCTGGGATTTGGCTGATGCTGCAGTGGTGTGTAGAGAACTGGACTGTGGAGAACCTGTAGATGCTCTGGATGATGCTCACTTTGGATCAGGATCAAGACCAGTCTTAATGAAAATTGCTATTTGTACTGGATCAGAGTCTACACTTAAGAAATGTGGATATGTACATTTGCCTGACAAATGTCTTGATAAGAGTGCTCAAGTCATATGTTCAGGTACATTAAAAGTGTTGTATTATTATAGAAAACAGATGTGCCAAAAGCACCCATTCCATGACTGTTTTCACTTTCTTGTTTGGTAAAATAATTGACATTAAAAAAAAAACCCTGATTGAAATCTATGGAAAACCCAATGGCCCTGTGGACCTCATTGGCATACACAAGCAGTAGCCATAGCAATTCTGCAAGACCCCAAATTAACCTCAGGTGCTCTATTCAGGACAGGGCCTTGGAGGTGGAGACGTGTCCTCTTATGTACCTTTAAAATAAGGCATGATTTTGTTGATATGTGTTTACTTATTTAGAAGTCAGGCTGGTTGGAGGTTCTCGCTGCTCTGGGAGGTTAGAGATAGTTCATGATCAGACGTGGATGTCAGTGTGTGACGCTGCCTTTGACCAGCAGGATGCAGAGGTTGTGTGTAGAGAGCTGGACTGTGGGGCTCCTGTACAGGTGCTGGGGCCAGCTGCTTTTGGGAAAGGAGACGCTCAGATGTGGACACAAGAGATTCAGTGCAGAGGAAATGAGTCTCAGATTCACCTCTGTCCAACATCACTATCACATGAAAACAACTGTTCACATGGATACAGTGTTGGACTTGTGTGTGCAGGTTTGTGGGTTTTCTTTTAATAAACTGAAATTAGTTGAATTGAGTGTCCCTTGAATTTAGAATAAATATTACTTCCATAGTTTTTTATCTTAGTGTGTTACTTTTTTCTTTCCTTCTGTCTGTATCTTTTTTTTTATCTCTCTACATTTATTATATAGACGATATGAGAGTGAGGTTGGTTGGTGGCAACAGTCGCTGTGCTGGTAGAGTGGAGGTTTTTCACAGAGGTCAGTGGGGAACAGTGTGTGGTGTTGACTTTGATATGGCTGATGCTGCAGTGGTGTGCAGAGAGCTGGACTGTGGAGAACCTGTAGATGTTCTGGTTGATGCTCATTTTGAATCAGGATCAGGAGCAATCTGGCCAAATCGCAAGTTATGTACTGGATCAGAGTCTACACTTAAGAATTGTGGATCAGTACAATGGGGTTCATATCTCTGTGATCATACTAAAGATGCAGGAGTCATCTGTTCAGGTAAGCTGCTCCAAAGCCCCTCTGTTTTATGTTACTCATGATCCACCTGCCTGAAAGGGGTAGTTAAACAAAAATGAGAATACTTTATTTACCCTCATGCCAAACCAAACCAGGATGACTTTCTTCTGTGGCGCACAAGGTATGGAGGGTATTTTTTTTTTTTGTCACTTTGGTGCATTTACAGCCCCATTCTTAATTCACTTAAATTATATTGAAAAGACTGGCCAGGATATTCAGAAATATTCTCTTTTTTGTGTTTCATGAAAAGAAAGGAATTCATAAGCATTTCGATTAAGATGAGGATGAATTTCCCCCCCACAATCAAAACACATGCAGGATAGGTCAATTTCTTATCTCTTGCCACTTCAGGTGCCAGACTTATTGGAAACACAAGTTGCTCTGGGAGGTTAGAGATACTTCATGATCAGACGTGGATGTCAGTGTGTGATGCTGCCTTTGACCAGCAGGATGCAGAGGTTGTGTGTAGAGAGCTGGACTGTGGGGCTCCTGTACAGGTGCTGGGAGCAGCTGCTTTTGGCAAAGAAGACACTCAGATGTGGACACAAGAGATTCAGTGCAGAGGAAATGAATCTCAGATTCACCTCTGTCCAGCATCCCTTTATAAAAACCATTGTTCAGATGATCATTTCCAGGGGTTGTTCTGTGCTGGTAAGAAATAAAGTAAAATGAGAGTAATATCTTTTTAATATTCTACATTTTACTCCTAGTTTCTCTCTGTATTCTTTTGTTACTTAGAGAGAAAGAATGTGAGGTTGGTTGGTGGTAACAGTCGCTGTGCTGGTAGAGTGGAGGTTTTTCATAGAGGTCAGTGGGGAACAGTGTGTGGTGATTTCTGGGATATGTCTGAAGCCAGAGTGGTGTGTAGAGAGCTGGACTGTGGAGAATCTGTCGATGCTCTGACAGATGATGACTTTGGGCAAGAATCAGGACCGATCTGGATGAGTGCTGTATTATGTATTGGATCAGAGTCTACACTGAAGAACTGTGGGTCATCAGGATGGAGCATAAATAGATGTACTCCCAATTCAAATGCGGGGGTCATCTGTTCAGGTAAATAATGGTGTACTTCTAAGCGTTAAAGGGTTAGTTCACACAAAAATAAAAATTCTGTAATTAATTACTCACCCTCATGCCGTTCCAAACTCGTAAGATCTTCGTTCATCTTTGGAACACAAATTAAGATATTTTTGATTCATCCCATGAGCTCTCTGACCCTCCCATAGACAGCAAGTGTCCTTACATGATCAAGGTCCAGAAACGTAACAAGGACATCGGTAAAAAAATCCATGTGACATCAGGGGGTTCAACCGCAATTTTACGAAGGTATGAGAATACTTTTTGTGCGCAAAAGAAAAAAATAACGACTTTATTCAACAATTTGTCTCTTCCGCGTCAACCTGGTGCCATTTTGGAGAGTATCCACTGAATGTAAACAGCATATCCTGTCAGCGGCGCCACGCTTTGAACCCCTGATGTCACATGGATTATTTTACCAATCTCCTTGCTACGTTTCTGGACCTTGATCGTGTAAGGACACTTGCTGTCTATGGGAGGGTCAGAGACCTCTCAGATTCCATCAACAATATCTTAATTTGTGTTCCGAAGATGAACAGAGGTCTTACGGGTTTGGAACTACATGAGGGTGAGAAATTAATGACAGAATTTTCATTTTTGGGTGAACTATCCCTTTAAGTATTTTTTCCCTACTTCTTGGCCATGGATTTATGTTTATGCAAAGAATTATTGTGTTTTATGAGGAAAACATTTTGTATACTAACATAGCTGTATTGTTACATGTTTTATCTGCATTACGTCTGTATTTTATGTGTTTTCTATACTGTGCACTGTGGTTCATGCAATATAAACAGGTCATAAGCCTTCCAGACTTGCTGCTGGATTTCACCTGTGCTCTGGGAGGCTAGAGATACTTCATGATCAGACGTGGATGTCAGTGTGTGATGCTGCCTTTGACCAGCAGGATGCAGAGGTTGTGTGTAGAGAGCTGAACTGTGGGGCTCCTGTACAGGTGCTGGGAGCAGCTGCTTTTGGCAAAGGAGACACTCAGATGTGGAACAAAGAGATTCAGTGTAGAGGAAATGAGTCTCAGATTTCATTCTGTTCAATATCATCATCACACAAACACAACTGCAGCAGTGACAATAATGTGGTCTTGAAATGTTCTGGTAAAGAATCAATATTCAGTGTCTCTTCCTTTATTTGTATTGGAAGATTTACTATAATCAATCTTAAAGTAATAGTTCACCCAAAAAGGAAAATTATGTGATTGTTTACTCACCCTGAAGTTGTTGCAAACCTGTATGTTGGTAACCAAACTGGTGATGGTAGCTCTTGACTTCCATTGTAATGAAAAAGTACTATGGAGGTCAATGGCTAACATCAACTCTTCAGTTACCAACATTCTTCAAAATATTTTATTCTGTGTTTAACAGAAGAAAGAAACTCATACAAGTTTGGAAGAAGTGGAGGGAGAGTAAATGATGACAGAACTCTAATATTTGGGTATCCTATAACTTTAAATATATTATATTATAATTATATATGTTATTCCCTAAGTTGTTTTTTTTTTTTTTTTTGCATTGTTACTGAAAAGTAAAGAATTATTTGACGATGTCACACACATAAAGAGAAAGATTTTCTCAATCAACATATGTTATATGATTCTTTTTTTTTTTTTTTTTAATGGGCCTCATAATGACAAAAAAATTTTGTCCAGGTTACACAGATCTCAGACTGGTAAACGGTTCAGACTCTTGTTCTGGAAGAGTGGAGCTTCGGTTCATCAAAGAGTGGGGCACAGTGTGTGATGCATGCTGGGATATGAGAGCTGCCAGTGTCCTCTGTAGACAGCTGAATTGTGGGATTGCTGTGTCTGTTGTGGGATCAGACTGGTTTGGAGAGGGAAGTGGTGAAATCTGGGCTGATGTGTTTGATTGTGACGGGAATGAAACAAAACTCTCAGAATGTTCCATCTCTTCATGGAGTCGAGCTGAATGTTCTCATAGACGAGATGTTGGAGTCATCTGCTCTAGTGAGTCCATTAACTGTGCGATTTACTGATACTTACTGATGATGATTTATTTATGCTGCTGAGAGACTCAATAATAAAAAATATTCATCTCACTACATGTATTTCAAACATTAATTTCAGTCTAAAATATTAATGCTCTCGTCTCATTATTCATTTCTGAATGTAAATCGTATTCTCAGACTTGCAAAATTTTTGTAAAACAGTTCTTCTCTACAGGTTCCTCTCTGTCTCTTCATGATGGTCTGGTGCGGTTGTCTGGAGAGAGACAGTGTGAGGGGGAGCTGGAAGTTTCCATCCATCAGGTCTGGAGGAGAGTTCTGCTGGACTCCTGGAGTCTCACTGAATCCTCTGTGGTCTGCAGACAGCTGGGCTGTGGCTCTGTGCTCAACTTCTATGGCTCCTCTTCATCCAGTCCTGAACACAGTCATGAGTGTGTGACGGGCTTCCAGTGCTCTGGGAGTGAAGCTCATCTGGGGAACTGCAGCTCTCCACAAACTCTCAACTGCAGCTCCACACAACAGCTGTCAATCACCTGCCTTGGTGAGAACAACAACATCTGGACAGATTCTCCAGTTGTTCATGATCAATAATATGTTTTTCTTTCTCTGAATATCAGGTCGCGGGTCCATCAGGCTGGTGGGTTCTGGGGGAGACTGTGCAGGGAGGCTGGAGGTTTTTCACAGTGGCTCATGGGGAACAGTGTGTGATGACTCCTGGGATATTAAAGATGCCCATGTGGTGTGCAGACAGCTGCAGTGTGGAGTGGCCCTCAGTAACCAGCAGGTACCAGCCTGGTTTGGTCCTGGTTCTGGACCCATATGGCTGGATGAGGTGGACTGTGAGGGGAATGAGACGTCCCTGTGGAGCTGCTCTTCTCCAGGCTGGGGAAAACATGACTGTAATCACAAGGAGGATGTAGGAGTTGTGTGCTCAGGTAAACAGTTGCGGGGACAAAAAGTATATTTAAAGTAGTGCGCACACATCTAAACAAACTATTACAGGTGGTTGAAAAAAATGAATAAAAAAAAAACTGTGGGTCAAAACATTGTATTGTGAAAGCTGAGTATATGCTCCTGTTTACATCTAGAGTTTAAAGAGATCAGGTTAACTGAGGGCTGTGAAGGGAATGTGGAGGTTTTCTACAATGGATCCTGGGGAAATGTGTGCTGGAACCAGATGGACAGAGACACAGCGAGTCTGATCTGTCAAGAGCTGAACTGTGGAAGATCTGGTGCTTTTTCCAATTCTATAGCAAGAGTGAAATCAGCTCGTAACTGGCTGGATGAAGTGAAATGTCGACCACATGATTCAAGTCTGTGGCACTGTCCATCTTTACCCTGGGGACAGAATGACTGCAATTGGGATGAAGTGGCCACAATCACCTGTTCAGGTATTATAATCTAATCTAATCTAATCTAATCTAATCTAATCTAATCTAATATCTAATCTAATATAATATAAACTTCCATTAATTACAGAACAGAAAAGTGAGTCCCCTCAAAGCTATTTGACTTGGTCCACATTTCCCCACCAGAGACAGTGTTCAGGTAAGTTCATTTGATGGCATAGAATATCTTAACACTCATACTGTATGTCAGGGGTGGTCAATGTCGATCCTGGAGAGCCATAGTCCTTCAGTTTTGCTCCAACCTTGACAAAAACTCACCTGCCTGTAGCTTTCTAGTAGACCTTTATTAGTAGGTTCAGGTGTGTTTGATTAGGGTTGAAGCTGAACTTTGTAGTACTGTGGCTCTCCAGCACTGACATTGGTCCATACCTCCTGTATGTAATGTATCAATGTAATTGTGTTCTGGGAGCATTTGATCTCATGCACCGCACACTGGTGCTGCTGTTCTAACAATACTATGCTGCTGATAATGTGTTGACTTGTCTATATAATTTAGAACGTCTAGCTCTCAGACTGAGTGGAGGTAAGGGCCGGTGCTCTGGGAGGCTGGAGGTGTATCATAACGCTGTGTGGGGCTCAGTCTGTGATGATCAGTGGGACATCAGCGATGCTCAGGTGGTCTGCAGGCAGCTGGGTTGTGGAGCAGCACTGAGGGCTGATGGGAATTCAGTCTTTGGTGCTGGTGAAGGTGTTGTGTGGCTGAACAGAGTCGAGTGCAGAGGGAATGAGATTCACCTGTGGGACTGTCCTCTCTCCCTGAAAAACCACACTGACTGCTCCCACAAAGAGCACGCTGGGCTCACCTGTGCAGGTCACAACAAACACTTCAAAATATTTGCTAATTTTAGTGCAATAATATTTGTTTATTTAAATCAAGAATTTGCATGAGTGTTAATGTTTGTCTCTTTTCTCAGATTTCCCAGATGTGTTAGTGTCCACTACTTCTGCAACAACAACATCAGCTTCTCCTCCAGTTCGCTCAACATCAGTCTCTCCTCCACAAACTTCTCCAGCAGCGTCTCTCTCCGTCCCCCCAGTGCTTGTGATTGTACTGGGAGTTGTGCTCTTACTGCTCTTAGTGCCACTGCTTATACTGATTCAGCAGAACAGAGTGATGAGGAGAGGTAGGAGAGATCCAGAGACTGTCATATTGTGTCTTATTCAGTGTGTGATCAGTCATGTGTTGTGAACTGACAGCAGGTTTGTCTGTCTACACTCACAGCTCTCTCTAAGAGGAGACACAGGACGACGACTGAGGCCGTTTATGAGGAGATTCAGCGCAGACACAATCACTTCACTCAGAGGGGTGAGTAACTGTCATAGTTTCTGATTTGTGGAGCTTAACAGGGTCATCAATTTATTTAGAGGGGTGTGTGGAGTAAATCACACCGATTCATTTGTGGATACATTTTTTTGTGTGCTATTTGAAATTGTAATTTAAAAGTGGGGATTTTAGCTGATTTTTGATTGTGAACATGCATCTGATGGTTCTAATCTCCATAACAGGAAGTGTCCTTTCTGCAGAACAGCATTCTGGATATGAAGAGGCTGATGAGCTTCTTTCAGGTTAGAGGACTGAAATATTATGTTACTTGCTATATACAGAAATGTACGGAGCCCTTTAAGGGACATGGTGGTGGGAAAAATTCAGGGTGAGTGAAAAAAATTTGGGGTGGGAGAAAAAAATTATTTTTGCGTTCTCTCTCAAAGATATTTGCGTTCCCTCGCAAAACTTTTGCTTTTTGTATGGGGGAGAAAACGTTTATCGTGCAATTCAGCTCATATTTTGGGCTTGCATGTACACAGTACATATTTTTAATACATATATAATGGGCTATAGCATATTTGATCTTTTTTTTATCATCTTCATTAGGCCGCGTTAAGCGTTTTATGAACCACTGCAAGCTGTTCCGTTCTGGGCTCATCTGCTTTTCTGTGTGGAATATAAACTGTAATCAGATTTGGTATTTTATAAAAAAATCACCGTATTTGTTCATATAGCCTAAGCGTTTTCTATGGGGGAGAAAAAGCTTAACGTGCAGGGAGTTGCATTCATATTCTGGGTTATTCTGCTTTATTAATAGTAATATTATTAATAATGTTATTAATATTAGCCTAATAATTTTTTTAGTATTTATTATTATCGAATTTGGTCTTCCAATGTCACTGTTTTAAAACATCAAGCCACATTAAGAGTTAGTATCATAGCACATTATCATAGTACAGGTTAATATTATTTTTATAATTATTTCTACAAGTTTTAACACTTGATTTATATGCATTTTAATTAGGCATATGCATCTAGTTTTGTACACTTAATGACTGCATTGCATTTTTCATTGTTTTGTTGTAGATGACTTACCAGTAAACTATGATGATGTTGTTATTGTACCACAGTTCTGCAATGATAATAATGCAGGTAGGGGGTGTCAAATTTCACCCTTGTACATACAAACATAGTTGCATTTTTTTCTTTAGTTTTTCTTCAAATTATAGTTGCATATATGTAATCTTGTGTAATTAATAATAGACATTTATATTATCAGAGGGTGTTCAGGAGGAGTATGATGATCTGAAGAATGTCGAGGTATATGTGAGTGACATGTTTGGTACGTTATTGGCACTTTTTTTTTTTTTTTACCTTAAACTGAATTTTTGAGTTTTAATAATTGCTTTGTGTTTTAATTTTTTTGTGGTCACAATACCTCATTTAACTTCACTGCTAATATTGATGTGTTGATTTTAATACTATTTTAAAAGCATATATTGATGCATTAATTTGCTTTTGTTTTCTAATAACAGACTATGATGATGTGGAGGAGGTGCCAAGAAAACATGAAGGGACTGAATAACTGAAAGCACACCCACTGCCTCAAATCCTTTTAAAGTGTTTGTGCTCTTATATACTGTGTGTTCGCTACAATCCAATTGTTTGTTACATTTTGTATATGTACTTAAATCAATGACCTTTAGCCAGAAACAATATTTAGAAAAAATATATCACATTGATTTTGTAATCCAATTGTAACCTTTCTGTCATGTATACTTAGAACAAAAAAACAACAACAAAAAAAAAATTCCTAACACTTGATCAATTTGTATGTAATTGTGTTATGATTTCAGTTTTTTTTTACCATTTACCAAAACTTATTTGTTGTTGTCATTAAATACTTCTCAATATAGTATAATAATAATAATGAATTAGTTGATCACATATTTGATGTTGCTGCTGCTGCTGTCAAAAACTTATGATTATTAGTAATCGTCTTCATTAAAATAATAATGTACATACAGTGGGGGGAAAATTATTTGATCCCTGCTGATTTTGTACGTTTGCCCACTGAAAAATAAATTATCAGTCTATAATTTTAATGGTAGGTTTATTTGTACAGTGAGAGACAGAATAACAACAACAACAACAAAAAAATCCAGAAAAACGCATTTCATAAAAGTTATAAATTGATTTGCATTTTAATATGTGAAATAAGTATTTGACCCCTTCGCAAAACATGACTTAGTACTTGGTGGCAAAACCCTTGTTGGCAATCACAAGGTCAGAAGTTTCTTGTAGTTGGCCACCAGGTTTGCACACATCTCAGGAGGGATTTTTTTCCCACTCCTCTTTGCAGATCCTCTCCAAGTCATTAAGGTTTTGAGGCTGACGTTTGGCAACTCGAACCTTCAGCTCCCTCCACAGATTTTCTATGGGATTAAGGTCTGGAGACTGGCTAGGCCAATCCAGGACCTTAATGTGCTTCTTCTTGAGCCACTCCTTTGTTGCCTTGGCCGTGTGTTTGAGTCATTGTCATGTCGGAATACCCATCCACGACCTATTTTCAATGCCCTGGCCCTGATGGTTTATGGCCCGTCCCGTCCATCGTCCCTTTGATGCAATGCAGTTGTCCGGTCCCCTTAGCAGAAAATCTACAATAATAAACAAAAACAATTAACATTTAAAATTTTAATTTAAATCAGAACATTATTATTTTATAGTTTATAAGATACCAAAGATGAGACAAATATAATTAACAGGTTTATCTCATCTTCATTGTTGTTCTTCACATCATCATACTCCTCCTGATCTCCCTCTGATACACATGTGAAATAAAACCTCACATTGTAATGTGGAACACAGCTTGACACATCAGATTATGATGATGTGGGGGAGGAGTCATAAATAAGTAGGGGTCATGACCTTCTAACATCTTGAGTACTGCACACTGCAGTAATAAATGCTCATTGGCTGCCCATGATATTTTTGCTGCCATCTAATGCTTGAGTAAGGGATTACTACATCAACGCACAAGCCCTTACTGTGCTATAGTAGGTTTTTTTTATTATTTTTTTTATTTTAAACAGTTTAAAACTGATTTGTGAGATTTTTCTTGTGGTGAGCAAAATGTTGGACAATTAAAATAATTTATCAATTAAATATTATCGTTAAAATTAAATTAAATTATGATGTGTGGATTGCCGTTGGATAGACCCAAGAAAGTCAAGACATTCTGAGGGGCAACTGGCCAAAATACTTGTATTTCTGTAATAAATACATTTAAAATCGCTGGAAGCTGTTTGCCCAAATTTTAATTTTATAAAGTTTGAATGATCACGTTTGCTTCATTCCTTGTTTTAAATTTAAAGGAAGCATTTATCAGTCTCTGCATCTCAGCAGGTGTTGATGCTGTAAATATCCTGGAGTGCTTCCTCTCTCTGAAATCTTTCAAGTCTCCTGCATGATGTGTTACTATATTTTGTTTCTGACAGGTGTGTGTGTGTGTGTGTGTGTGCGCATTCTCACTGAAGAGTCTCTGTATACTGAAGGAGGAGGAGCCCTTTTCAGTGCTGATGTTCTATTGATATATTTGGAGAAAATCATACATGCCTCCTCTGATTTGTCACTGAAGTTGTTTGATGTTTTCCTCTGTTGTCTCTAATAAGGTAATAAAGAGTGTCATTGGCAGGTGCAGGTCTCTCTCTCCCTCACTTTTTTTAGGGTGTTGACAAAACCCAGTTTCTTCTGTGTTTTTTGAGAGAGAGAGAATAGGAGAAACTCGAAACTGTGTTCTCAGCTGAGAACGATGAGGAGTCTAATGCTTATGTTTCTGATTAAACTCATCACTGCTGGTAGGTACTTTTAGTCGTGGAGGAAAATAATCTGTTCAAACATTTTTCTGCAGTTACTTATATGAAGCCTCAGCTTAATTCTGTCAAACTTCCAAATGTTATGCGTTTATTAATATATTTATTAGAGCTTTATGGTATTATGTTTCTTCCTGTTTCCCCCCCTATATCATCAGTTTTCCAGTCATGTTAATTGTATCTTTCTCTCCGTCTCTTATTTATCTGTTTTGCAATTAGACAGTGTGAATGTGAGGTTGGTTGGTGGTCACAGTCGCTGTGCTGGTAGAGTGGAGGTTCTTCATAGAGGTCAGTGGGGAACAGTATGTGGCGATTACTGGGATTTGGCTGATGCTGCAGTGGTGTGTAGAGAGCTGGACTGTGGAGAACCTGTAGATGCTCTGGGTGATGCTCATTTTGGATCAGGATCAGAACGAGTCTGGATGAAATATGTTGCATGCACTGGATCAGAGTCCACACTGAAGAACTGTGGGTCATCAGGGTGGGGTAAAAACACCTGTGACTATAATGAGGGTGCTGGAGTCATCTGCTCAAGTAAACTGCTCCCTAAGACCTTTTTTCAGACACATGTCTGGATGTTGAGGTTTATAGCTAATTTGCATGGAATAATTAATCAATCTTTACAGAAATATTTTTATGCAGTGTTAGCACATGTAACTTTACTTTAATTAATTAATTAATTATGCTGGAAATAATGAATGTCAGTTGTTAAGGGTTCACTGGTTTTTATTTCAGTAGTCCGTTTCCAAATGCAAATGGCAGATTTAGACCAACTCCAGACCTTTTACCTGCTTAATTGATGTAGAAATAAAGAAGGAAAATAATATAATATAATAATATAGTAAA
The DNA here is from genome assembly GCF_936440315.1 of Barbus barbus. NCBI lineage: Eukaryota > Metazoa > Chordata > Actinopteri > Cypriniformes > Cyprinidae > Barbus > Barbus barbus. The sequence continues at coordinate 19,968,864 of NC_136717.1, forward strand.
GGAAGGAATAAAATATAATATATAATAAATATAATAAAATATCACCAGAGCAAATACATATGGGTTCACCACAAGGTGCAAACAAGGCCAGATTGGATTTTGCCAAAAAACATCTAAAAAAAATCCAGACCACTTCTGGAAAAGCATTCTTTGGATGGCTGAAATTAAGATGAACCTATGGAAGCCCGTTTTCCGCCAATGAATAAAAAATAAAACAAGGTAATTGCGACTTTTTATCTCACAATTCTGACTTTTTTTTCTCGCAATTCGGAGATATAAACTCGCAATTCTGACTTTTTTTTCTCAGAATTCTGACTTTTTATCTCGCAATTCTGACTTTTTTTTTCTCGCAATTCTGACTTTTTTTTCTCGCAATTGCGAGTTTATATCTCACGACTTTCTCGCACCATAGCAAACCACTCTCCGTGTAAGACTTTGCAGTGCTTTGTTCAATTTGCTATAGATGAACTATATATTGAACTAGATGAATGTTGTGTCCGAATATGATTTTTGAACAAACATAAAAATGACTCATTATTCTTTATTTCTGTGTTTTGCGCTCGTGTTGGACAATACCATTAGCCTACCGCCGGGCTTTCAGACACAACATCCTTCATTTCTTTATAGTTCTGAGTTTGAGGCAGCTTCTATCGCGTTATTTTAATAACAGCTGTCAAGTAAAGAGCGTATTATTGTAACACGAGAGTGGATATGAATGCACAGGTGGATTTCCTTCACTCTCGCACGCCGCTTTCACCTCTATGCTCTTGCTAAATTATCTTATCTCCTGTATTTAATGTTGTAAGATATCGACCAAGCAAGACATCCCCGATGAAAATTATAAATAAATTAAGGATTCATTGTTTTTAAATAAGTTTATTATTATTATTATTATTTGGTCAATTATATATGAAGAGTTCAGATGCAAAAAAATGCCATCTGAAATTAAATTAGCATTTTTCGTTTATGTTCAGTTATTTCACTTTAATAACAATGAAAAGAACTTGTACCTGAGAAAAATGCTCATTTTAGAAGAAAATTTCAGATGGTAGGCTAGAGGCTTTTGCATCTGAACTCTTCATATAGGCTAGCCTATATAATATACGTGCTTCTGTGATTAAATTATCATTGCTATAGACAATAATAATGTAAGTTGGTCTCGTTCTGGTTGCAGTTCTGGCTGTAAACTAGGTAGTGTAAAATCTAAGAAGCATATTCAGGAAAACGTTTATGAAAATGTCTAAACACAGGAAGCCTATATTCCAGATAAATGTTAAATGTTAAATTATAAATTCAGGGGTGCAAAATTCAGTTGCTTGAGGACCACAGCCCTGCTGAATTTAGTTCCAACCCTGCTCAAAAACACTGTTGTTTTTTTTGTTTGTTTTTTTATTCAGATTTATAGCTGAATGTATTTGGGTTGATGCTAAACTTTGCAGTATAAATGAAGTATGAATGAAGTATTATGCTCTTGAAGGACAGTCGGATTCTGCTGTACCAGCACATAAAGGGATTTCTGGAAATAAAGCTGCTGATGAGCTATCAATAATAGTGTTACAATAATACACTCTTTACTTGACAGCTGTTATTAAAATAACGCGATAGAAGCTGCCTCAAACTCAGAACTATAAAGAAATGAAGGATGTTGTGTCTGAAAGCCCGGCGGTAGGCTAATGGTATACTGTCCAACACGAGCGCAAAACACAGAAATAAAGAATAAAGAGTCATTTTTATGTTTGTTCAAAAATCATATTCGGACGCAACATCATCTAGTCAATATATAGTTCATCTATAGCAAATTGAACAAAGCACTGCAAAGCCTTACACGGAGAGTGGTTTGCTATGGTGCGAGAAAGTCAGAATTGTGAGATAAAAAGTCGCAATTACCTTGTTTTATTTTTTATTCATTGGCGGAAACGGGCTTCCTAACTGTCTGCCCAGATTCAGCCAAATGGAGGAAAGTTGGGTGGCGCTTCATAGGACAAATGGATGGTGACCCAAAACATACAGCAAAAGCAACCCAGGAGTTTTTGAAGGTAAAAAAGTGGAATATTCTGCAACGGCCAAGTCAATCTCCTGATTTCAACCCAACTGATCATGCATTTTACTTGCTGAAGACAAACCTAAAGGCAGAAAACCCCACAAACAAACAACAGCTGAAGTCAGCTGCAGTAAAGGCCTGGCAAAGCATCACAAAGGAAGAAACCCAGTCTCTGGTGATGTCCCTGAGTTACAGACTTAAGGCAGTCATTGCTTGCAAAGGATTCTCAACAATATAACTGGCTAATGCAACACTCAAAATGGCAGCAACTGCACAAGTGAAAAATGTAGTTAATCAGTTATTTAATTAGCTATATTTCTGTATAATAATTCCTATGATTGACTATTGTTAAATCTCTGATAATGCAAAAATAATCCAAAAAGAAACAAAAAATGCAATAGTTTAATGAAGCTAGAACAGTTAAATTTGCAGCTTTAGCATATTTTTGGCATACTTCAAACTAATTGGACTGAATATCATTACATCATCATCATCATCTACTTCTTAAATCCACAAAAAATGTTTACATATATTTTATTTTCATTTATAAAATGTAAGAAATTTGGTTTACAAAGAGCCCATTTCTTGTGTATTACTAACAAACTATATAATAACCTTGAGGCTAACATACTAAAAGTCACAAAACTTCCATTTTGATTTTATGGGGATAATAAGATGAAAATATCTAACTATTTACCTCTCAAAACGTGGGGCCCCAAGCAATTACTATGCCGGCCCTGTAGCTGCATATGTCTACATAAGTCTACATAAACAGTATTATAAATATAGGAAATTGACCATATAGATTTTGTTAACATGTTTGATAAATGTCCCCCTTTGTGTTCTTCCAGAAGTCAGGCTGGTTGGAGGTTCTCGCTGCTCTGGGAGGTTAGAGATACTTCATGATCAGTCGTGGATGTCAGTGTGTGACGCTGCCTTTGACCAGCAGGATGCAGAGGTTGTGTGTAGAGAGCTGGACTGTGGGGCTCCTGTACAGGTGCTGGGAGCAGCTGCTTTTGACAAAGGAGACACTCAGATGTGGACACAAGAGATTCAGTGCAGAGGAAATGAGTCTCAGATTCACCTCTGTCCAACATCACCATCACATCAAAACAACTGTTCAAATGGCAACAATGCTAGACTTGTGTGTGCAGGTTGGGGCAAATTTTCAGATTCAAATCAAGTTTTTTGTTTTTTTGACCCTCGGTGTGTGAATACTTTATCTCCTCCTTTCTTTCTTTCTTTCTTTCTTTCTTTCTTTCTTTCTTTCTTTCTTTCTTTCTCGGTGCCTCTTAATCTTTTATTCTCTTTGTTCAATATACAGACCATGTAAATGTGAGGCTGGTTGGTGGTCACAGTCGCTGTGCTGGTAGAGTGGAGGTTCTTTATAGAGGTCAGTGGGGAACAGTGTGTGGTGATTTCTGGCATATGGCTGATGCTGCAGTGGTGTGTAGAGAGCTGGACTGTGGAGAACCTGTAGATGCTCTGGGTGATGCTCATTTTGGACCAGGATCAGGACCAGTGTGGGTGAGTTATGTCATGTGTACTGGATCAGAGTCTACACTGAAGAACTGTGAGTCAGCAGGTTGGAGTGAAAAAAACTGTGATCATACTGGAGATGCTGGAGTCATTTGCTCAGGTGAGCTGTTCCAAACCTCTGAAATTTCATTCATGATGAGTCACCTGCATTTATTAATTCATTCGTTCATTCATTTGTTCGTACATTTGTTCATTCATTCATTTATTCTGTTTTTACAAAATATTTTTTAAATTACAAGATAAGTATCAGTGTTATGTTTGTATTTTTTCCTCGTTAAGGCACCAGGCTGGTTGGAGGTTCTCGCTGCTCTGGGAGGTTAGAGATACTTCATGATCAGACGTGGATGTCTGTGTGTGACGCTGCCTTTGACCAACAGGATGCAGAGGTTGTGTGTAGAGAGCTGGACTGTGGGGCTCCTGTACAGGTGCTGGGAGCAGCTGCTTTTGGGAAAGGAGACGCTCAGATGTGGACACAAGAGATTCAGTGCAGAGGAAATGAGTCTCAGATTCACTTCTGTCCAACATCACATGAAAACAACTGCTCACATAAATTCAGTGTTGAGCTAGTGTGTGAAGGTTTGAGCTAATTTTCTTTCAGATTGAAATCTCTGGATTTAGAATTATAGAAACATGTTAATTTTCTTCTCACTCTTTCTTTGGCTCTTTTTCTCAATATGTCTTGGTCTCTGTTTTCAATATACAGCACGTGTGAATGTGAGGTTGGTGGATGGTAATAATCGCTGTGCTGGTAGAGTGGAGGTTCTTCATAGAGGTCAGTGGGGAAGAGTGTATGATCTTGGTTGGGATATGGCTGATGCTGCAGTGGTGTGTAGAGAGCTGGACTGTGGAGAACCTATAGATGCTTTAAATGATGCTCAGTTTGGACCAGGATCAGGATCAATCTGGATGAACTATATCAGGTGTATTGGATCCGAGTCTACACTGAAGAACTGTGGATCAAAAGGTTGGGGTAAAAATGACAGAGATCATTCCGTTGATGCTGGAATCATCTGCTCAGGTAAACTGTCCCAAACCTCCATTTATTATTACTGTACAACACTGATTAATCAAATTTTTATGAATTCGTATAAAAAATGCATTTATCTACATCTTACAAGTGAGGATTATCACAACCAAATTCTCACAAGAGCCAACAATATTTGCAGTACACAATGCCAAGTTTCAAGTATGAGCTAGATTAGTACACAAGAAGCAGAAGTGAAGTGCACAAAAGTCATGACATGATTTAAATAATATATTATGTAATATAATAATAATATGTTGTTAAATAAAATGCCCATAAATTTCATGAGAAATCACTTCTCTTTGTTACATAAGTATTTTTTATAACCTATTTTCCTCTTACTTGTTCAGATGTCAGACTATTTGATGGGTCTCGCTGCTCTGGGAGGTTAGAGATACTTCATGATCAGACGTGGATGTCAGTGTGTGATGCTGCCTTTGACCAGCAGGATGCAGAGGTTGTGTGTAGAGAGCTGGACTGTGGGGCTCCTGTACAGGTGCTGGGAGCAGCTGCTTTTGGCAAAGGAGACGCTCAGATGTGGACACAAGAGATTCAGTGCAGAGGAAATGAATCTCAGATTCATATGTGTCCAACACAATCGTCACACAAGCACAACTGTCCACATGAATACAGTGCTGGACTTGTATGTGCAGGTTGGTACTAATTTTCTCTTCAGATTCTTTTATCTCATTTTCTTTCTCTTTCTTCATCACTGTCTGTTCATCTCTCATTGTCTCTGTTCAATATTCAGACAGTGTAAATGTGAGGTTGGTTGGTGGTCGCAGTCTCTGTTCTGGTACAGTGCAAGTTCTTCATAGAGGTCAATGGGGAAGAGTATGTGATTTTTATTGGGATATGGCTGATGCTGCAGTGGTGTGTAGAGAGCTGGACTGTGGAGAACCCGTAGATGCTCTGGGTGGTGCTTATTTTGGACCAGGATCAGGTCCAGTCTGGATGAATTCTGTCAGGTGCACTGGATCAGAGTTCACACTGAAGAACTGTAGATCACTAGGATGGTCTAATTCACACTGTGGTCCCTACAATGATGCTGGGGTCATCTGCTCAGGTGAAAGAGCCTGATCTACAACAAACTAATATTTTATTTTTGACTAATTTGATGTCATATAACACTTTGCAGTAAATGATTAAGGGCAAAAACAATCATTGTATTTTAGGCAAATAATTGTTATGAGTTTTAAACAAACACATAAAATTGCATTTTTTGCTGTTTATTCATAAAACAGATCATAAACATTCCAGACTTATTGATGGACCTCACCTGTGCTCTGGCAGATTAGAGATGATTCATGGGAACACGTGGCACACAGTGTGTGACGCTGCCTTTGACCAGCAGGATGCAGAGGTTGTGTGTAGAGAGCTGGGCTGTGGGGCTCCTGTACAGGTGCTGGGAGCAGCTGCTTTTGGCAAAGGAGACACTCAGATGTGGACACAAGAGATTCAGTGCAGAGGAAATGAGTCTCAAATATACTTCTGTCCACATCTATCCTCAAGGAAGAACAACTGTTCCCATAACAAGGATGTGGGAGTGATATGTTTTGGTTGAGTATAAATATTTGGCATCTTTTTAACTGTATACAGTGCTTTCCACACATATTGGGTTCCTTTGCAAATATGACCAAACAAAATATATATAAAAAAAAAATTGCATTTATTTTAAATGAATGACAAACTAGATAAACTGCATAAATAAATAAATACAGCCAACTTTGCTCAGAAATAGTAGTACCAATATTAGTGGAGAATGCTGTATACAAAACACAGTGTTACATAATACTCACATATTTATGGACAGCAAGTTTTACTGCTCCATTCACTTGCCTCTAGTTTTGCACTTTAAATAATCAGGCAGTTCTTTATTCAGGTTATACTGGGTTCAAACTGCTAAACGGTTCAGACTCTTGTTCTGGAAGAGTGGAGCTTCAGTTCATCAAAGAGTGGGGCACAGTGTGTGATGCATGCTGGGATATGAGAGCTGCCAGTGTCCTCTGTAGACAGCTGAATTGTGGGATTGCTGTGTCTGTTGTGGGATCAGACTGGTTTGGAGAGGGAAGTGGTGAAATCTGGGCTGATGTGTTTGATTGTGACGGGAATGAAACAAAACTCTCAGAATGTTCCATCTCTTCATGGAGTCGAGCTGAATGTTCTCATAGACGAGATGTTGGAGTCATCTGCTCTGGTAAACATATTCAATCAAGAGAGTCATGAATGTTAATGTAATGCTAAATGTTAAATAAAATAATAATAGCAATGTTTGTTTTTGTTGTTTTTCACTGTAACCTCAACAAAATATATTAGCCCCCAGTAAAAATGGGTGTTCACGTTATTTTATCTAACCTCTATATATTAGGCATAAACATTTTCAGTATGCTCTAACTACAAATCTTTTTTTCTATCAGTTTAATAAAACCACATCTTTCACTCAGATTCCTCTCTGTCTCTTCATGATGGTCGGGTGCGGTTGTCTGGAGAGAGACAGTGTGAGGGGGAGCTGGAAGTTTTCATCCATCAGGTCTGGAGGAGAGTTCTGCTGAACTCCTGGAGTCTCACTGAATCCTCTGTGGTCTGCAGACAGCTGGGCTGTGGCTCTGTGCTCAACTTCTATGGCTCCTCTTCATCCAGTCCTGAACACAGTCATGAGTGTGTGACGGGCTTCCAGTGCTCTGGGAGTGAAGCTCATCTGGGGAACTGCAGCTCTCCACAAACTCTCAACTGCAGCTCCACACAACAGCTGTCAATCACCTGCCTTGGTGAGAAGAACAACATCTGGGCATATTCTTCAGTTGTTTATTGTCAATAATGTGTTTTTCTTTCTCTGAATATCAGGTCGCGGGTCCATCAGACTGGTGGGTTCTGGGGGAGACTGTGCAGGGAGGCTGGAGGTTTTTCACAGCGGTTCATGGGGGACAGTGTGTGATGACTCCTGGGATATTAAAGATGCCCATGTGGTGTGCAGACAGCTGCAGTGTGGAGTGGCCCTCAGTAACCAGCAGGTACCAGCCTGGTTTGGTCCTGGTTCTGGACCCATATGGCTGGATGAGGTGGAGTGTGAGGGGAATGAGACGTCCCTGTGGAGCTGCTCTTCTCCAGGCTGGGGAAAACATGACTGTAATCACAAGGAGGATGTAGGAGTCGTGTGCTCAGGTAAACATACTATATAATAAAATTAAACTTCAAATGAATACAACGAAAACCAACAATATGGGATTTTAAAATATGCTTTTTTTTCATGGCCATCTAGAGTTCAAAGAGATCAGGTTAACTGAGGGCTGTGAAGGGAATGTGGAGGTTTTCTACAATGGATCCTGGGGAAATGTGTGCTGGAACCAGATGGACAGTGACACAGCGAGTCTGATCTGTCAAGAGCTGAACTGTGGAAAATCTGGTGTTTTGTCTGAATCTACACGAAGAGTGGAATCAGCGCGTAACTGGCTGGATAAAGTTACATGTCGACCACATGATTCAAGTCTATGGCAGTGTCCATCTTCACCCTTGGGACAGAATGACTGTGATAGGGATAAAGTGGCCAAAATCACCTGCTCAGGTAAGACTTATACATTTTCTGTCATTAAAAAACAGTAGTGGTCCTTTAACATTCATAAGTATATAAAGAAATTGCATATTTACTGTAGTAAGATATTCAATTATCTTGTCCAGAAAATGAGAGTCATGAGTCCCCACGAAGCTATTTGACATGCTCCACAGTTCCCTACCAGAGACAGTGTTCAGGTTGGTTTATCTGATGGAGAATCATAATAGCCGTATGTAATGTATGTATGTACTTTTGTTCTGAGGGCACTAAGAGGATTTAATCCAAATACACATTCATAGGTGCCACTATTCTGACAGCACTCTGTTGTCTCCTTGTCATTGATGTGTATATTTTAGAGCATCTAGCTCTCAGACTGAGTGGAGGTAAGGGCCGGTGCTCTGGGAGGCTGGAGGTGTATCATAACGCTGTGTGGGGCTCAGTCTGTGATGATCAGTGGGACATCAGCGATGCTCAGGTGGTCTGCAGGCAGCTGGGTTGTGGAGCAGCACTGAGGGCTGATGGGAATTCAGTCTTTGGTGCTGGTGAAGGTGTTGTGTGGCTGAACAGAGTCGAGTGCAGAGGGAATGAGATTCACCTGTGGGACTGTCCTCTCTCCCTGAAAAACCACACTGACTGCTCCCACAAAGAGCACGCTGGACTCACCTGTGCAGGTCATAGAAAAACACTGAGGAATAATAATCATTTGATAATTTTAGAGCTAATAATATTTTTGAATTCAAGACTATCATGATTTTAAATGTGTTTTCACAGATTTGCCAGATTTGTCAGTGTCCACTACTCCTGCTACAACAACATCAGCTTCTCCTCCAGTTTCTCCTCCAGTGCGCTCAACATCAGTCTCTCCACAAACTTCTCCAGCAGCGTATCTCTCTCCAGTGCTTCTGATTCTCCTGGGAGTTGTGCTCCTACTGCTCTTAGTGCCACTGCTTATACTGATTCAGCAGAACAGAGTGATGAGGAGAGGTAGGAGAGATCCAGAGACTGTCATATTGTGTCTTATTCAGTGTGTGATCAGTCATGTGTTGTGAACTGACAGCAGGTTTGTCTGTCTACACTCACAGCTCTCTCTAAGAGGAGACACAGGACGACGACTGAGGCCGTTTATGAGGAGATTCAGCACAGACACAATCACTTCACTCAGAGGGGTGAGCAACTGACATAGTTTCTGATGTGTTGAGATCAACAGGGTTTCACTTTATTCAGAGTGGTGAGTGGAGTAAATCACATTGATTCATTTGTGCCCTTACCAGTTAACCATAATTTTATAATAGTAAAAGTTTTTTTTAAAAGCGTTTTTTGCCAGATTGATTGCCATTTGTATCAGTTTTACTACAAATATCATAGTTGAACTGTGGTTGGTATAGCAAATCCATGATTAATTTGTGGTTACCATGGTTTAACTACAATAACCATGGTTCATTTTTGTAAGGATGTGACTTTTTGAAATAATATAGTGTTATATGTTCCAGAGGTTTGTGATTGTAAACATATTTCTGTGGTTCTGCTTCCCCATAACAGGAAGTGTCTTTTCTGAAGAACAGCACTCTGGGTACGAAGATGCTGATGAGTTTCTTTCAGGTTAGAAGAGCATACAGAAATGTGAAAATAATTGAAAACATTCACCTCAGGTCTGCATTATTTTCTAATAATTAAACTGACACAAGACATTGTTCAGATGATGTTTTTCAAGACATTCGTCAGGTTTTTGTCCTTAAAACGCTCTTGTGTGTAGGACTTATTTCTTACGCTTCTTATCCCACGCTTCTGTTGCTAATTCCAAAACATAATTTTAGAGCTGTAACGGAGGCTTGAGCCATTAATAGCATAGTAGACTATGAGGCAAGTCTCTTTCTCCCATCCATAAGTAATAGGAGTGCACCATCTTGGTTTATCTAAAGTCTTTGGTAATGCAGTTAAGACATGCCTGGAATTGCAGTATCCACCTTTTTTCTACACCCCATGAAGCTTTGCACAAATAACTTACCATGACTGTAAACAATCAGTGAAACCTTAGCATTAGCAAAAACTGCGAGTAGCTTCCCCCAGTAACTTTAAGAGCACAAGAATTCTTTGATTACTGGCGATTTATTGATTGGTTCATAACCAACCGACTTGAGATGCCGTGAGAACTAAATACACAAATGTAGAATAAAAACAAAGAATATAAAAATAAAATACATACATAAGTTGTCTTTACAAGCATTCCAAACAAAGTTAAGGTCACCTAATAACTTAAGTACAATATTTATACAGATATTTCCCTTTCACACAGTAACATCAGTTACAACAACCACATGTAATACAAGTGAAACTTACTTCACTGGCTGCTTGTTACTAAAGGAAGAGCTTTAAACTCGCTTCTGATGTTCCCTTTAACTCACGATGAGTAGAATAAACGTTAAACACATTTTAATTCGTCTTAATTTTAGCTCGCTATCTTTGACTCGCCATCTTAAATTAACCTTTTTTTCTCTTCTACTTCCGTTTTTTTGGCGCGTTGCATTCTTTGTGCATATCGCCACCTACCTTTGCTATGAAGTCATGATTTATTTATAATCAGTTTTTCCTTGTTTTTGCTCTTGCCTCTTTCTCACATCCATCCATATATTATAGGCTATATAATTATTTGATGCTCCATCCCATTCCATCTCCCAAAGTCCCACCTGGCGCTGCGTGTTCAGCTCCTCCAGATTGGACCCTAAAATCTGGAATAGACCAGAGTTTATTCTATATCCTTATTCTATGTTAAATCCTTTAACTTAATCTAGTAGTATATATGTATTCTATTAGTATTGTGTATCCTACTCTATCTCTATTAAAATCACAAGCTAACAAATATGCCAAATCCTTATTTACCTTCCCTTATTTACCTTCCTCATCCTAGTAATTATGGCCTCTTCTTTTCCATTTCTACCACTTATACTTTTCTTAGTATCTACCATTTTTTTTATATTACATAAATGCACCCCTTATTATCTGTATTCCATTTTTCCTGTCACTCTTTAATAATATTTTCCTTAATAATAGATTTAACTTTACCTTTAGGAACATTAAAATCTATGTCTTCCCTTTTTAAAGCATTTCTTGCTAATTCATCAGCAGATTCATTACCAGCGACTCCTACATGCGCCTGCACCCAGCAGAATCCAACTACCACTCCTTTCCTTTGTATTTGCCATAATAATGAAAATATTTCACACATCAGACCTTCTCTAGAAGAATGATGAGTAAATAATGATATTAAAACAGAAGCGGAGTCAGAGCATATCACTACTCTGTCTGGTTTTACCTCCTCTACCCATGTTAATCCTATTATAATAGCCATTCAACAGTATATATATTGACAATTTAGATGCAAACATGTACATCCATCTTGGTCATATTATTGTAGCACAGTTTGTGCTGAATACAAAAAAAAATACATGTTGGTTAATCATTTAGATAGTTTTAGACTCTGGAATATACACTCCTATTCCTGTAATCCTTGTTCTTGGGTCTTTATATCCTTCTCTTCTACTTACTATGCGCCTTTTCATAATAAAAAAGTAAAAAACACTTAAAATAATTAAATACAAACTGACTTCTCGGCAGTTACACTGGGTACAATGAGTTGACATCAATAATAATTAAAAAATAAATTTAAAGGTATTAACATATTACTTTCAATATACCACGAAAAACACAAAAAGCTGGATTATTTCTGCAAGAATATCATGCTCGTGTTAAATGTCACTGTAGTAGCCTAATACATACATTTCAGGTGATCTGATAGGATTAGAAGTGAAAAGGAGAGACGATTATGTTTACATTTTAAAGCATGTGAAAAAAACCTGGAAAGAGACATGAATATTTGGGGAGAAAAACAAGAGATTCTTAGTGCATTCCAGTAAATTAATCATGGTATATACTGTAGCCTATTGCAGGGGTGTCAAACTCAGGGTCCAACCCTGCTCCAACATGCAAACCATATAGTTTTCAATTAAGCCTGAAGGACTTGATTAGCTGGATTAGGTGTGTTTAATTAGGGTTGCATCTAAACTCTGCAGAACCCCGGCCCTCCAGAAACTGAGTTTGACAGCCCTGGCCTATTGTAAATTAAATCAGGAGGTCAGACCACAAATGTGCAGTAGTGTTTTTTATTTATTTTATAATTTTTTTTCTTCCCATGTAGTTACAGCAGAATACAAAGGAAAAATGAAAATAATGAGGAAAAGACTACAGCAGACTGAAAAGTGCTCTTCTCATAGATATTCTTGTTATAGCATATCACATTAAAATACCAAGTGTTATGAACATGAAAAAAGTCTGAAAATTGAACATGAAATAAAACTTACAACTCAAACAGTGAAACTGACAGATAAGGATTGTTTTTAGTACAACTTTTTTAATTTAAAATGATTTGTTTCAGTCTTTTAGTATAGAATGTCCCCAAACTGGAAGTGCATCCCATAATTTAAAACACATTATAGGCTTGCTAGGAAAAAGATGGATAATTATCTGTAAATGGAGCACACTGTCCATTGTTATTTTAAAGGTTAATTTTTATTTAAATTGTTTTCCCCCAGAAACTGCAGTAGGAGTCACACCTTACTATAATGATGTCACCACAGGTCCAACAGGTCAATGAATTTGTAACTTGATCATAGGATTTCACTTACTGAGCCTGTGAACAGTAAAATCAAGTTTTTCTGACCCCTCTCTTGTTTTTGCTTTTAACTCATTTAAAGAGCAACAAGTCACACCAGAGAACTATGATGGTATAATCACCGTTGGACTAACACATCATAGTAGAGGTTTATTTCTTTAATTATTTCTTTATTTGAATATGCATGTATGCTTATTTTTATGGGTATTTTATTTCTATTATAATTTCTAAATTATGTGTCTTTTGATTGTCACATTTGACTTTTTTTTATTTTTGTTGCAGGTGACATATCAGAAAGCTATGATGATGTTGTCGTCATAAGACAGCTCTCCAATAATAAAGCAGGTGTGAGTTTCTTATTTACTACTTTTGTATTAAAATAGACTGGTACAGTGTTTTTCTTTTCTTTTACTATAGTTCATTATAGTGTTATATAAATTATACAGACTTAGTTTTTATATTGTATATTGTAATATATTAGTGTATTTTGAAGTGCAGTGTGAGATTTTGCTTGTGTAATTAATGACTGACACGTTTATATCAGAGGGAGATCTGGAGGAGTATGATGATGTGATGAATGTCAGTGAAGATGTTCAAGACCCGTCTGGTAGGTTACTGTGACCTGCTTTACCTCACACTGATTACATTGTGTAGTTTTCATAACTAAAAATTATAATGCAATGCAAATATTTCTTCTTGTTTTCTAACAGCAGACTATGATATTTGAGGGAGGAGTCAGGAAAACTGGGGGGGACTGTTTAAGTCAGTGACTACACCCACTGCCTCACATCATCTTACAGCTTTTAGCTGCTCTGCACTTAAAAGTGTTGAATTTACCTAATGTTGAATGTACCAACACAATTGCATTTAGCCAAAGTTTACTGTTACAATTACTAGACATTAGAAAACATGGACATCAATTCAAAACAAATATAGAACAAATTAATTAAAATGACAGGGTGTTTAACATGTTCTTTTGTATTTTCACATTTATGTGATCAGTTTAAAAAGCTGAAGGTGTCCCGGTCAAAAGCACCTGCAGAACAAAATGACCAGCATGCTTTTTGCTCTATGAAAACAGTTATATTCTTTTGAAAGAAAAGATTATTGCACACTGCTATGTATTGTAAATGTGTTTATCTTGAGTGCATTTAGCAAAAAAATAAAAATGATTCTCTCTTTTCTGATATTTAGAGTTTCTTCAAATATTTAAAATTTTATTTAGACAACAATAATGAATGATGACATGTTCAGATTTTTTTTCTTTATTAAAGCTGCAATGTGGAACATTTGCCTTTTTACCGCCATATCAGTTTTTTTACATAAACTTGTAAGTTATCAGAACATATAATGATCAGGGAAAAAACATGGTTATATCTCAAGACATTTACAGTAAAGTTTTTTTGCTTGTTTATAAGTCTGATGGATGAAATTAGAGAGTTAAATTCAACTAAGAAAAAGTTGAGATACAAATTGAGGAAAAATAACTTTTACCATTTTCTTGCTTGTGAATAAAGAATTTTGCATACAAATAAAATAAAACATTTAGAACATGTTTTCAGGTTTCATAATAACAAATAGCATCTTTGAAGTCAGGACTGAATCAAATATGTAGGGTTAAAAATGTAAGAACTTAAATCACCCCAAAATTTCTTGGTTATGCTAAATAAATACATACATAAATGGGCAGCTGTTTCTTCCAAAAGACCGCAAAATGAGCAAGTCTCATCAATATCAGAGCATTTTTGGAGTTAACAGAGTAGATTTTATAATAAACTTCCTTAACTTTGTTGGATATACAAAACTGGTCAAAGTCGCTGTGCTGGTAGATGACTGGGATATGATTGATGCTGCAGTGATGTGTAGAGAACTGGACTGTGGACAACCTGATTCAAGTTTTTTTCAAGCTGGACCTGGATCAGGAACAGTCTGGGTAGATGATGCTATGTGTACTGGATCTGAGTCCACACTGAAAAAGTGTGGATCAGTCACATGGGGTTTTAATGGTTTGTGTCATAGGAAGAGTGCTGGAGTCATCTGCTCAGGTAACCTCAAAACTTCAAAACTCTTGGGGCAGTCGTGACCTAATGGTTAGAGAGTCGGACTTGTAACCCAAAGGTTGCGGCAGGAATTGTAGGTGGGGTAGTGAATGTACAGTGCTCTCTTCCACCCTCAATACCCCAACTGCTCCCCAGGCAATGGGCAGCATAAACACGGTGTGTGTTCACGGTGTGAGTGTTCACTGCTGTGTGTGTGCACTTAGGATGGGTTAAATGCAGAGCACAAATTCCGAGTTTGGGTAACCATACTTGGCCACATGTCACGTCACTCTCTTTCGCAGCGCGTGCACACCTCTCTCTCTCTGCATATGCTAAACACAGATATGTTGCTTCTCTAATTTTACCTGCAAGTATAGCCGAAATCACAGCACAGCTATTGTCTTTATCTTATGTGTAACATAATCTTATGATAGCCTATTTGATTTTATCAAACGATGGCTGGATTATAAATCAGGATTTTTGTGGAAGGGAGAGCTGGTTATGTAATCTTAATGGGTCGTGTTTCAGTCACTATTTCATATTCATTCTGTTGTCTGACAACAGAAACAGTCAAATATATTAATGAAAACAGTTTTATTGAGAATTTAGCTGCATCAAAATACAGTATGTGGGCACATAGAGGCAAACAAATGTAATAATAAATAATAAATGTACATTTTGCATGCTCAGAAGAAGTGAGCTACCCTGTCATGCAAATAATGTAAACAGGTTTGTGTAAGTAAGTTGCTCAATGTAAAGAAAGAGAAGTAATAGGAACCTGGTATTTCTATGTTCTGTTTTTCATGTGTCTAACAGACATGAACAGGTTCTTTGAAAAACATCTATGACCTATGAAACAGGTCTACTCTTCATGCTCTGTTAACTATGGTTTCACTAATAATAAACATATATTGCATAAAGCATCCATATTTGTCAATGCCCATGTTGATTAGAGTATTAAAAACTTGAAAAGCATTAATTTAAGGTACATTTAGAACAGATAAAAATGTGCGATTAAGGTGCGATTATTCGCGAGTTAACTCATGACAGTCATGCAATTAATCACGATTAAATATTTTAATCGATTGACTAATGATAACTAAGTTATCATTAGCATAGCCAGAAATGTTAAAGTGGGTGGGCCTACATAAAACTGGGTGGGCTAAGTGTCTAGCATATAAAAACTGCATGTCAAATTGCCAACAAAAAATACAGCACCAAGGTTCGTTACACAGTACTTCTAAAGCATGCATTAACATTAGTAATTTCTCATATTAATGTTAATTTCAAAATTTAGGAAATTATTAAAATTCAAAGTTGTATCTGTTAACATTTGCCTGAGCTGGTTAAAAAAGATGAATAAACACGGTAACAAATGTATTGCTAATGTTAGTTAATGCATTAACGAACGCTAACTAAAGGAAGTTTATTGAAAAGCATTGCATCAGTTCAGGGCTGGACTGGCCCTGGCATTTTGGCCCAGACCGGCCCACTACATACGATCAAAATACTACCCATCTTTGCACGCTCTTGATTATGTAGATCAGCTCCTATTCCATAAAAGCACTAAAGCCATATAATAATAGGTAGGAAACAGTGAGAGTTGACACATTAAAAACTTCTAAAAAGTGTAATTTATTAATATAATAAAACTATAATCCACACGGATGAATCCTAAAACTATAGGCCTATATAGTTATGACATCCTGTATATGTGCCTGTGTGTTTGAGGGAGAAAGGAAAGAGACATGATAACTTGTTGATCAGATGATCACTGTTTCACTGTTTAAACTTAGTCAAATGTGTAAACTCCTTGGATGAACATTTAAAAGCATAAGAAGGCATCCTGTGTGTGTGTGTGTGTGTGTGTGTGCGTGCACTGCAGTGGTGTATAAAGTACCTGAAAGCCATAGTAAAGTAAATGTACAGGTATCTTACCAAAAAATGACTTTGGTAGAAGTTGAAGTCTTCGTTTAGAATATTACTTGAGTAAAAGTCTTAAAGTTTGTGATATTTATTGATATTTAAACGTACTTAAGTATTGAAAGTAAAAGTACAAGTAAATGCAAAATGGAAAAGAAGCAAATATATATATATATATAAATATTCATACAGCTTTAGTAGCAAGATTGTGTTCAGTTTTAACTGTTTCTTCCATTTTGTATTTAGAATAGGAAGAACTTCATCCAGTACTTGGTGTCTTTCATTCCAACATAAGAAAACATTTCTGGAATCTGCATCTGAAATAGCATTAAGATGTATTTACACAGTTTAATGTATCTCAGAGGAGACATGGATGCATTTAAACTGCAGTTACAGATGCATAAATAGGCCTAATGTTGTGTTTTTAAAATAAAACATTGAATACTGATATACGAAATAATTGAAAACATGAAAAGAAAAGTTAAATTAAAACCGCTAGGTGACAGCAAAAACTTTGGTGACAGAACGTGACCATTAATGAGTGAGTCATTGAGATTCAACCGATTCATTCAAACGGCTGATTAATTCAGGAACAGAGCATTTGACTGTGTTAATGAGTGAATCACTGAATCCTTTATTCAATCGATTCGTTCAAAAAGCAGATTCATTCAATAAGTACACCGTCCCTTGCTCGGAGACGCAAAACAGTGCTGTGATCTTTGTTTGGAACTATTTTCTTTGGCAAAATTGAGCAAAAACAAGCAATAAGTCTAAAACGTAAGTCACTTATTGCTTTACTGAACTTGTATGAAATGATTATTAAATGTGTTCATGCTGATATCTGCAGAAAAACGGTACCCTTTGTGTGATATAGATTATATAGATATAGATAGAAGTTAACGATAAAGATATAGAAGTTAACTATATTATATAAATATAAAAAACATACAGAAGCATTTTTCCATCAACAATTTAGAATGCCTGGAATTTTGAGTTTTAATACATTAATAAATCAAGTGCGTGCACTCTGTGTGCGATTTGATGATATAGCCTACTTGATAATGTCAGATCACACATCATTAATTTACAACAACACTTACCCTATTATTTACGGTGGCTGAGAGAGCTCAATGCGCTGCAACTTCAGAAAACACATGCAAATAGAAAAAACACCAGCAAATCAAGAAAACATCTTCATCATTTTGACAGCACATGCGCTGCAAATCCTCACAACACATGCAAATTAAGAAACGCTGCAAATCCTCACAACACATGAAAATTAAGAAACGCTGCAAATGCTCACAACACATGAAAATTAAGAAACGCTGCAAATGCTCACAACACATGCAAATTAAGAAACGCTGCAAATCCTCACAACACATGAAAATTAAGAAACGCTGCAAATGCTCACGCTGCAAATCCTCACAACACATGAAAATTAAGAAACGCTGCAAATCCTCACAACACATGCAAATTAAGAAACGCTGCAAATCCTCACAACACATGAAAATTAAGAAACGCTGCAAATGCTCACAACACATGAAAATTAAGAAACGCTGCAAATGCTCACAACACATGCAAATTAAGAAACGCTGCAAATCCTCACAACACATAAAAATTAAGAAACGCTGCAAATGCTCACAACACATGCAAATTAAGAAACGCTGCAAATCCTCACAACACATGAAAATTAAGAAACGCTGCAAATGCTCACAACACATGCAAATTAAGAAACGCTGCAAATCCTCACAAAAATGCGCTGCATGGACCACAATGGAAATGTTTCAAGGGGACCCAAAAAAGTGATAGACCAGCTGGGATTTGCTTATTGTGCAGTGGCTATTGGTTGAGTTGTTGGTAAACTGAAAGGTGAGTGTTTTTTGTTGTTGTTGTTGTTATTGTCTTTTGGATATTATTAGATTATTAATGATAAATTACACGATTAACGTTATTATATAAAATGGCTAACTTAAATATAATTAAAATAATAAATATAATTTCAAGGTTAATGAAAATAAATTCGCAATGCTTCATTAATTGTTAAAACCAGGTCAAAATAAAAATGTCAGTAAGAATAATATTTTAAAATTTATTCAGGCCCTTTTAGTAGGCTAATGAAAGAAAGGACATTTGCATGTGTTGTGAGGATTTGCAACGTTTCTTAATTTGCATGTGTTGTGAGGATTTGCAGCGTTTCTTAATTTGCATGTGTTGTGAGCATTTGCAGCGTTTCTTAATTTGCATGTGTTGTGAGGATTTGCAGCGTTTCTTAATTTGCATGTGTTGTGAGCATTTGCAGCGTTTCTTAATTTGCATGTGTTGTGAGGATTTGCAGCGTCTCTTAATTTGCATGTGTTTTGAGCATTTGCAGCGTTTCTTAATTTGCATGTGTTGTGAGCATTTGCAGCACATGTGCTGTCAAAATGATGATGTTTTCTTGATTTGCTGGTGTTTTTTCTATTTGCATGTGTTTTCTGAAGTTGCAGCGCGTTGAGCTCTCTCGGCCACCGTAATTATTGCAGAAGATATACTGTATATCACACACCCCAGACTCGACTTTGAGTGGAAAATCAATCATCCGCGATGTATCAGAGTAAATGTATACGTTTTAGTTAGGAAATGTAATGGAGTAAAAGTTGGCTGAAATATAAAAACTCAAGTAGGCTACAGATACTTCCAAAAAATACTTAAGTAGGCTACTGTAACAAAGTACTGTATTATTACTTTGTTACAATACACCACTGTGTGTGTGTGTGTGTGTGAGAGAGAGAGCGAGAGAGCCCAAAAGGGGAGTTGTTTAAAGATGTGATTGGGGGTCAGCCCAATGTCAATTAAGAAAATAACCAATGGGCTGCTGATTAAATGTCTCATGGGCCGGTCTGTCTGGGGGAAAAAAAATCCTAAACGACTTTTTTTGACAAATACATTAAACAGCCGCAAAGACCACAGCGCCCTAAACTATTTAGGCAGAAAAAACTATAGGCTGCTAAGAGTTTTATGGGCCGATCAGACAAATATGGTATGAGAAGATGTATAGGCCCGGCCCAAAAAGTACGTCGGCCCAGCGGGAAAATGCCCGGTCTTCCAGATGGCCAGTCCGCCCCTGCTCACCATGCAGGTGTTTGTACCTTAGAGGGCCAAGCAGTTCCTTTCAAAATATTTAATGTAGTTAAATTATGTAGTTAAATATTTGTAATGTTGTTAAATATTTAACATAGTGAAATAATTCACTAACACTTAAATTACACAGAAAAGCAAGCAGGTGCATTTGGCATGGCAGCAAATACAAATAATTAATAACCGATTCCTTAGCTAAATCTTGCGTTTGGACCAGGCTCAGTTGCAGAATCACATCACTCTGTGCTTCTGAAATTATTATCTTCATCTATATAGTGTAGTTAGCTATCTCTGTGTCGTACGTGGTCGCTTGTCAAGCATGGAAAAATAAGTAAAAAAAAAAATCTGAATATATTATCGCATATATAAAATGCATTGTAAAATAATTTGACGCTTTCCAAAGCAGAAGATACACTGGATTGTTTGCCAAATCCATTTCGTTATGCTATTATTACGAAGAAAACCGATCCTAGACCAGGAGTTATGGGCAGTTTTTCCATCTAAAAGCAATCAGTTAGACTATTTTACACTATGAGTTAGACCCACTCATATTTTAGAGTAGTCAGCAGAACAGAGTGATGAGGAGAGGTAGGAGAGATCCAGAGACTGTCATATTGTGTCTTATTCAGTGTGTGATCAGTCATGTGTTGTGAACTGACAGCAGGTTTATCTGTCTACACTCACAGCTCTCTCTAAGAGGAGACACAGGACGACGACTGAGGCCGTTTATGAGGAGATTCAGCACAAGCCGACTAATAGACACAGTCTCCTCACTCAGAGAGGTGAGTAAATTTTATAGTGTCTGATTTGTCATTATCAGCAGGCTAATCACATAATTTAGAGGGTTGAGCCAGAATCTCATATAATACCATTAATAAGAGAATCTGTCAGACAGTTGATGCGCATCTATTATTAGGCCTCCTATTACACCACCTGCTTCAAACCACAAAATTCCTAACAAAAAACCACAGAGCTGCAGGTGTGTGTGTGTGTGTGTGTGTGTGTGTGTGTGTGTGTGTGTGTGTGCGCGTGCGTGCATCTATCTCTGAATTCTTTCACAGATCTTGTATATTCTTGTCTTGTAAACTGGTCACATAATTTATTACCTAATTAAAATGATAATGGCCGGCAAGAGCATTTTTCTTTTCTAAAACTATTTTGTTTTGATGTTAAAGAGAGGGTGAATGAAATCACGGGGGAATACTATGATGATGTCATCACTGATGGACTGAATCCAGATCGTGAGACAGGTGCAGTTCTGTACTGGAGTTTCTGTATCTCCTGTTCTATAGTCTATATGTTAAAAATTACCTGTAAGAATATATTAAGAAAATATACAGGTTTGTTTTGAGTGTAATGGTATCTGTTAAATCTGTTATGTTAAATTAGTAGAAGACACACCTGGGAGCTATGATGATGTTATCACTAGCGGACAGAACTCTGGTATTAAAAGGGCCTTTATTTTTATTATTATTTTTGAAGTGCATTATTTAACACAGTCAGTTTAAAGTAATTCTCACAACCAAGAAAATGTAAAGTTTGTTCTATCTGTATGTCTATTTGTGTGTAGTGGACACACCTGAGAATTATGATGATGTCATCATTAATGGACAAGACTCTCAAGGTGTAACAGGTGAGGCACACACAACCAGATTGTTTCTGTGATAAATTGAACATGCATCTCTACCATCGATGAATCATCATGGCTTTATCAGGTTTAATCTAATAGTCTCAGACAGTCATGAGGAGAAAGTGATCAATCACACAAGCTGTGTTACAATGTGAGGTCTTGTTTCACTCGTGTATCAGAGGGAGATCAGGAGGAGTATGATGATGTGAAGAATAGCAGTGAAGATCAGAGGAACCTTTTGGGTAAGTTTTTGTCTCCTTTTTAATCTTTATTAGATTAGCATTTGCTGATTTAAATGGCTTTAACATGATATAGTTACATGATATATTTAACATTTAACATTATATATTTGCTTTTGTTTTTTAACAACAGACTATGATGATGTGGGGGAGGAATCAAAATTAGGGCGGGACTTTATGACTTAAAGGCCACACCCACTGCTTCGGTTCATGAAATCACAATGTTATGCTAGAGTTGAGTTTAAATGATCTTACAGCTACTTCAGGTTTCTCAATGAGTTCTTATTGATGGGTTAAATTGCTTTAGTACTATTTCTATGATCCTCTTTTTGTTTTTCTGTAACACACTTTTTAAAGGTCATTAAAACAATGACACACACACATAATAACTACATAAAGTAATGCTAATAATGTATTTCTTCTAGCAAATGTCATTGATTCCGTGCCTTATTCCTCACTTGAAGTTGTTGCCATTTCCCTGTTCTGTTTTATATAATTAAAACAAATAAATCAGATGCTTATTTAACATTTTCTCCTAATCCTTATTCATTTATGATTATTAGAGAATGAAAATATTATAACCAACCTCAAACAGGATACTGGCCAACTTTAGTAATAGTTCTGTTATGGACAGTAAAGGCCCTTAAGACTATAAAAGAAAAGTACACAAACAAATACACACACACACACACACACACACACACACAGGAGAGATGCTGGTTTGTATTCTACTGATAGCTCTGGATTAATTTTAGTGATGAGAAGTATTTTTCCTGTCCTGTACAAATGCATAAAGCTAAACATGTTAAAATGTTCTCTTAATTTATCGTTGATAAATCAAAGGTTTGTCACCAACAGTAGAACTTAAATTCTCCCATCACTCAGCCGATTATGTTTATTGTGAAACATTACAGTATGTTGCTTTTTTTTCTCAAAACATTTTACCTCAATTTTCTGTTTGAGCAGAAAAAAATGAATATGAGAAATAACTTGACAGTTTCTCTTCCAGTAAGCGTTCAACATTGCTCTCGCCTCCTGTACTAGTGACACAAGCACACGACGCTTAACATCTGGTTTCTACAATAAGTGTTTTACTGCCATCTGTTGGAAGACTAACGCATTGCAGGAAGAAATATGTAGCGTCTTTCCTGTCATTAGAATGAATGAGTTTTACTACCATCTTGTGGGTGAGTAACGCATTGCTACGTTTGACGCATATGGCCATGGCTGCTCATTTCTGTGTGCCTTAGTTACTGCCACAGTAAATTAAACCTTTTTGATTAGTTTAAAACTGATTTGTGATCTGGTGTGTGATTAATGACTCGTGTATTAACAAGTATAATCATCATCATCATCATCATCATCACCATCACCATAAAATAAAAAGAAAAGAAACCCTGGTAAAATTGTTAACAGGGCTGTATTTTTTTTAATTAAAATAAAATAATTAATTATTAATTATTTAATAATCGTTCAGTAATTTTAAATATATTTTTATTAAATGGACTTGACATAATATATATTTGACAAAATATCAATAAATATACATTTGAATGTATTTTTGTACAGTAGCCTATGTGTTATAATGTTTGAAGTGAGCAGTTATCAGTCTCTGTATCTCAGCAGGTGTTGATGCTGTAAATATCCAGGAGTGCTTCCTCTCTCTGAAATCTTTAATGTCTCCTGTATGTGTGACTATTTTTGCCTACGGCAGGAGTGTGTGTGTGTCTCTATATGGAGGAGGAGGAGTCCTTTTCAGCACTGACGTTCTTTTGATATATATGGTAAAAATGAGAAATGCCTCCTCTGATTTGTCACTGAAGTTGTTTGATGATTTCCTCTGTTCTGTCTAATAAGGTAATGATGAACTTGATTGGAAAGTTTTAGGGCTCTTCTCTTTAGGAGGCTCTTTAGAGGAGAAACTTCTGAGCTGATGAAATAGTGTGTGTCGTGCATTAAGGAGAAGATGAGGAGCCTGAAGATGATGTTTCTGCTAAAACTCATCACCGCTGGTAGGTTTATACTTTCAGTTGAGAAGGATTTCAATTCAATTCTTAATTCAACTGATTTTATGCATTTTTAAAGTGATTTCTTAAAGTTTTATTTCTGTCATTCTTTTCTGTTTTCCAATTGTACTTTCCTTCTTTCTCTCAGTTTGTCATACATCTGTTGCACAGAAAGACAGTGTGAATGTGAGGTTAGCTGATGGTCACAGTCACTGTGCTGGTCGAGTGGAGGTTCTTCATAGAGGTCAGTGGGGAACAGTGTGTGATGTTAGCTGGGATTTGGCTGATGCTGCAGTGGTGTGTAGAGAACTGGACTGTGGAGAACCTGTAGATGCTCTAAGCGATGCTCATTTTGGACCGGGATCAGGACCGATCTGGATGAGTTATGTTGTGTGCACTGGATCAGAGTCTACACTGAAGAACTGTGGGTCAGCAGGTTGGGGTAAAAGCAGCTGTGATCATTCTAAAGATGCAGGAGTCAGATGCTCAGGTAAACTGCTCCACACCTCACCATAATAATCCCCCAAAAATTTGGGGTCAGTAAGGTGATTTTTTTTTATTTTTGTCTTTTATTTGAGTCTTGTGTGTGCGAGGCCTGCATTTATTGTTACAGTAAAAATGGTAATTCTGTGAATTATTATTATTATTATTATTACAATTTAAAATATATTTTTTGTTTTATTATCATTTTTAGTGTTTATAATTTATTATTTTTTATAATTTATTCCGGTGTTTGCATGGCTGCAGTCTTCGTTGGCACATGTTCCTTTTGAAATCATTCTAATATGTCAACCTTTTTTATTTTATTTTATTTTAGTTGGATTTTAAAATACAAATATGAAATGTTTAGTGTGTTTTTTCCCCCTATAAATCATTTAAATAGTCTGTGATCTTTCAGGCTTTTAAATTTTTTTTTTCAATGTTGTTCATAGGTTTAAGATTCTAGTTGGTGGTTGTTAAAAAACAAATAGGCTAGTAGATACTAGTAGACTTTATACATCAAGTGTACAAAATGGATTTTATTTTCCCCAGTAAATTATTTAAATTGTCTGTGTTCTTTCAGAAGTCAGGTTGGATGGAGATTCTCGCTGCTCTGGGAGGTTAGAGATACTTCATGATCAGACGTGGATGTCAGTGTGTGATGCTGCCTTTGACCAGCAGGATGCAGAGGTTGTGTGTAGAGAGCTGGACTGTGGAGCTCCTGTACAGGTGCTGGGAGCAGCTGCTTTTGGCAAAGGAGACACTCAGATGTGGACACAAGAGATTCAGTGCAGAGGAAATGAATCTCAGATTCATATGTGTCCAACATCACCATCACATGAAAACTACTGTTCACATGAAAACAGTGTTGGACTGATGTGTGCAGGTTGGAACTCATTTCTTCTTCAGATTTAAATCCCCAGATTGAAAATTTAATGTTAGCTAAATGCCATTTTTTCCCTCTCATGATGTGATTCGTTCACATTATGAGACTGTCAATTTTAAATTTTTTTGTTCTCTCTGTTTAATATACAGACAGTGCAAATGTGAGACTGGTAAATGGTCACAGTCGCTGTGCTGGTAGAGTAGAGGTTCTTCATAGAGGTCAGTGGGGAACAGTGTGTGATGATGACTGGGATATGGCTGATGCTGCAGTGGTGTGTAGAGAGCTGGACTGTGGAGAACCTGTAGATGCTCTGGGTCGTGCTCATTTTGGACCAGGATCAGGGCCAATCTGGATGAGTTTTGTCTTATGTACTGGAAAAGAGTCCACGCTGAAGAACTGTGGCTCAACAGGATGGGATAAAAGCTACTGTGATCATAATGGGGATGCTGGAGTCATCTGCTCAGGTAAACCGCTCAACTCCTCAAAATAATATAACATCATCAGAAATGGTCCCCCAGCTACTCTATAAAAACTTTGGCGGTATTTTATTTCTTTTTTTTCAGGATTCTTTGAACATAAATTTTATTTTATTTTTTAACTGAAATCTGTTGTAACATCATAAGTGTCATTACTGTAATGTTTGATACATTTGCTGAACAAAATATCTGACCACAAACTTTTGAATGGTATACACAAAAATCACACACTTATCCCTGAAGTGTATGCTAACTAAATAAATAAGAATATACTTACAGTATGTGTGATACCTTTGTTTAATATAGACTTTTTTTCCATGTATTCTGAATACAATACAAATATATAAAATGTGTAGTGATTTCTTTGTGAAATGTGATCTTAGGAATTTATAAAATATTGTTTTTATACATAGTTTTTTTTTAATATCTATTAATTGTTTTTGCTTTCAGGCGTCAGGCTGGTTGGAGATTCTCGCTGCTCTGGGAGGTTAGAGATACTTCATGATCAGATGTGGATGTCAGTGTGTGATGCTGCCTTTGACCAGCAGGATGCAGAGGTTGTGTGTAGAGAGCTGGACTGTGGGGCTCCTGTACAGGTGCTGGGAGCAGCTGCTTTTGGCAAAGGAGATGCTCAGATGTGGACACAAGAGATTCAGTGCAGAGGAAACGAGTCTCGGATTCATATGTGTCCAACATCACCATCACATGAAAACAACTGTTCACATGAAAACAGTGTTGGACTGATGTGTGCAGGTTGGAGCTAATTTCTTTTCTATATTCAAAATGTAATGTTACCAAAATGTTTTTCCCTCTCATAATGTAATTTGGTCTTCTAATTTTTTCATAATGATTTTCTATTTTCCTTACTGTCTCTTCATTTCTTATTCTCTCTGTCCAATATACAGACAGTGTGAATGTGAGGTTAGCTGATGGTACCAGTCGCTGTGCTGGTAGAGTGGAGGTTCTTCATAGAGGTCAGTGGGGAACAGTGTGTGACGATAACTGGGATTTGGCTGATGCTGCAGTGGTGTGCAGAGAGCTGGACTGTGGGGAACCTATAGATGCTCTGGGTGGTGCTCATTTTGGGCCAGGAACAGGACCGATCTGGATAAGTTATGTTGTGTGCACTGGATCAGAATCTACACTAAAAAACTGTGGCTCAACAGGATGGAGTAAAACCGACTGCGATCATAATGAAGATGCTGGGGTCCGATGCTCAGGTAAATTGCTCCATACAGTACAGTACCTCACCTTAATCACTAAAAATAGCCTCTACTAAAATAATTTAGTTTGATATATACAAAAAACACAAAATATTTGGCAAAAAATTGTCTCTGTTACTTGAATAAACCCGCTTAATTTCTCTATGGTTCTCAACTCTGGTCCTGGGGACCCACTGCTCTGTACATTTTGTGTGTCTCTCTTATCTGACACACTCACTTCAGTTGATGTAGTCTCTCAATGAGCTGATGATCTGAATTAGATGCATTAAATAAGGAAGAAATACAAAATGTACAGAGCAGTGGGTCCCCAGGCCCGATGTTGAGAACCACTGCTCTACACCTTCAAGAAACACCACTAGCACCATTATCTTTGTTTATGGACTGAACAAACCATTCAAAGAGCAAATATGTAAACAGACATTTCCTGCAAAATGAAACACTACAGCTCCCATTTTAAATCATTATTAGCCTTACCATTGTTAATCGAGGTAAGGCAAGAAGGCTGAACACTGTTTTTAATGTACTTGCTCAATAATTGATTTTTGTATTTAAAAAAAATCATATTGTAACCTTTCAGATTTTTTTTTCAATGTTGTTTATAGGTTTATGATTCTAGTTGGTGGTTGTAAAAAAAATAAACAGGCCAGAAGATGTATTACTGTTATACATCAAGTGTACAAAAGGGATTTTATTTTCCCCAGTAAATTATTTAAATTGTCTGTGTTCTTTCAGAAGTCAGGTTGGCTGGCGATTCTCGCTGCTCTGGGAGGTTAGAGATACTTCATGATCAGTCGTGGATGTCAGTGTGTGACGCTGCCTTTGACCAGCAGGATGCAGAGGTTGTGTGTAGAGAGCTGGACTGTGGGGCTCCTGTACAGGTGCTGGGAGCAGCTGCTTTTGATAAAGGAGACACTCAGATGTGGACACAAGAGATTCAGTGCAGAGGAAATGAATCTCAGATTCACTTCTGTCCAACATCGCCATCACATCAAAACTGTTCACATGACAACAATGTTAGATTGGTGTGTGCTGGTAAGAGCTGGATTAAGAGAGAGAGAAAGAGAGAGGCACTTATGTATGTATACAACACAGTGGTCCATTATTTTAAATATGACAAATTCACATTCTCTCTTTCTTTCTTTCTCTCTCTCTCTCTTACTCTTTCTCAGATGCAATGAAAGTGCGGGTTGTTGGTGGTCACAGTCGCTGTGCTGGTAGAGTGGAGGTTCTTCATAGAGGTCAGTGGGGAACAGTGTGTGATGAGGAATGGGATTCGGTTGATGCTGCAGTGGTGTGTAGAGAGCTGGACTGTGGAGAACCTGTAGATGCTCTGGGTGATGCTCATTTTGGACCGGGATCAGGACTGATCTGGATGAGTGCTTTATGTTCTGGAATGGAATCTACACTGAAGAACTGTGGTTCAGCAGGATGGGGCATACACACATGTACTCATAATGGTGATGCTGGAGTCATCTGCTCAGGTGAATGACATAGTATATACTGTTATAATACTGTTTGTCATATACTTAACGCATACACTTTGATTAACTGTGATTTGTCTCTTTTGTACCATTTATTAAATATAAACAGATCATAAACATTCCAGACTTATTGATGGACCTCACCTGTGCTCTGGGAGATTAGAGGTGATTCATGTGAATGCATGGAATTCAGTGTGTGACGCTGCCTTTGACCAGCAGGATGCAGAGGTTGTGTGTAGAGAGCTGGACTGTGGGGCTCCTGTACAGGTGCTGGGAGCAGCTGCTTTTGGCAAAGGAGACACTCAGATGTGGACACAAGAGATTCAGTGCAGGGGAAATGAATCTTATATTTCTTTCTGTCCAACATCATCTCTCAAACACAACTGTACCCATGAGAATGCCATTGGGCTGTTATGTTCTGGTAATAGAGCTGTAGTTTTCCACTAATAACAAAGGTTTTATGTATTTATTTTTTTACTTTATTTAAAAAAAACTAAAAATATTGTTCTTCATTTAGGTTACACTGATCTCAGACTGGTAAATGGTCCAGACTCCTGTTCTGGTCGAGTTGAACATCAATACTTCAGTAAATGGGGCACAGTGTGTGATGCATGCTGGGATATGAGAGCTGCCAGGGTCCTCTGTAGACAGCTGAATTGTGGGATTGCTGTGTCTGTTGTGGGATCAGACTGGTTTGGAGAGGGAATCGGTGAAATCTGGGCTGATGTGTTTGATTGTGACGGGAATGAAACAAAACTCTCAGAATGTTCCATCTCTTCATGGAGTCGAGCTGAATGTTCTCATAGACGAGATGTTGGAGTCATCTGCTCCGGTGAGAGGATTTTGAGCAAAAATGTTGAATATATACTGCAATATCTTGCAACATCTTAGTAAAATGCCACATCTCCTCAGGTTCCTCTCTGGCTCTTCATGATGGTCTGGTGCAGTTGTCTGGAGAGAGACAGTGTGAGGGGGAGCTGGAGGTTTTCATCCATCAGGTCTGGAGGAGAGTTCTGCTGGACTCCTGGAGTCTCACTGAATCCTCTGTGGTCTGCAGACAGCTGGGCTGTGGCTCTGTGCTGAACTTCTACGGCTCCTCTTCATCCAGTCCTGAACACAGTCATGAGTGTGTGACGGGCTTCCAGTGCTCTGGGAGTGAAGCTCATCTGGGGAACTGCAGCTCTCCACAAACTCTCAACTGCAGCTCCACGCAACAGCTGTCAATCACCTGCCTTGGTGAGAAGAGCAACATCTGGACAGATTCTCCAGTTGTTTGTGGTCAATAATGTGTTTTTCTTTCTCCGAATATTAGGCCGTGGGTCCATCAGGCTGGTGGGTTCTGGGGGAGACTGTGCAGGGAGGCTGGAGGTTTTTCACAACGGCTCATGGGGGACAGTGTGTGATGACTCCTGGGATATTAAAGATGCCCATGTGGTGTGCAGACAGCTGCAGTGTGGAGTGGCCCTCAGTAACCAGCAGGTACCAGCCTGGTTTGGTCCTGGTTCTGGACCCATATGGCTGGATGAGGTGGAGTGTGAGGGGAATGAGACGTCCCTGTGGAGCTGCTCTTCTCCAGGCTGGGCAAAACATAACTGTAATCACAGGGAGGATGTAGGAGTCGTGTGCACAGGTAAACAGTAAACAATAATTTAAATAATAACATTTTAATAACCCATAAATGGCACCCATGATTAGCAATATCCATTGTGTTTGCATTATACACATTAAGAACAGGGTTGAAAAAGGTTCTTATGCATTTTTAGAAGAATTCCGAAAGTGATTTCATGAAGGGTTCATGCACATGCATTTTTCTAGTGTAGATGTAAAACAGTACTAACACGCTCTGATGAAGTTTTCCCTACTCCACGGTGCGACACTGCTGCTGACTATTCACTGGAAAACACACATGAAAATTATAATCCAGTTCTCAAATGAATGACTCTGAGTCGGTTCGTTTTGTCATCTGGCAGTGAAATACAAGACCCCCGCCCCCGAAATATTTATTTCTTAAAAGCTCTAAAAGAACTGTTCATTTTTTAATTAATTAATTCTCCTTCCTTTCTCTCTAGAGTTTAAAGAGATCAGGTTAACTGAGGGCTGTGAAGGGAATGTGGAGGTTTTCTACAATGGATCCTGGGGAAATTTATGTTACAACAAGATGGACAGAGACACAGCGAGTCTGATCTGTCAAGAGCTGAACTGTGGAAGATCTGGTAGTGAACCCAGATATTTAGTGGGACTGAAGCCTCATAACTGGCTGGATTATTTTCAATGTCGACGACATGATTCCACTTTATGGCAGTGTCCATCTTCACCCTGGGGACAGAATGACTGTGATAATGAGGTGGCCATGATCTCTTGCTCAGGTACATTTTTAAACCATTTAAACTCAGTGATATTTCTGTGAATATAAAAGTTAAAAATTACATGAAACACTGAATAAATTATTTAAAATTATTTTCATGAAACTGTGATCATGTTATAATCTCAGAGGAGGAAATTCAAGAGTCTCTGCGGAGTCGTCTGACATGTTCAGCATCTCCTTACCAGAGAAAGTGTACAAGTAAGTTTATTTGACAACAAATTGGTTTAAATATTTATTACTTTTTCCACGTGTAAAACTGACTAGCTGACATATCTTTGAAAATAATAGTAATGAGTACCATTATTCATACAGTGACAGCCCTTGACTCTGTAAACCACAAATAATAAAGTAGCTGCAGGATTTTTTTTCAGAATAAGAAAAATTGGAGGTGCTTTCTGCCAGTCATTTGTTTTGCATTTTTAGGCTAACATTGATTACAGCATATTTACTATATGTGCAGTTAAATATTGAATTATTTGTTCTCCACATTTGAAGACCTTTACCTTCCTTCTCTGTGTGTGTTTTGTTACAATATTTATTGTAAAGCACATTTAAAAACAACCAAGGTTGACAAAAGTGCTGTAAAGAAATAGAGTAAAACTTAAATAAATAAATAATAAGACTACCAAATTTCAAACACACCAATACTAAAACAATATTCATACTGGTACTGACAGGCCAAATTGTTGAGGGCTTTATAAACAAGTAATTGAATTGTAAAATCAGTTCTGTATTTGATAGGGTACCGGTGCAGTGTACATAAAATAAAAGCTACTGTCTTATTGTTGCGGGTCCCAGAGAAGTCTAGCAGCTGCTTTTTGCACTAGCTGTAGGTGGGAGGGGGAAGGCTGAAACACTGTAATAAAATGAATTACAATATTCTAAACAAGTTGTTACAAAAGTATGAATCACTGTTTGGAAGTTACTCTGTGGTAAAAAGGGTTTCATTTTTGAAAGTCTAGTGCATTGACTTTCATATGGGGCTAGAAAATCATGGTCAACATCTAGCACACAATATTCCTTAGGCCCGAATTATTTTGGTTTTATTGTCATTTAAATTTGGAAAATTACTTGATAGCCAAAGCTTAAGTTCTTCTAAACAGGCCAACAGTGGTTGAAAACCATTTTTATGCTTTAAGGGAAAATAGATCTGAGCATCATCATACTCTATATTTGTTAAAAAATGGAAGGCAATCATTAGCATGTACAGGGTAAACAATACTGGCCCAAGGATTGATGCAAAGTGTACACTGAATTAGACAGATGGGATCTTAATGTTGTGATCTTCTCAACAACGAAATCTTCCCAAAGTTGTCACAGAAAGAAGTAGAGGGCTCTAGAATGGAATGCACAGAGGGAGTTAATAATACAAAAACGAACTTGAGGTTAAAGACAATGTTGTGCTGAAGCTGGTCCATGCTGTTTGATATGTGTTTTAGATCATCTTCCTCTCAGACTGAGTGGAGGGGAGGGCCGGTGCTCTGGGAGGCTGGAGGTGTATCATAACGCTGTGTGGGGCTCAGTCTGTGATGATCAGTGGGACATCAGCGATGCTCAGGTGGTCTGCAGGCAGCTGGGTTGTGGAGCAGCACTGAGGGCTGATGGGAATTCAGTCTTTGGTGCTGGTGAAGGTGTTGTGTGGATGAACAGAGTCGAGTGCAGAGGGAATGAGATTCACCTGTGGGACTGTCCTCTCTCCCTGAAAAACCACACTGACTGCTCCCACAAAGAGCACGCTGGACTCACCTGTGCAGGTGACAGCAAAACACAAGCAAATAGTATTCATTTCATAATTTTAAAGTAAAATATTTGTATATTCAAGACACTTGCATGAACTGATTATAATTTCAGTATCTTTTACATTGCCAGATTTGTCAGTGTCCACTACTCCTGCCACAACAACATCAGCTTCTCCTCCAGTGCACTCAACATCAGTCTCTCCTCCACAAACTCCTCCAGCAGCGTCTCCCCCCGTCCCCCCAGTGCTTGTGATTGTACTGGGAGTTGTGCTCTTACTGCTCTTAGTGCCACTGCTTATACTGATTCAGCAGAACAGAGTGATGAGGAGAGGTAGGAGAGATCCAGAGACTGTCATATTGTGTCTTATTCAGTGTGTGATCAGTCATGTGTTGTGAACTGACAGCAGGTTTGTCTGTCTACACTCACAGCTCTCTCTGACTGGTACACAGGACTACACAGGACTCAGTCTGAGACTGAACCAGTATATGAGGAAATTTATCACAGACACAATCAATTTACTCATAGAGGTGAGGCATCATGAGTAGAACGTAACTGTACTGATTCAAAGGTGTTTACTTCTCCTCGATTGCTAGCACAATACTAATTACCCTTACAATGTTAAAGTCAGCTTGGCACCTCATGCTTATATAAGGATCAAGTTGTTGATATTAACTTTCAAAACAGCTTGCAAAGTTGAATCCTACAAAGATGACATATATATATATATATATATATATATACATATATATATATATATATATATATATAAAACATGTTTCTAATTGTCCTGCCTTGCTTTAATAGGGAGTCTCATCTCTGAAGACACCGGTGAGCTTCTCTCAGGTTAGAGAGATGATTTACAAACTTTGATTTACAAAGTTATAAATGTAAACTGTGTAATATACTGTATATATATAATATATATAATATATATATATATATATATATATATATATATATATATATATATATATATATATATATATGTATGTATGTATGAGTACTATTTTGATTTTGAAGAGCGGGTCAATGAAATCACACCAAGATTGTATGAGGATATCTTCACTGGTGGACCGATACCGGATCGTGAGACAGGTGCTGATGCTCTTCTGTACTTGAGTTGTATTTCGTTCTCTGTGATTCTACAATGTGCATATTAATATACAGTACATTCAAGTTTGTTTTGAGTGTGATAACAATGGTTTCATGTTAAATTTGTAGATGACACACCAGAAGGATATTATGATGTCATTACTAGTAGACAGAACTATGCTACTGAAAAAGGTGACTTTATTTTTATATAATTTTGCTCATGGATTTTTACACCCTACTTCTTTAAAGGGAAGGAGTTCTGATAAAGTAAAATGTTATTTTATCATCTTGTTACATTTAAGAGCTTATATTGTTGTTTGTGTGTGTGTGTGTGTGTAGTGGACACATCAGAGAATTATGAAGATGTCGTCATTAATGGACAATGCTCTCAATGTGCAACAGGTGAGTCACAATGAACTTATTTTTAAAAAACTACATTTGTTTCGATGATCTACTGAATGTGTTTATACCATTAATGAAGTATTATGGCTATATTAGGTGTAATCTAATAATCTGTCATGAGGGGACAGGGACCTATGACATGACACAAGTTCAAGGTGTATTAAAATGATCTTTTTTGTACATGTGTAAAGAGGGGGATCAGGAGGAGTATGATGATGTGTGGAGTATCACTGAAGATGTGACAAACCTGTTAGGTAACCTTTTTGGCTTATGATTCCAACATGTATTTTAAATATTAAGAATAAAATTGCCTATCAAAACTTCAGACACACCTCATTCTTTATTAGCGCCTATTTTAAGACAAAACTGTGAAGTAATTCTATTAGTAATTTGCTGATTTAAATGAAATTAACTCTGAATACTGATGCAATCATAACATTAAACAAGTTTTTTTTCTAAATGCAGACTATGATGATATCGGGGAGGAGTCAAACGATGAGGGAGGGGCCGTATGACTCAATGGCCACACCTACTGCCTCTGTTTATTTCAAGTTTTTTTTTTTTTTAAAGAGTTGCTTTTGATTCTCTTAATATTCTGTAATATGGTCATGAACACAAATCTAGATTAACAGAACGACTGTTAACATGATAAATTATAGTTAACATACCAAGGTTATGGATCAGAATTAGGGTTAAGTATTTCTACGCTTAATCATTTGTGGTTTGGTTTCTTCTTTTCAGAAAGTGTTTTTTCCTTTCAAATAGCTGAAATATAGGAGAGGCTTCCATTGACAAAATGTGGTAGTTACAATGACTTGCACAAATATGTTTCTGAAATTTGTTGAATACATGTTAGAAAGCATTCATAATCAACCTAAAATAAGATGTTTGCATAAATGTTATTCACTGGCTGTGTAGTAGTCTAAAACAACTGTCATAAGAATATGATTGCATGGTGGAATGCAAGAATTGCATGTCTCGCCTAAAAAATGACTCTGCTAAATATGACAAAAAATGTGTGCAAGTGATACATAATCAAACAACATTTTTACTGATTACTCTACTCCTGATTCCTGAATTGTTATGAATACAGAGAACATTAAGAATGAGAAATGAATATGTATGAAAAAAATGTATGAAATCTGAATAATATCTGATTCATTATCTTGATCATTGTAACTGTAACTTAGAATATATATTTTTAATATTGTTAACTGATTGGTGATTGATTGTTTTTTCTGAAAACTCTGTTTTTCTGTGAACAACAGGTAATAGCTTTTTTTCTTTCTTTTTTATACGGCCTTTTACTGCCATCTTGGGGCTACAGATAAAATGCAGTAATAGAAACTTCAAAGAAAAGGTTTATTGGCTACTTGCCTGTATGATTAGAGCAACCCTAAATAAGATTCTGTCACAGATTCTCAACTGTCTTGTAATGTGGCCTGGTTGTATTGGGCAGTTTTTGAAACCTGCCATCAAATGTACAATTTTTGAGAGGCTAAACCTAAAAGAAACATTCCACAGATGTTGCTGTTGCATGCCTGAATTTGCATTCGGAAATGAAAGTACATTATTTCACATTTTGAGGCTAGAGGTAAACGGGTAGGTGTTTTCACAAATGTGTTGTATTGGTAAAAGTATAATAACACCAGTCTAATCAGTCAAGAGCTGAAGACATAAAGGGATAGTTCACTGTAAAATGAAAAATTCCCCCATGATTTAATCACCCTTAAGCCATATGACTTTCTTATTTCAGAGTACAATCTGGAGTTATAATAAAAAAATATCCTGGTTTATCCAAGCTTTATAATGGCAGCTGTTGAGATTTTGAAGCAAAATAAAGTGCATAAACCCATTGTAGTAGTACTCCACATGTTTCCGGGGGGTTGATAAAGGCCTTCTGAAGTGAATCGATAAGAAAATATCCATATTTCAAACTTTATTAACCGTAATCTCTAGCTTCCGATAACTGCCATACTCAAATTTCATTTTTGGGTGAATTATCCCTTTAAAGATCCAGGGTTGAGTCTGTCCATAACTGGCAGGATGAAGTCAAACGTGCATCACATAATTCAAGTTTGTAATGGTGTTCTTTTCACATTGGGGACAGTGGGGATTTGATTTAGCACAATTATGCATTCATTATAAAATTATTTTAGAATTTATACTCCCGGTTTCAAAGACAAGGCTTAACCCTGAGCTGTTTCAACTGAAAGAAACTTGCATTGACTGATCTTTAAATGTATCAGTGGCTTTGTTTTGTCTCAAGATGCACAACAGTAATGGTTTTTTCTAAGGCATGTTTATAAAAATGACCTAAATATCCTAATTGAACTATGGCCAAATCCTGGCTTAGTCTAAGCCCTGTCTGTGAAACCAGGCCATAATGTTGTGGTGGATTTTACTCTGGACTTGAAAATCAAACAAGAGTGGTTTAAAAACTAAATTAAACACATAAAGCTTATGCTTTCTTGGGTAACTGCTGAAACCACCTTATTTAAAAAAAACGTTATTTCTTAAATTGATAATTGAAGATATTCTCCTTGCGCTAATCTAGCAGTAACGGATGATGAAAGAGAACACATCCGATGATGATTATGTCATTACTGCTTTTCTGTAAATGGTGTTTAGACACATTTGCTAGTAGTAAATGTCACTGAAAGATGGTAAAAAAATCAGTTGTTTGTTTGTTTGCCATATGCCAGGGCCAGAGAGTTCTTCACTGTCTGTCAGGTATGAGGAACATTTTCTGCATGTCACTTTACAAGAAAAATCAGTTTGGTTGGTGTGGCAAACATTGTATTCTTCTGAGTAGCTTAAAGACAGCCTAGTCTCACGTACAGAAATGGGACAAGAAGACAAAAGCTCAGATCCACATTGTAAAATACTCAAAGTATTAGTACAAACAGAAATGGAGCTCACAGACTCTCTCTGCTGGTCACAAAGTGAACAACTTGCTTATCTTCACTGCATGACAGTTATGGTTTTTGTGGGCCATCTGAAACCACTTGTGGATTTAGGTAAATTAGGTGATTTTTTTTTAAAGCCATTTTGCAATATTATTAATTTTACTGAGTTGAGTTTATTATGTGTTAATGTCATGCTAACATATGTATACACTAATAGTCATTTTTAGGACATATGCTGTTAGTTATCAGTGCTTTTATCTTGTCTCTGCAGTTGTTGAGCTTTGATGCTGTAAATAAACTGGAGAGTTTCCTGCCTCCTGTAAGTATCATACGTGTGTGTGTGTGCATCCCCTCAGTGAGGTGTCTTGATGTATGGGGAGGAGCAGTTCATCAGCACTGACAGTTTTGATATATATGGAGAAAATCAGAAAAGCATCCTCTGATTTGTCACTGAAGTTGTTTGATGATTTCCTCTGTTAATGAATGAATATATATGAATGAATGAATGAATAATGAATAAATAATTTGTCATTGTTGTAAAACAACGAGATTACATTAGAGCCTCAATCGACAGTGCAGTTTCTTAAGTGCAAATACATAGAATGTAAACATAATAAGGTCCAACATGATCAGCAATAGCCCAGTATGTAAACCGGACAGTATGACATTGACAAGGAATAAAGTATATGAGGTAGAGAAACAGTAATAGCCAATAATGATGTGTATTGTTGTGTGTGCTGCAGCAATGCAAAGTCCAGTTCACAGTTAATGCTATTGTTGAAGAGTGATGAATCCAAATTTAAGTGGGTGGCCTGTGGAGAGGGCAACAGTGTTTGTTCAGCAGTCTAACTGCCTGGGGATGAAGGCTGTTGGCCATTCTGGTGGTCCTGCCTTAAGAGACCTGAACCTCTTACCAGAGGGCAAAAGGTGGAACAAAAAGTGTGCTGGATGAAACCGGTCTCTTATGATGTTATGTGTCCTACGTAGGCAGCGGGAGGTGAAACCTCCGGGAGGACGGTCCCGATGATTTTACCAGCAGTTTTTACCACCCTCTGAATCATCTGCTGTTCAGCTGCAGTGCAGCTGGAAAACCACACTAGCAGCCCATAGGTTAGCAAACTGTGAATTACACAATTGTAGAAGTTAAACATGAAGTTCTGGGGCAATTTGGCTTTTTTCAGCTTTCTCAGGAAAAAGAGACGCTGATGGGCCTTCCCTACAGCTAAGATTATGTTATTGTCCCAGGACAAATCCTCCGACACAGTGAGACCCAGGAATTTATAACTGTTCACCCTTTATACAGCCTCTCCGTTAATGTAGAGAGGTGAATGTCCAGGATGATGTAATTTACGAAAATCCACTATAATTTCTTTTGTCTTTTTAATGTTAAGAGCCAGGTTATGCTTTTTACACCACTCTGCCTGTAGTTCAGTCTCCTCCCTGTATGCCGTCTCATTGTTGTTTGTTATGAGGCCGAGCACAGTTGTAAAGTGTGTAGAGTAGTGGACTGAGCACACAACCTTGAGGGGCACCAGTGTTGATGTATGTGGTGTTTGAAATGTGTTCACCCGTTTGCACACATTGAGAACGATTGGTTAAAAAAAACAGAATCCAATTGCATAGTACGTTGTTCAATCCAAGGTTGCTCAGTTTCAGCAGGAGTATGTTTGGCCGGATTGTTTTAAAACTAAAGTCAATGAAAAGCAGCTTAGCATAGGTGTTTTGTGCTCCAGGTGTTCCAGAAGTATGTGAAGCACAATAGCAATGGCATCCTCCACTGATCTGTTCTCCCGGTATGCAAACTGGTACTGGTCGAGAGCAGGTGGTAAAGCCTTTTTTATGTGTTACATGACCAGCCGTTCCAGACACTTGGCAGGGATAGGTGTGAGTGCCACAGGCCTGTAGTCATTTAGGCATGTGACATTAGCTTTTTTGTGGACAGGAATGATTGTGGCTGCTTTGAAACATGCTGGGACCCATGACTTGGACAGCGACATGTTGAATATGGTCGTGAAGACCTCTGCCAGCTCGGCCTCACAGTCCTTTAGCACCCGGCCCAGCACTCCGTCTGGACCAGATGCCTTCCTGGGGTTGATGTTACTAAGGCAGAGTTTCAATTCATGAAGGCTCAGGACAGGTGCCGTGTTGTCGTTGGAGGGAAGCTGGGGCAACAAAGTGTCCTTGTTCTCCCTCTCAAAACGGGCATAAAACAGGTTTAATTCCTCTGCTAGTGTGGCAGCCCTACTTACAGAGGCAGCTGTTATTCCCTTGTAGTCCGATATTGCCATAATTCCAGCCCACACCTGCCAGGAGTTTGTTGAGGTGTTAAAGTGGGCTTCAATTCACCTTTTGTAATCCAATTTAGCAGACTTGATGCCCCTTCTGAGAGCACTCCTGGCTGTGCTGTAGGCCCCCCTGTCCCCAGACCTATAGGCTGCATCTCTAGCTTTAATCAGCAGCCGAACCTCATGTGTCATCCATGGTTTTTGGTTAGGAAAGACATGGATCTGCTTCCAGGATCTACACAGAAATTGATATAGTCCATCACTGTGGTGGTGTACTTATCATGGGCCTGGCGTGTTAGTAATTCCAGTTCTCCGAAAACATCCCAGTTTGTATGGTGGAAGCAGTCCTGTAGTTCAGGGATAGCATTTTTAGGCCATGTTCTAACTGGCTTTGTGATGGGCCTGGCAGTCTTAATAATAGGTGTATACCAAGGATGGAGCATGAGTGAGCTATGATCACTCAAACCCAGATGAGGATATGCCTGGACTTTGTAAGCATTTGTCAAATTGGTATACACCTGGTCCAGTGTTTTATCTCCTCTAGCACAGTTCACATTAAGGTGGAATTTGTGAAATACAGTCTTTAAGTCAGCATGGTTAAAATCCCCCACTGCTATAAAGATACTGTCAGGGTGTGCAGCCAGGCTGTTATTAATGCTGTCATGTAGCTGTGCTAGAGCCAGTTTAGGATTAGCGTCTGGGGGGATATATACAGCACAGATGTACAGAACAGAAAATTCTCTTGGGAGATAAAACGATCTATATTTAAGCAGCACGAACTCCACGTCAGGACAAAAAAGTCTTCCAACTGTTGTGTCTAAGGTAATAGCGAGTGTGATTGAAGGGTGTTGGACCTCTTTCTCTCTCATTAAGGGGGCGGAGGGGATGCCTGTGCTTCTGAATCTTCAGTGCGGAGAAGCTTGTACTGGGTGTTGAGTTAATCATGCTAAAGATGAGGATTATAGGAAGATGCCTGACATTCATTTTACTTTCTGCAGTTTTAATACTCACCACAGCTGGTAAGTACACAAGGAATGAAACAGATGAAGTTATTTTCAGATGTTCTCTCGGAGCACAGTCAAGCTTATTTATAAGTAACTTATGTGGTGTCTCAGATAATAATAATAAGAAGAAGAAGAAAAAGAAGATGGTGTAGTATGCCTAATCATGTTTATTTGTTCTTTACAGAATACCAAAACACAGTTTTTTACTGTTTATTATTTTTTTCTCATATTGATTTGTGCTTAATTGATATAAAAGTTTATATAGAGAGAAATACACTGCATGATACAGCGAAAAAAGGAAGAAATATTAAATTAAAAAGCTTAGCTGTTCCATTTGTATAATTGCCTCACTTTTTCACCGTATGCATTAATTTTTCTCTTCCTCTCCCACCCTCATTCTAATCCCATAATCTTTTTGTCATAGATTCAGCTCAATATAGTGTGAATGTGAGGTTGGTTGGTGGTCACAGTCGCTGTGCTGGTAGAGTGGAGGTTTTTCATAGAGGTCAGTGGGGAACTGTGTGTGACGATAGCTGGGATATGCCTGATGCTGCAGTGGTGTGTAGAGAGCTGGACTGTGGAGAACCTGTAGATGCTCTGGGTGATGCTCATTTTGGACCAGGTTCAGGACGAATCTAGATGAGTTTTCTTATATGTAGGGGATCAGAATCCACACTAAAGAACTGTGGGTCAGGAGGATGGGATAGACACAACTGTGATCATAGTAAAGATGCTGGAGTCATCTGCTCAGGTAAAGTACTGTACATACTCTAAGTAAAATCTGTGTAAGACTTTTGCGCTTACATATTGGTTTCTAATACTTACATAAGTTGTAAGTTATCACTATTTTAAGTATCTGTAGATGAATGTTTCTTTGTTGTTGTTTATTTGGTTTATTTGTGTTGTTTTATTTTGAAGTCAGGCTGGTTGAAGGTTCTCGCTGCTCTGGGAGGTTAGAGATACTTCATGATCAGACGTGGATGTCAGTGTGTGACGCTGCCTTTGACCAGCAGGATGCAGAGGTTGTGTGTAGAGAGCTGGACTGTGGAGCTCCTGTACAGGTGCTGGGAACAGCTGCTTTTGATAAAGGAGACACTCAAGACTAATTATTTCATCTGTGGATGTCTGATCTAATTTGAGCTGGAGTTCTGTGCTGATTCTGTGCTGATTCTGTGAGTTCTGTGCTGATTCTGTGCAGATTTTTCTCGTTTGGCTCTGTTCGAAGGCGGTCGCATTTTTCTTCCCTCCCTCCCTCCTGAACTTCCCTGCTTGCTCTCTTGTATTGTCCTGTCCTTCTTAAGAGACTCTCGCTGCACTATTTACAAAACCGTAATTATGGATCTGATCAACTGGTCTCTTAACGCAATTGACACCATCTTCTCGACTAGGAAAGCGGGATCTGGAGAACCGGAATGTCCCGCTGGGACGTTTGCTGCTGGCTACACGATGGACGCATGGGAGAGATGGCGGGTCGTGTGTCTGGCGGCTCTCTCCGTGGAGGACATTGAAGACATCTTCTTATTCGGAACAATGATAACTGGGTTTCTGCTATTTGGATTAGGCGTTGCCCTAAATTATCAGAAAATTAAGGAGACGGGACTGGCTATCCAAAACCTCTCAAGGCTGCCCGTCATGATGGAGGCTGTAGGCAGAGATGGATTCGATCACGGCTAAGCTCTCGGCTTTGGAAAGAAAAATTGATGGACAAGCAGATCAGAATGGACAATGAGAATAGCTGTGAAACTGGAAGACAGCTGTTCGCCCTAAAACAAAACAATCTTATCTCTTTCCGGCTTCCCACAACAGAACGGCTTGGCAAGGCCGCTCTGGTATCAACTCTCCGGTGAATACTGCAGGGAGACGCTCTTTCTTCCATTCCCTCCCCCCATCAAACACCTTGTTATTGTCGGGCGCTTGTGCTCTGTCCAAGGTCGTTTCCATGGCA
The DNA here is from genome assembly GCF_936440315.1 of Barbus barbus. Lineage (NCBI taxonomy): Eukaryota > Metazoa > Chordata > Actinopteri > Cypriniformes > Cyprinidae > Barbus > Barbus barbus. The sequence goes on from NC_136717.1 coordinate 20,010,926, forward strand.
ATTGCTATGTCGCATCACAACCTGCGAACTGAGTCGACTGGTTTGGAGTGTTGGCGAAACGGATTTCAAGGCATACGAACTCACACGAACTTACACATACACACACTCATACACCTCCCTACCCCCATCCCACGCCTTTGTCGCTTCATCCTGTCAGTGATAACGGGTCCGTGTGTTTGCGCTGTGATGGCTGCTGGCCGGATGGCTGTTTCATCTGAATTAGGATTACTATGCAAGTTATGTTCCTGTGTTGACTGTGCTTTATGCTGAGGTTTTTGTCTGTTCTCACACTGCACTCTCGTCCAGGAGCGTAGTGTGAGGACAATTTTTTTCTCCTCTCTTTCCTCATGTTATGCTGTATTTCTTCTTCTTTATTGCATTTCGTTGCCTTGTACCTACATGTGCAATGACAATAAATTGAATCCAATCCAATCCAATTCACGGCTTATGGACAGATGTTGATGGAACTGTTTAAAACTTGAACTAGTCTGGAGGATGAGAGTGAAGAATCTTATGCGCAGCCTCTGTGAAGTAAATACTCCTAAAAGTGTAAGATCAGTAAAGTGCACAAACACAGAAGAGATGGATTGTATTTTTGAGAGCACTGACCAGGATGAATTTCAGTGATTATTTTTCCCCATCCTGTCTTACAAATGCAAAAGGCTAAAAATGTCATCTGTAACTTGTACCAATTAGTTTTTTTCTTTAATGACTTAAAAAAAAGAGATTTTCCTTATGCTGATATATAAAATGTCTCTCGTAATTTATTGTTGATAAATCAATGGTTTATCACCTGGTTGTTGATGAAGCACTGTTGCTTTGTTTGATTTTAGGCTTTTTACTGAAACATTTTACTAAAATATAAATGTATATTCAACCAGAAAAACATTCAGAATTGTTATTATCAGAAAGAACCAAACAATTTCTGTTCCAGTAAGCATCCAACAGGCGCTCTTCTGTCGTAACATAAGGACAAGACCCTTATGAGCAAAAAGTTTTTTGCTTTCATCCAGGGGCATCACTAGTGGAGTAAAAAGGGTGACAGAGTGCATAGGACTATGCGCACCCAACTGAACGTGAGGGGCCCCATAGCAAATTCAGTGCAGAGGGCCCAGAATTCCTAGTGATGCCACTGCTTCAGTCTATTGGAAGACTAAGGCCCTGTCCCAAATGGAACACTTCATGTGCATTCGGCGGCCATTGTAAGTCCGTAAGACCGCAAGTGCACATGAAGTGTTTCGTTTGGGACAGGGCCTGTTTTTAGACCAAATAGCGTTTTGCTTCCATCTTGTGGTTGAATAACGCATTGCCACATTCAACACACAAGCTGCTATAGTGAAAGAAAGCATTTTATTTACAATTAGACATTGATTTGTGTGATATTTACCATTTTTTCTAACAATAATCTTTAAAATTTAATAAACAATTTATATACTACTGCTAATTGAATGGGTAACAGGGTTGCACATTTATCCTAAATTTGGGAGTTTGGAAATTATATTTTGTAATTATTTATAAAGATATGTATTCCTATAAATTATTATTTTTTAAATATATATAATTTTTTGGTTAACAGGTTTTAAATGGTTGAGCATAATGATCGAAGTCTATAAACTGTGTTTGTGTGTGTGTGTGTGTGTGTGTGTATGTGTGTGTGTGTGTGTGTTTGTGTACGTGTGTCTGTGTGTGTGTGTGTGCATCCTCACTGAAGTGTCTTTATATGATGGAGGAGTCATTTTGAGAGCTGATGTTCTATTGATACAGTAGACTATATATGGTGAAATTTCACATTAGTCACAAGTTTATTTTTACTTAAAATTTTAAGATAAACATTTAAACAACTAATTAAAAAAAGCCATTTTACAATATTATTCATTTTACAGAGTTGAGTTTATTATGTATTAATGTCATGCTAACATAGGCACTAATCGACGTTTACACTAATAGACATTTTTAGGACATATGCCATTAATTATCAGTGCTTTTATCTCATCTCTGCAGGTGTTTGGCTTTGATGCTGTAAATAAACTGGAGAGCTTCCTGTCTCCTGTAAGTCTTTTATATATATATATATATATATATATATATATATATATATATATATATATATATATATATATATATATATATATATATATATATATATATATATATATATATCTGTGCGTGTACTTCCCCACAGTGAGGTTCCTTGATGTATGGGGAGGAGGAGTTCATCAGCATTGACAGTTTTGATATATATGGAGAAAGTCAGAAAAGCGTCCTCTGATTTGTCACTGAAGTTGTTTGATGATTTCCTCTGTTGTGTCTAATAAGGTAATAGCGAGTGTGATTGGAGGGTGTTGGACCTCTTTTTCTGTCATTAAGGGGGCTGAGAGGATGCCTGTACGTCTGTATCATCAGTGCGGAGAAGCTTGTACTGGGTGTTGAGTTAATCATGCTAACGATGATGGGAAGATACCTGACACACATTTTACTTTCTGCAGTTTTAATACTCATCACAGCTGGTAAGTACATAAGGAATGAAACAGATGAAGTTATTTTGAGATGTTATTTCAGAGTCAAGCTTATAATTTTAAGCAATTACTGTGGTGTCTCAGATAATAATAATAATGATTAATCATGTTTATTTTTTATTTACAGAATACCAGAGGCATGCACTATTTTATTTTATTTTATTATTTATTTATTTCCCTATCTTGATTTGTGCTTAATTGAGATAAAAGCTTATACTGTAGATAAAGAGATAAAAGCTTCTAGATACACTGCATGATACAGAGAAAAAAGAAAGAAATATTAAATGTAAAAGTGTAGGTGTTCCATTTGTCTAGTTGCCCCACTTTGTCACCATATGCATTAATTTTTCTCTTCCTTCTCTTCCTCTCCCATCCTCATTCTAATCCCGTCATCTTTCTGTCATAGATTCAGCTCAATATATAGATTGTGTGAATGTGAGGTTAGTCGGTGGTCACAGTCGCTGTGCTGGTAGAGTGGAGGTCCTTCATAGAGGTCAGTGGGGAACAGTGTGTGATGATGACTGGGATATGCCTGATTCTTCAGTGGTGTGTAGAGAGCTGAACTGTGGAGAACCTGTAGATGCTCTGGGTGATGCTCATTTTGGACCGGGATCAGGACCAATCTGGATGAGTTTTGTCATGTGTACTGGATCAGAATCCACACTAAAGAACTGTGGGTCAGGAGGATGGGATAGATTCAACTGTGATCATAATAAAGATGCTGGGGTCATCTGCTCAGGTAAAGTACTATACGTACTCTAAGTGTTATCTGTGTAAAACTTTTGCACTTACATACTGGTTTATAATTTTTTTATTTTATTTTCAAATTATTTTACATTTATCAGTTATCGCTATCTTGAGTATCTGTAAATGAAGATGTGTTTGTTTACTGTTGTTTATTTTGTACATTTGTATTGTTTTATTTAGAAGTCAGGCTGGTTGGAGGTTCTCGCTGCTCTGGGAGGTTAGAGATACTTCATGATCAGACGTGGATGTCAGTGTGTGACGCTGCCTTTGACCAGCAGGATGCAGAGGTTGTGTGTAGAGAGCTGGACTGTGGGGCTCCTGTACAGGTGCTGGGAACAGCTGCTTTTGACAAAGGAGACGCTCAGATGTGGACACAAGAGATTCAGTGCAGAGGAAATGAATCTCAGATTCACTTCTGTCCAACATCACCATCACATCAAAACAACTGTTCTCATGAGTTCAACATTGGTTTACTGTGTACTGGTAGGAGTTCAAAATGCAACAAAGCAGTTTTATTTCATTTCTATTTCATGTAAATTTCCACTTACCTTTTCTATTTCCTTTCTGTGTTTCTTACATTCCTAGGCATAATAAATGTGAGACTGGTAAATGGTACTAGTCGCTGTGCTGGTACAGTGGAGCTTCTTCATAGAGGTCAGTGGGGAACAGTGTGTGGTGCTGGTTGGGATTTGGCTGATGCTGCAGTGGTGTGTAGAGAGCTGGACTGTGGAGAACCTGTAGATGCTCTGGATGATGCTCACTTTGGATCAGGATCAAGACCAGTCTTAATGAAAATTGCTATTTGTATTGGATCAGAGTCTACACTTAAGAAATGTGGATATGTACATTTGCCTGACAAATGTCTTGATAAGAGTGCTCAAGTCATATGTTCAGGTACATTAAAAGTGTTGTATTATTATAGAAAACAGATGTGCCAAAAGCACCCATTCCATGACTGTTTTCACTTTCTTGTTTGGTAAAATAATTGACATAAAAAAAACCCTGATTGAAATCTATGGAAAACCCAATGGCCCTGTGGACCTCAATGGCATACACAAGCAGTAGCCATAGCAATTCTGCAAGACCCCAAATTAACCTCAGGACAGGGCCTTGGAGGTGGAGACGTGTCCTCTTATGTACCTTTAAAATAAGGCATGATTTTGTTGATATGTGTTTACTTATTTAGAAGTCAGGCTGGTTGGAGGTTCTCGCTGCTCTGGGAGGTTAGAGATACTTCATGATCAGACGTGGATGTCAGTGTGTGATGCTGCCTTTGACCAGCAGGATGCAGAGGTTGTGTGTAGAGAGCTGGACTGTGGGGCTCCTGTACAGGTGCTGGGAGCTGCTGCTTTTGGCAAAGGAGACACTCAGATGTGGACACAAGAGATTCAGTGCAGAGGAAATGAGTCTCAGATTCACCTCTGCCCAACATCACTATCACATGAAAACAACTGTTCACATGAATACAGTGTTGGACTGGTGTGTGCAGGTCTGTGGGTTTTCTTTTAATAAACTGAAATTAGTTGAATTGAGTGTCCCTTGAATTAATAAATATTACTTCCATAGTTTTATATCTTAGTGTGTTACTTTTTTCCTTCCTTCTGTCTGTATCTTTTTTCTATCTCTCTACATTTATTATATAGACGATATGAGAGTGAGGTTGGTTGGTGGTCACAGTCGCTGTGCTGGTAGAGTGGAGGTTCTTCATAGAGGTCAGTGGGGAACAGTGTGTGGTATTGACTTTGATATGGCTGATGCTGCAGTGGTGTGCAGAGAGCTGGACTGTGGAGAACCTGTAGATGTTCTGGTTGATGCTCATTTTGAATCAGGATCAGGAGCAATCTGGCCAGATCGCAAGTTATGTACTGGATCAGAGTCTACACTTAAGAATTGTGGATCAGTACAATGGGGTTCATATCTCTGTGATCATACTAAAGATGCAGGAGTCATCTGTTCAGGTAAGCTGCTCCAAAGCCCACTCTGTTTTATGTTACTCATGATCCACCTGCCTGAAAGGGGTAGTTAAACAAAAATGAGAATACTTTATTTACCCTCATGCCAAACCAAACCAGAATGACTTTCTTCTGTGGAGCACAAGGTATGGAGGGTATTTTTTTTTGTCACTTTGGTGCTTTTACAGCCCCATTCTTAATTCACTTAAATTATATTGAAAAGACTGGCCAGGATATTCAGAAATATTCTCTTTTTTGTGTTCCATGAAAAGAAAGGAATTCATAAGGATTTCGATTAAGATGAGGATGAATTTCCCCACAATCAAAACACATGCAGGATAGGCAAATTTCTTATCTCTTGCTACTTCAGGTGCCAGACTTATTGGAAACACAAGTTGCTCTGGGAGGTTAGAGATACTTCATGATCAGACGTGGATGTCAGTGTGTGACGCTGCCTTTGACCAGCAGGATGCAGAGGTTGTGTGTAGAGAGCTGGACTGTGGGGCTCCTGTACAGGTGCTGGGATCAGCTGCTTTTGACAAAGAAGACACTCAGATGTGGACACAAGAGATTCAGTGCAGAGGAAATGAGTCTCAGATTCACCTCTGTCCAACATCACTTTATAAAAACCATTGTTCAGATGATCATTTCCAGGGGTTGTTCTGTGCTGGTAAGAAATAAAGTAAAATGAGAGTAATATCTTTTTAATATTCTACATTTTACTCCTAGTTTCTCTCTGTATTCTTTTGTTACTTAGAGAGAAAGAATGTGAGGTTGCTTGGTGGTAACAGTCGCTGTGCTGGTAGAGTGGAGGTTTTTCATAGAGGTCAGTGGGGAACAGTGTGTGGTGATTTCTGGGATATGTCTGAAGCCAGAGTGGTGTGTAGAGAGCTGGACTGTGGAGAATCTGTCGATGCTCTGACAGATGATAACTTTGGGCAAGGATCAGGACCGATCTGGATGAGTGCTGTATTATGTATTGGATCAGAGTCTACACTGAAGAACTGTAGGTCATCAGGATGGAGCATAAATAGATGTACTCCCAATTCAAATGCGGGGGTCATCTGTTCAGGTAAATAATGGTGTACTTCTAAGCGTTAAAGGGTTAGTTCACACAAAAATTAAAATTCTGTAATTAATTACCCACCCTCATGCCGTTCCAAACTCGTAAGATTTTCGTTCATCTTCGGAACACAAATTAAGATATTTTTGATTCATCCCATGAGCTCTCTGACCCTCCCATAGACAGCAAGTGTCCTTACATGATCAAGGTCCAGAAACGTAGCAAGGACATCGGTAAAAAAATCCATGTGACATCAGGGGGTTCAACCGTAATTTTACGAAGCTATGAGAATACTTTTTGTGCGCAAAAGAAAAAAAAATAACGACTTTATTCAACAATTTGTCTCTTCCGCGTCAACCTGGTGCCATTTTGGAGAGTATCCACTGAATGTAAACAGCATATCCTGTCAGCGGCGCCACGCTTTGAACCCCTGATGTCACATGGATTATTTTACCAATCTCCTTGCTACGTTTCTGGACCTTGATCATGTAAGGACACTTGCTGTCTGTGGGAGGGTCAGAGACCTCTCAGATTCCATCAACAATATCTTAATTTGTGTTCCGAAGATGAACAGAGGTCTTACGGGTTTGGAACTACATGAGGGTGAGAAATTAATGACAGAATTTTCATTTTTGGGTGAACTATCCCTTTAAGTATTTTTTCCCTACTTCTTGGCCATGGATTCATGTTTATGCAAAGAATTATTGTGTTTTATGAGGAAAACATTTTGTATACTAACATAGCTGTATTGTTACATGTTTTATCTGCATTACGTCTGTATTATATGTGTTTTCTATACTGTGCACTGTGGCTCATGCAATATAAACAGGTCATAAGCCTTCCAGACTTGCTGCTGGATTTCACCTGTGCTCTGGGAGGCTAGAGATACTTCATGATCAGACGTGGATGTCAGTGTGTGATGCTGCCTTTGACCAGCAGGATGCAGAGGTTGTGTGTAGAGAGCTGGACTGTGGGGCTCCTGTACAGGTGCTGGGATCAGCTGCTTTTGGCAAAGGAGACACTCAAATGTGGACACAAGAGATTCAGTGTAGAGGAAATGAATCTCAGATTTCATTCTGTTCAATATCATCATCACACAAACACAACTGCAGCAGTGACAATAATGTGGTCTTGAAATGTTCTGGTAAAGAATCAATATTCAGTGTCTCTTCCTTTATTTGTATTGGAAGATTTACTATAATCAATCTTAAAGTAATAGTTCACCCAAAAAGGGAAATTATGTGATTGTTTACTCACCCTGAAGTTGTTGCAAACCTGTATGTTGGTAACCAAACTGGTGATGGTAGCTCTTGACTTCCATTGTAATGAAAAAAGTACTATGGAGGTCAATGGCTAACATCAACTCTTCAGTTACCAACATTCTTCAAAATACTTTATTCTGTGTTTAACAGAAGAAAGAAACTCATACAAGTTTGGAAGAAGTGGAGGGAGAGTAAATGATGACAGAACTCTAATATTTGGGTATCCTATAACTTTAAATATATTTTATTATAATTATATAAGTTATTCCCTAAGTTGTTTTTTTTGCATTGTTACTGAAAAGTAAATAATTATTTGACGATGTCACACACATAAAGAAAAAGATTTTCTCAATCAACATATGTTATATGATTTTTTCATAATGAGAATTTTTTTTTGTCCAGGTTACACAGATCTCAGACTGGTAAATGGTTTAGACTCTTGTTCTGGAAGAGTGGAGCTTCAGTTCCTCAATGAGTGGGGCACAGTGTGTGATGCATGCTGGGATATGAGAGCTGCCAGTGTCCTCTGTAGACAGCTAAATTGTGGGATTGCTGTGTCTGTTGTGGGATCAGACTGGTTTGGAGAGGGAAGTGGTGAAATCTGGGCTGATGTGTTTGATTGTGATGGGAATGAAACAAAACTCTCAGAATGTTCCATCTCTTCATGGAGTCGAGCTGAATGTTCTCATAGACGAGATGTTGGAGTCATCTGCTCTAGTGAGTCCATTAACTGTGCGATTTACTGATACTTACTGATGATGATTTATTTATGCTGCTGAGAGACTCAATAATAAAAATGCAATATTCATCTCACTACATGTATTTCAAACATTAATTTCAGTCTAAAATATTAATGCTCTCGTCTCATTATTCATTTCTGAATGTAAATCGTATTCTCAGACTTGCAAAATTTTTGTAAAACAGTTCTTCTCTACAGGTTCCTCTCTGTCTCTTCATGATGGTCTGGTGCAGTTGTCTGGAGAGAGACAGTGTGAGGGGGAGCTGGAAGTTTTCATCCATCAGGTCTGGAGGAGAGTTCTGCTGGACTCCTGGAGTCTCACTGAATCCTCTGTGGTCTGCAGACAGCTGGGCTGTGGCTCTGTGCTGAACTTCTACGGCTCCTCTTCATCCAGTCCTGAACACAGTCATGAGTGTGTGACGGGCTTCCAGTGCTCTGGGAGTGAAGCTCATCTGGGGAACTGCAGCTCTCCACAAACTCTCAACTGCAGCTCCACACAACAGCTGTCAATCACCTGCCTTGGTGAGAAAAACAACATCTGAGCAGATTCTTCAGTTGTTCATGATCAATAATATGTTTTTCTTTCTCTGAATATCAGGTCGCGGGTCCATCAGGCTGCTGGGTTCTGGGGGAGACTGTGCAGGGAGGCTGGAGGTTTTTCACAGCGGCTCATGGGGGACAGTGTGTGATGACTCCTGGGATATTAAAGATGCCCATGTGGTGTGCAGACAGCTGCAGTGTGGAGTGGCCCTCAGTAACCAGCAGGTACCAGCCTGGTTTGGTCCTGGTTCTGGACCCATATGGCTGGATGAGGTGGAGTGTGAGGGGAATGAGACGTCCCTGTGGAGCTGCTCTTCTCCAGGCTGGGGAAAACATGACTGTAATCACAAGGAGGATGTAGGAGTTGTGTGCTCAGGTAAACAGTTGTGGGGACAAAAAGTGTATTTAAAGTAGTGCGCACATATCTCAACAAACTATTACAGGTGGTTGAAAAAAAAGAATAAAAAAAAAAACTGTGGGTCAAAACATTGTATTGTGAAAGCTGAGTATATGCTCCTGTTTACATCTAGAGTTTAAAGAGATCAGGTTAACTGAGGGCTGTGAAGGGAATGTGGAGGTTTTCTACAATGGATCCTGGGGAAATGTGTGCTGGAACCAGATGGACAGAGACACAGCGAGTCTGATCTGTCAAGAGCTGAACTGTGGAAGATCTGGTGCTTTTTCCAATTCTATAGCAAGAGTGAAATCAGCTCGTAACTGGCTGGATGAAGTGAAATGTCGACCACATGATTCAAGTCTGTGGCACTGTCCATCTTTACCCTGGGGACAGAATGACTGCAATTGGGATGAAGTGGCCACAATCACCTGTTCAGGTATTATAATCTAATCTAATCTAATAATCTAATATAATATAATATAATATAATATAAACTTCCATTAATTACAGAACAGAAAAGTGAGTCCCCTCAAAGCTATTTGACTTGGTCCACATTTCCCCACCAGAGACAGTGTTCAGGTAAGTTCATTTGATGGCATAGAATATCTTAACACTCATACTGTATGTCAGGGGTGGTCAATGTCGATCCTGGAGAGCCATAGTCCTTCAGAGTTTTGCTCCAACCTTGACAAAAACTCACCTGCCTGTAGCTTTCTAGTAGACCTTGATTAGTAGGTTCAGGTGTGTTTGATTAGGGTTGAAGCTGAACTTTGTAGTACTGTGGCTCTCCAGCACTGACATTGGTCCATACCTCCTGTATGTAATGTATCAATGTAATTGTGTTCTGGGAGCATTTGATCTCATGCACCGCACACTGGTGCTGCTGTTCTAACAATACTATGCTGCTGATAATGTGTTGACTTGTCTATATAATTTAGAACGTCTAGCTCTCAGACTGAGTGGAGGTAAGGGCCGGTGCTCTGGGAGGCTGGAGGTGTATCATAACGCTGTGTGGGGCTCAGTCTGTGATGATCAGTGGGACATCAGCGATGCTCAGGTGGTCTGCAGGCAGCTGGGTTGTGGAGCAGCACTGAGGGCTGATGGGAATTCAGTCTTTGGTGCTGGTGAAGGTGTTGTGTGGCTGAACAGAGTCGAGTGCAGAGGGAATGAGATTCACCTGTGGGACTGTCCTCTCTCCCTGAAAAACCACACTGACTGCTCCCACAAAGAGCACGCTGGACTCACCTGTGCAGGTCACAACAAACACTTCAAAATATTTGCTAATTTTAGTGCAATAATATTTGTTTATTTATATCAAAAATTTGCATGAGTGTTAATGTTTGTCTCTTTTCTCAGATTTCCCAGATGTGTTAGTGTCCACTACTCCTGCAACAACAACATCAGCTTCTCCTCCAGTTCGCTCAACATCAGTCTCTCCTCCACAAACTCCTCCAGCAGCGTCTCTCTCCGTCCCCCCAGTGCTTGTGATTGTACTGGGAGTTGTGCTCTTACTGCTCTTAGTGCCACTGCTTATACTGATTCAGCAGAACAGAGTGATGAGGAGAGGTAGGAGAGATCCAGACACTGTCATATTGTGTCTTATTCAGTGTGTGATCAGTCATGTGTTGTGAACTGACAGCAGGTTTGTCTGTCTACACTCACAGCTCTCTCTAAGAGGAGACACAGGACGACGACTGAGGCCGTTTATGAGGAGATTCAGCGCAGACACAATCACTTCACTCAGAGGGGTGAGTAACTGTCATAGTTTCTGATTTGTGGAGTTTAACAGGGTCATCAATTTATTTAGAGGGGTGTGTGGAGTAAATCACACTGATTCATTTGTGGATACATTTTTTTGTGCGCTATTTGAAATTGTAATTTAAAAGTGGGGATTTTAGCTGATTTTTGATTGTGAACATGCATCTGATGGTTCTAATCTCCATAACAGGAAGTGTCCTTTCTGCAGAACAGCATTCTGGATATGAAGAGGCTGATGAGCTTCTTTCAGGTTAGAGGACTGAAATATTATGTTACTTGCTATATACAGAAATGTACGGAGCCCTTTAAGGGACATGGTGGTGGGAAAAATTCAGGGTGAGTGAAAAAAATTTGGGGTGGGAGGAAAAAGTATTTTTTGCGTTCTCTCAAAGATATTTGCGTTCCCTTTTGCGTTTTCTATGGGGGAGAAAACGTTTATCGTGCAGTTCAGCTCATATTTTGGGCTTGCATGTACACAGTACATATTTTTAATACATATATAATGGGCTATAGCATATTTGATCTTTTTTTTATCATCTTCATTAGGCCGCGTTAAGCGTTTTATGAACCACTGCAAGCTGTTCCGTTCTGGGCTCATCTGCTTTTCTGTGTGGAATATAAACTGTAATCAGATTTGGTATTTTATAAAAAAATCACCGTATTTGTTCATATAGCCTAAGCGTTTTCTATGGGGGAGAAAAAGCTTAACGTGCAGGGAGTTGCATTCATATTCTGGGTTATTCTGCTTTATTAATAGTAATATTATTAATAATGTTATTAATATTAGCCTAATATTTTTTTTAGTATTTATTATTATCGAATTTGGTCCTCCAATGTCACTGTTTTAAAACATTAAGCCACATTAAGAGTTTTAGAAAGTCCCAAAACCGTGCCTTGAACTAAGCACTGAAGTATTTCTTTATTTGAGTCCAAGTTAAAAATAAAACTCTATGAATCACTCCATTGTGAACATACGGAGCTGTATGGATCACTGCAAGCTGTAAACAGGAACTGGTTTTGCGAGAGAATGCAAATATATTTCCAAGAGAAATCAAAAGTTTTGTGAGAGAATGCAAAAGTTTCTCGAGGGACTGCAAAACATTTGAAAAATATTTTTTCTTCCCACCACCATGTCCCTTCAAGGGCTCTGTAGTAATGAATGTCAAATATAAAATATTAAATTAACTAAAAACATTAACTTGGCAAGTTGTCTTAGCAGAGTTGTATACACCATTCAGAAAGGATTTATTGTATGTTTTGTTCATCTATGTTGTTTTAAGCAAGTTCTCCACTAGGAGTCACACCTGACTACTATAATGACGCCACCACCACTAACAGCCCAACAGGTCAGTGACTTCAACTGATTTGACTGAATTAAATGACATACTGGGCCTCTATTTATACTGTCTTTTCTATTAACTCATTTAGAAGAGCAACAAGTCACACCTGAGAATTATGATGATATAATCACTGTTGGACTTAAACATTATCATAGTACAGGTTAATATTATTTTTATAATTATTTCTACAAGTTTTAACACTTGATTTATATGCATTTTAATTAGGCATATGCATCTAGTTTTGTACACTTAATGACTGCATTGCATTTTTCATTGTTTTGTTGTAGATGACTTACCAGTAAACTATGATGATGTTGTTATTGTACCACAGTTCTGCAATGATAATAATGCAGGTAGGGGGTGTCAAATTTCACCCTTGTACATACAAACATAGTTGCATTTTTTTCTTTAGTTTTTCTTCAAATTATAGTTGCATATATGTAATCTTGTGTAATTAATAATAGACATTTATATTATCAGAGGGTGTTCAGGAGGAGTATGATGATCTGAAGAATGTCGAGGTATATGTGAGTGACATGTTTGGTACGTTATTGGCACTTTTTTTTTTTTTACCTTAAACTGAATTTTTGAGTTTTAATAATTGCTTTGTGTTTTAATTTTTTTGTGGTCACAATACCTCATTTAATGTCACTGCTAATATTGATGTGTTGATTTTAATACTATTTTATAAGCATATATTGATGCGTTAATATGCTTTTGTTTTCTAATAACAGACTATGATGATGTGGAGGAGGTGCCAAGAAAACATGAAGGGACTGAATAACTGAAAGCACACCCACTGCCTCAAATCCTTTTAAAGTGTTTGTGCTCTTATATACTGTGTGTTCGCTACAATCCAATTGTTTGTTACATTTTGTATATGTACTTAAATCAATGACCTTTAGCCAGAAACAATATTTAGAAAAAATATATCACATTGATTTTGTAATCCAATTGTTCTGTCATGTATACTTAGAACAAAAAAACAACAACAAAAAAAAAAAATTCCTAACACTTGATCAATTTATATGTAATTGTCTTATGATTTCTGTTTTTTTACCATTTACCAAAACTTATTTGTTGTTGTCATTAAATACTTCTCAATATAGTATAATAATAATAATGTAATTATGAATTAGTTGATCACATATTTGATGTTGCTGCTGCTGCTGTCAAAAACTTATGATTATTAGTAATCGTCTTCATTAAAATAATAATGTACATACAGTGGGGGGAAAATTATTTGATCCCCTGCTGATTTGTACGTTTGCCCACTGAAAAATAAATTATCAGTCTATAATTTTAATGGTAGGTTTATTTGTACAGTGAGAGACAGAATAACAACAACAACAACAACAAAAAAATCCAGAAAAACGCATTTCATAAAAGTTATAAATTGATATGCATTGTAATATGTGAAATAAGTATTTGACCCCTTCGCAAAACATGACTTAGTACTTGGTGGCAAAACCCTTGTTGGCAATCACAAGGTCAGAAGTTTCTTGTAGTTGGCCACCAGGTTTGCACACATCTCAGAAGGGCTTTTGTCCCACTCCTCTTTGTATAACCCCTCCCAAGTCATTAAGGTTTTGAGGCTGACGTTTGGCAACTCGAACCTTCAACTCCCTCCACAGATTTTCTATGGGATTAAGGTCTGGAGACTGGCTAGGCCACTCCAGGACCTTAATGTGCTTCTTCTTGAGCCACTCCTTTGTTGCCTTGGCCGTGTGTTTGAGTCATTGTCATGTCGGAATACCCATCCACGACCTATTTTTAATGCCCTGGCCCTGATGGTTTATGGCCCGTCCCGTCCATCGTCCCTTTGATGCAGTGCAGTTGTCCGGTCCCCTTAGCAGAAAATCTACAATAATAAACAAAACCAATTAACATTTAAAATTTTAATTTAAATCAGAACATTATTATTTTATAGTTTATAAGATACCAAAGATGAGACAAATATAATTAACAGGTTTATCTCATCTTCATTGTTGTTCTTCACATCATCATACTCCTCCTGATCTCCCTCTGATACACATGTGAAATAAAACCTCACATTGTAATGTGGAACACAGCTTGACACATCAGATTATGATGATGTGGGGGAGGAGTCATAAATAAGTAGGGGTCATGACCTTCTAACATCTTGAGTACTGCACACTGCAGTAATAAATGCTCATTGGCTGCCCATGATATTTTTGCTGCCATCTAATGCGTGAGTAAGGGATTACTACATCAACGCACAAGCCCTTACAGTAGGTTTTTTTTTTTTTTTTTTTAAACACAGTTTAAAACTGATTTGACAGATTTTTGTGGACAATTAAAATGTTGGACAATTAAAATAATTCATCAATGAAATATTATCATTAAAATTAAATAAAATTATGATGTGTGGATTGCCGTTGGAAAGACCCAAGAAAGTCAAGACATTCTGAGGGGCAACTGGCCAAAATACTTGTATTTCTGTAATAAATACATTTAAATCGCTGGAAGCTGTTTGCCCAAATTTTAATTTTATAAAGTTTGAATGATCACGTTTGCTTCATTCCTTGTTTTAAATTTAAGTTTAAAGTGAGCATTTATCAGTCTCTATATCTCAGCAGGTGTTGATGCTGTAAATATCCTGGAGTGCTTCCTGTTACTATTTTTTGTTTTGTGTGTGTGTGTGTGTGTGTGTGTGCGTGTGCACGTGTGCGTGTGTGCATGTTTATGTGGTTTATGAGGACGCAAATTTGTATAATGACATGGGTATGACAGAGGTATTACAATATGAAGGTGGTTTATGAGGACACTGCCTATGTCCCCGTAATTCAAAAGGCTTAAAAAACATACTAAATGGTGTTTTTCTGAAAATCTAAAAATGCACAAAGTCTCCTGTGAGGGCTAAGTTTAGGTGTAGGGTTGGTGTAGTGCAGTGACTGTATGATTTTGAGATCCACCTTTTCACACTGAGGACAATTGAGGGACTTTTTTTTTCAATTGAAAAACTTTTTGAATTTGAAGATCAAGGTAAATTACTAAATTGTACTTAATTTGTCTTCCAGGAAACATGCAAGTAGCTTCTGTTGCTTCCGAAGGGCAGAACTAAATGGAAAAAAAATTATATTTCTACAAAATAAGAAAAATTTGGACATCTTCATTCTGTTCAAAAGTTTTTTTAGCGGATCAAACACTGTACATATGCTAATATGATGTTTCAAACACACTTGGTTCAGAAGTTTCCGATCGATAAATCCAGCACCCGCAGGTCTCGTGGATTTAACAGACACGCGCACGCCGTGGCGTGTTGGAGTTCGTATGACCGCAAGTGTTTCATTTGGGACAGGGCCTAACTTTAGACTAAATAGCGTTTTGCTTCTATCTTGTGGTTGAATAGCGCATTGCCACATTCAACACACAAGCTGCTATAGTGAATGCAAGCGGGTTATTTACAATTAGACATTGATTTGTGTGATGTTTGCCATTTTGCTAACAATTACCTTTCAAATTTAAAAGAATTTATATACTTGAATGGGTTGCAAATTGATCCTAAATTTGGGAGTTTGGAAATTATATTTTGTAATTATTTATAAAGATATGCATTCCTATAAATTATTATTTTTTAAATATATATAATTTTTTGGTTAACAGGTTTTAAATGGTTGAGCATAATGATCGAAGTCTATAAACTGAGAAAATGGAATGAGATACTTGTTTACCAGTCATGGTGTATAAATGATGTTATTTGCTTGGTGTAACAATTTTTAAAGAATTTTTCTTTATTTCTTGTAAGAAGAAAATCAAATGATGAGTTTGAAGTGAGCAGTTATCAGTCTCTGCATCTCAGCAGGTGTTGATGCTGTAATTATCCTGGAGTGCTTCCTCTCTCTGAAAGCTTTCAAGTCTCCTGTATCATGTGTGACTATTTTATGCCCCTGGTGTGTTTGTTTGTGTGTGTGTGAGTGAGTGTCTTCCTGTATGCATTTGAACTGGTAAATGTGCTTATAATCAGTTATAGGTATTATGAGACGGAGTAAAAGAGAGTGTGCTCAAGTTAGGGGAGAATATGTGAGATTAATAAATTGCTGTTATCAATCACATTGCCATAAATAAAGCGGCAGTTGTGAGTTATAAAGTCACGTTGTGAGAAATTTGCAGTTGAAGTTGGGTCAAAATAGAGGGACACCATTGCAAGACGTAAAGTCACAATTGTCAGCCATAAAGTTCCAGATCCAGTCTTATTGCTCTAATAAAAGTTACTATATAATAATGACATTTAAACATGAAATATAATGATATATATTTGCTTATATTTGTGCTATATTTGCATATTGTACAATTATTGTGTATTCACAGATTAAATCAGATCTATTTTAATATTAAATTTGAATTTAAAATGCCTAGAGAAAAAAAACTGTTTACCGTTTGTGACTTAAATGCATCATCTGCATCTTAAATGCTGTGTAGGAGGCATCCTGTTCATTAGTGCTGTCATTCTTTTGATATGCAGTATATGGTGAAAATAATAAATGCTTCTTCTGATTTGTCAGTGAAGTTGTTTGATGATTTCCTCTGTTCTGTCTAATAAGGTAACAGTGTGTGTGATTGGAGGCTGTGAGTTGCTCTCTCTCTTTCTCTCTCTCTCTCACTCACTCACTCACTTATTTTAGGGGCACTGAGGGGCCCTAAGTGAGTGTCTCTTGAAGAGGAACAGAAGCTGAGCACAAAGTATTTTGTTTGTTTAAAAAAACAGAAAGAAAATAAACAAAATTAGTGTTAGGTGGATTACATTTAACAGTGTGTATGCGTATAGTGCAATGGAGCTACAGAAATGCCTGTTCATTTATTTGTCCTCCTTGCTGACCCTCAACGCAGCTGGTAAGTGTCTGTAGTTCAGTGAAACTACCATTTCAGAGACTCGTTAAAATATTTTCATATTGATTTTGAATGAAATGCCATGATTTATATAATACAAAGTCCAAAAGTTTTAAAATCTGGGATTTTTTTTTTTGCCTGGAAATACACAAATTATTACAAAATTATTAACTTACAAACAAACAAAAAAATGTAAATTGGTTGCTACCAAATTAAAATATTTCCTGTTTTTCTCGGATTTGCAGAAAATGTGAGGTTGGTTGGTGGTCACAGTCGCTGTGCTGGTAGAGTGGAGGTTCATCATAGAGGTCAGTGGGGAACCGTGTGTGACAATTGGTGGGATTTGATAGATGCTGCAGTGGTGTGTAGAGAGCTGGACTGTGGGAATATCGTGGATGCACCTGGTAATGCTTACTTTGGACTCGGTTCAGGGCCAATCTGGATGGCTAATGTAGTATGTACAGGATCAGAGTTGACACTGAAGCACTGTGAAATGGCAGGATGGGGCAAACAAAGCTGTATTCATGCTAAAGATGCTGGAGTCATTTGTGCAGGCAAGTTCCTTTATAAAATGTATCATTTATATAAGAACAAATGTAAAAAATGAATGATTTAGAACTGTAATTCTTTTTAAATGTTTTTGAAATAGTCTCCTGCTCACCAAGGCTGCATTTATCTGATGAATTAGAATTTTCAGCATCATTAACATTATAAAGTCTTTACTGTCTCTTTTGATGAATTTAATGCATCCTTGCTGAATAAAATGATTAATCTTTCATTCTTAAAAACAAACAAACAAACAAAAATCTTACTGACCCTAAACTTTTGAAGATACTAAATAATGTTACAAAATCTTTACATTTCAGAGACAGGTAAATAGTTCTGTTTTGGACTTAAATGCTGTTTTCTCTTCATCAAAGAAACCTGAAAAAGCAGGTTTTCAGCATTGATGGTAATGAGAAATATTTATTAAGTGATGTTTTATTAACAAATTTCGGGAGGAGCACGCGCGGATAATTAACACGGCCAATTCACCATCAGCAATCACTCAGTCTATCCCATCAGCCGAGAGAGAACTTCTATAAATAGACCAAGCCATCTTACCTTCATTCTCTCTACAGTTTTCAGCATCCCACCTCCACCCCAACTCCTCACCATCAGCCCGCTCCTACCCCAGCGTGGGGAGGAGCTCGGGGGGGAGCGCTCTGGGTCCGGGCTAAATGCCGAGCTCGGACCCCTCTCCCCGGACAGGAGGAGTGCCCCGGGTTCGGGAGTAATTCACAGAGCTCGGAGCCCTCTCCCCGGACAGCACGCCAAATACGCATAAACCTTAAACTCTGTTCATTATACGCAAGGGCGAACTCGTGAAATAGCAAATCGGCATATTAATGATTTCTAAAGGATCATGTATCACTGAAGACTGGAGTAATGATGCTGAAAATTGCAGTAGCCCCTCGCTGCAGAACAAAGATCCAGGGGGTGGGGTTGGATCCACATCTAGGGGGTGGAGATGGGTGGGTTTAGGGATCAGGGGGTGGAGACGGGTAGGTTTAGGTATATGTAAGGTGGGAGGAGTTGGATCTAGATCCTACTACGCCCCCTGGATCTTGTGTTCTGCAGTGAGGACCATCTCGAAAATTCAGCTTTGCCATCACAGAAATAAAATATTTAAACTTTAAAATATTTTCACATAGAAAACAGTTATTTTATACTATAATAAAATTGATCAATTTCCCTTTTTTATACCGATTTATACATTTATGAACGCAGCCCTGGTCACAAATGCACGATATATATAAATATAAAATTTCATTCAAACTGAAAAAAAAAATTGCGGCCAAAATCTTTAACTTCGTTTTTGCTTGTTTTGCAACTGTTTTCTCCTCTTTCATTTGCTGAGCACATAATGTTAATTCTGGCACCAATCTCTCGTGGGGGCGGGGCTAGTAGCGGTGTGTTCTTATTGGCTACTGAGTTTTTGTTTGACAGCTTCTTGACCTGGAAATGAAGGCGTCAGTGTTGCGCCCCCAGTATGGATGTTAGCGGCTTCCTATTTCATTTTAGTGATATAAAATGATAAATAAAGATTTTTTTTACTATTATTTTATCAGTATTTATCTGCTGCTGCACTACATTGTTGAGATTATTTTTTAGGAATAGCACAGACGAATGATATCATCATCATTATCAGGATACTCTTGGTAAATTGTCTTGATTTAGCCCAATCATTACAGGACCTGGTTATCTACATACAGTTACAGTCTTCAGTTAGATCATGAAGATCTGAAGATGACATGCTCAGCTGGGATGTCCATGAGCAGTGGTTGTTTTGGCTGCGTGGTGTTATCAGTGTCCTTGTGGGATGTGTCAACCACATGATGACTTGAAAGCTGATATGAAGTGCTGTGGTCACTCATACTCTGTCAAGGTGTGTGTGTGCCATTCAGGCCGAGTGGATTGGCACACACTACTGAAGGATGACTGGGGGAGAAATAGATATTGGGTCTCATTCACTAATAATTGCGTACGTTTTTCGTATTTATATGCACATTTGAACTTCTCACGAAAACTTTCCGCCTAATTCACAACACGTGCGTACGCACATGAGCTTATTCTTAAACTCGTTCTTCTGTTAGTGAATCTGGAGTCTTCTAAATGAGCGCCCGTGTGCACGAGTTTAGTGATTAGCATAATACACGCCCAAACCAGCTCCATATAAGGGCTTTCCGCAAAGTGGCACTCGTCCAGAGAAAGACAATTATGGCACCGAAACAAAAGACAAAGAAAAAGAACTCTAACGATAATGAATGTGAGGTTTTGCTGTCGGAGGTGGAAGCCAGAAAAAATGTGCTATTTAAAAGCGACTGAACAGCCATTCGTCACTCAGCAAACATATCTGTGCGCTCTCTCAAGATGCGCTCTCTCCTTAGAGCACGTGCCGCAATGTCTTCAAGCAGTACCAAGTGTGCCATGCCTCCAAACACAAGGTGAGACATAATAATCACCATTTATATAAGGATAGATCAGGTGATTTGTTGTTTGGACCTCTAATTACTTTATTATCAATTTTAATGTCTAGTTACTTTTCACCCACCCTGTAAATAACATATCTAATTATATGTAGGGTTCTTTATACATGCTTATAAGGCCCCGGGCGTACATGATTATTGCGTACGTGTGGTATAAGTTTTTCTTGAATTTTTTCGTACATTTAGAATAAATTTTAGTACAAAAGGTTTTTGATGAATCATGATTTATTTGTGAAAACGTCTGTACACACATTTCACGCAAAATTTGTGCGTATGCATGTTAATGAATGAGACCCATTGTCCTTTAGCACTCTTGCACCAAGTTTGTTTGGGTGGAGGCTATCCAGTTTAAACAGTTGTCTGTGGCTCCAGAAAAGATTGAAGTCGTCGATGAAGTTGACTCCTTTTATACCGCAGGTTCTTTGTAGCCATGTATTCAGCTCAAGCAGCTATGAAAACTTGTTAGTTCCCCTTGCTGGGAGTGGTCCACTGATGAACGACTGAACTTCAAGTCTTTGAAGAGTTTCAAAGAGTTCACTGAAATCCTTCTTAAGGAGTTCTGACTGCTCTTTCCGAATATCATTCTTCCCCACATGGATGATGACTCGATTTACAGTCTTGTGCTTCATCAGAATGTTCCGAAGTTCCTTGTTCACATCAGAGAGGAAAGCAGCATGTAGTTGTAGTCCTGCTACTGATGTTTCTGATAATAGAGTCACCCACTATCAGAGTCCTGGTCTCGGCTGCGCTCTGAGATGAGTGCCGCTGTCTGCTCGACCTTGAGCGCCTGTTAGTAGCAATGTTAGCTACTGGCTGGTTCGATCCGTGTTTAGCTACATTTGCGGATTCCTCACCCGCATTCATTAATGCTTCAAATCTGTTCTCAAGATGTATAGGGGGTGGTAGAATACCAGTGTTTACAAGTCTTGTCATACCCGTATCTGGGGTAGAGGATGCTACGGCAGCAATACGAGATACTCATGACAATCTGATGTCTCGAGTGCCTTTGGGTCTCGCTCCCTGTTTGTGCCATCGATTAGTCTGTCGATCAGTTTCGGCTTGTTCCTCTACACTTAAACTGTTGAGATTCACTAGATTCACAGGACTCGCCGGCTGTATGCTGAGAGGGTCTGTGATGACCATCTGCTGTGTGTTCCGCCTGTTTTGGAAGTCCAGGAAGTAACTTTGTTTCAAGAACCGCAATCCTTTGTAGAAGTCTGTGGCAATTCATGCAGCAAGTAGATTTCACGAGAGGCATTTTCTCTCGTCTGTTTGAATGTAGACAGCTGTGTTTTTCCTTCTCCGGAATGTAAATTGCTGGCAGTGGGAGGCAACGAGTCCTCTTTTTCCAAAAAATTTGTTGTTTGAGCACTGTGCTGATCTGCTGAAGTTAAAATCTTAGAGAGATCTGAGAAAAGTACAAAAATAGGGAGCAAAGCATAGAGCAATAAGCAAGAGCGTCCGAACAGTAGCAAAGCCGGAAGTGTACTCGTACATGTACTTTCTCAATTTACAGGGAGCGGAGCAACTTTTCCATAAACAAACTTCTGATGCTGACCCAGAGGATGTAGTACCAGAGATCCATTTCCCCCATCAGACATGAATCTTATTTTGTTCAGACACATCACCTTTGAATGACTGGGATCTTGATCTTCAGACACCTGATATTATGCAAATATTTTAATTTCTTTGGAGCTCTAGATTAAAACAAACAGTTCACAAGAGGTTGCACTTTATTCTTATTAGTCTATGCTGATCTTGGATTAGCATACCAACGGCATATGATTGTTAAGGGGATAGTTCACCCAAAAATAAAAAAATTCTCTCATCTTTTACTCACCCTCATGCTGTCCCAAATGAATATAACTTTCTTTCTACTGAACAGGTAAACACAAATTTAGATTTTTAGGCAAATAATCCATCTCTGTGAGTCCTAAAGATGCTAAAGTCCTAAAGAAAAACAACACACCACGACCATGACAGTAATCCATCTGGCCTTAGTGGTTCAATCAGTACCTTTTGAAGTGAAACAACAGATAAGAAAAACATTAATTCAAACTTTTGACTATTAACAATCGCTTCCGTTCAACTGTCATACGTGCATGGTTTACAATTTACTTGTGTTATGTGGATTCTCAGAGATGGATTATTTTCTTAAAAATCTTTGTGCTTATGTCAATAAAAAGTCATATACATCTGGAATGACATGAAGGTGAGTAAATAAGAGAATTGTCATTTTTTGGGGGTGGACTATCCCTGTAAAGCACTCCATTTCATAACATACTCCTTCACTGTTTTGTAACTTCTACTGTAACAGGAAATGTTGAAAGGATCATTGAAGTGTTTAAAACATAGAATAAATTTTAAACATACAGTATCTAACAGAAGTGAGTACACCCCTCACATTTTTGTAAATATTTTATTATATCTTTTCATGTGACAACACTGAAGAAATTACACTTTGCTACAATGTAAAGTAGTGAGTGTACAGCTTGTATAACAGTGTACATTTGCTGTCCCCTCAAAATAACTCAACACACAGCCATTAATGTCTAAACCGCTGGCCACAAAAGTGGTCCAATAAGCCATTTTCTCTCCCCGGTGTCATGTGACTCGTTAGTGTTACAAGGTCTCAGGTATGAATGGGGAGCAGGTGTGTTAAATTTGGTGTTATCACTCACACTCTCTCATACTGGTCACTGGAAGTTCAACATGGCACCTCATGGCAAAGAACTCTCTGAGGATCTGAAAAAAAGAATTGTTGCTCTACATAAAGATGGCTTAGGCTATATGGCTTAGGCTATAAGAAGATTGCCAAGACCCTGAAACTGAACTGCAACACGGTGGCCAAGACCATACAGCGGTTTAACAGGACAGGTTCCACTCAGAACAGGCCTCACCATGGTTGACCAAAGAAGTTGAGTGCACGTGCTCAGCGTCATATCCAGAGGTTGTGTTTGGGAAATAGACGTATGAGTGCTGCCAGCATTGCTGGAGAGGTTGAAGGGGTGGGGGGTCAGCCTGTCAGTGCTCAGACCATACGCCGCACACTGCATCAAATTGGTCTGCATGGCTGTCGTCCCAGAAGGAAGCCTCTTCTAAAGATGATGCACAAGAAAGCCCGCAAACAGTTTGCTGAAGACAAGCAGACTAAGGACATGGATTACTGGAACCATGTCCTGTGGTCTGATGAGACCAAGATAAACTTATTTTGTTCAGATAGTGTCAAGCATGTGTGGTGGCAACCAGGTGAGGAGTACAAAGACAAGTGTGTCTTGCCTACAGTCAAGCATGGTGGTGGGAGTGTCATGGTCTGGGGCTGCATGAGTGCTGCCGGCACTGGGGAGCTACAGTTCATTGAGGGAACCATGATTACCAACATGTACTTTGACATACTGAAGCAGAGACTGGGCCGCAGGGCAGTATTCCAACATGATAATGACCCCAAACGCACCTCCAAGACGACCACTGCCTTGCTAAAGAAGCTGAGGGTAAAGGTGATGGACTGGTCAAGCATGTCTTCAGACCTAAACCCCATTGAACATCTGTGGGACATCCTCAAACGGAAGGTGGAAGAGCGCAAGGTCTCTAACATCCACCAGCTCCGTGATGTTGTCATGGGAGAGTGGAAGAGGACCCCTGTGGCAACCTGTGAAGCTCTGGTGAACTCCATGCCCAAGGGGGTTAAGGCAGTGCTGGAAAATAATGGTGGCACACAAAATATTGACACTTTGGGCCCAATTTGGACATTTTCACTAAGGGATGTACTCACTTTTGTGGCCAGCGGTTTAGACATTAATGGCTGTGTGTTGAGTTATTTTGAGGGGACAGCAAATGTACACTGTTATACAAGCTGTGCACTCACTACTTTACATTGTAGCAAAGTGTCATTTTTTCAGTGTTGTCACATGAAAAGATATAATAAAATATTTACAAAAATGTGAGGGGTGTACTCTGTGAGATTCTGTATATTATGTTCTTGTGCATTATGTATAATAATGTAAATTATGAGAATACTGTGCATTATATGTATACTATGCAGTTAGTGCTTCGTGGATTTTGATCTTTTTCTGTCACAAAATAATTGCATCCAAGACTTTTACTTTGATACTTGTGTATATGCTATAGTAACAATAAAGAATGTAAATTTATTTGAATTAATTCATATATTAATTTACATTCATTCAACTGATTTATAAAAGTCACACTTGAAAGACCTGATGATTGTTAAAAATGTATTTCCAATTTTAAATGTTGCATGATAATGTTAACTTAATAAAATAACTAAAAAGATCAGCATGATAAAAGCAATTGGCAGCAAGAACATTCTTTTGTGTGGAATATGTAATGAAATGAGCTTGATTGCCAGGTTGGAGTGAGACTTGACGTCTGAATATATCACACATATGATAGGATTATCTTTCAAATGTAACAGCTCAACGTAATTAGACCCGACAATGCAAAAGAACCATAAGCAATAAACAAATATTATATATAATAACAAGTATTATATACAGTACTTTAATAATTAACCCTTAATGTGGCCTTTTTCTCTCGCGTTTGATTGCTTGTGCTCCTAAAAGCTTATGTTGACAGAGTAGTAGCAACAGAATGAATTCCAAAAAAAACTCCTAACTTTATAGCACTAAAATGAAATAGGAAGCCGCTAACAGAAGTTAACATCCACTCTGGGGGCGCAACACTGACGTCTTCACTTTCAGGTCAAGAAGCTGTCAATCAAAAACTCAGTAGCCAATAAGAACACACCGCTGATAGCTCTCTCACAAGAGATTAGTGCCAGAATGGCAAACAAAATGTTCCCAGCACAGATGTTCTTCGTTCTAATTAAAAGTTAAGACACAGAGCCTCTTTTGTCTGTTGTTCTTCAGACATTACACTTAAAATGTTCTCTGTTCTTTTATAGAAATCAGACTGGTTGGAGGGTCTCGCTGCTCTGGGAGGTTAGAGATACTTCTTGATCAGTCGTGGATGTCAGTGTGTGATGCTGCCTTTGACCAGCAGGATGCAGAGGTTGTGTGTAGAGAGCTGGACTGTGGGGCTCCTGTACAGGTGCTGGGAGCAGCTGCTTTTGACAAAGGAGACACAAAGATGTGGACACAAGAGATTCAGTGCAGAGGAAATGAATCTCAGATTCACCTCTGTCCAACATCACTATTACATGAAAACAGCTGTAATGACAATGTTGTAGGACTGCTGTGTGCTGGTGGTAAGGTTAATTTCCTTGAATGGCAAGCACAAAACATTTTTTGTTTTTGGCTGAAATTAGGTTACATCACAGAAAATGTTTTAGAAACCACATCCAAAAAAAGAAAGACATTTAAATGAAATGTCCCCTATCCCAAACATCACTGTGTATTTGAATCATTGGTGGGCTATGACTAAAAGAGTGCATAAACTTAATGCTAAATTTATAATTAAATCTCTTTTCTTGCTTTTTGTGTTATGCTTTGTGTAGACCGTGAAAGTGTGAGGTTGATGGATGGTTCTCATCGCTGTGCTGGTAGAGTGGAGGTTTTTAAAGGAGGTCAGTGGGGGACAGTGTGTGAAAACTGGTGGGATATGTCTGATGCTGCATTGACGTGTAGAGAGCTGGACTGTGGAGAACCTATAGATGCTCTGGGTGATGCTCATTTTGGACCAGGATCAGGACCAATCTGGACAACTGATATATTCTGTAGTGGAACAGAATCTTCTCTGAAGAACTGTGAATCAAGGGGATGGGGTAAAAATAACTGTAATCATAATATGGATACTGGAGTCATCTGTTCAGGTAGGTTACCCTGAGTGCAATCCTCTGTTATATGTATTATTTTTCTCTAGCAACCACTCAGAACACCTTTAGAATTGCCTACCAACTCCAGCAACCCTGTAAAGCCCACTAGCAACATTCTGTCAACCACTTAGTAACACCTATACCACCCAACACATGCTATTTAATTCCTAGCAATTCCAAAAATATGTGATATAAACATGACCTTAAATATTTAAATCTCTCATCAAACTATTCAGATATTCAAATAACATAATCTTGTTTTAAGAAACACAAGACTGAAGTTTTCCCAACTCTTTTCTTTCTTTTGTTTATTTATCTGTAGCTGCCTTTACAAGTCAAGTCAAGTCACCTTTATTTATATAGCGCTTTTAACAATACAGATTGTGTCAAAGCACTTAACAGTATCAAATTGGAGGATAGAGTGTTAGTAATGTATAATAATAAGATTCAATTTTCAGTTAAAGGCATTTCATTATTGAATTCAGTGATGTCATTGTCTAGCTCAGTTTAGTTTAAATAGTATCTGTGAAATCAAATTTACGATAATCGCTAGAAATTAAGTGTCCCCAACTGAGCAAGCCAGAGGCGACAGCAGCAAGGAACCAAAACTCCCTCTGTGACAGAATGGAGAAAAAAACCTTGGGAGAAACCAGGCACAGTTGGGGGGTCAATTCTCCTCTGGCCAGGATATTATTGTTTATTTATTGTTTAATTATTGATTTAATTAAGATTTTAAATGTATAAATGTATTATATTTCTATTTTTATATTGTTGCAATTTCTAACAATAATACTATTATGTAGTTAGGTATTTTATTCTATTTTTAGTTATTTTGTTTTATTTTTAGTTTTATTGTATTTATAGTCGAGGTCTTCACTGGGGATATGTCACACAGCACAGCAATTGATGTTTACTTGTTATAGTTTGTTCATATGCTATTGTTTAAAAATGAATGCATGGAAAATTTATTCAGTAAAAAGTAAATGCATCGGAAAACTATTGTTTCAAAGGCAAATGTTACTATATTGTATTCGCTCTTGTATTTTTTAAGAAGTCAGGTTGGTTGGAGGTTCTCGCTGCTCTGGGAGGTTAGAGATACTTCATGATCAGACGTGGATGTCAGTGTGTGATGCTGCCTTTGACCAGCAGGATGCAGAGGTTGTGTGTAGAGAGCTGGACTGTGGGGCTCCTGTACAGGTGCTGGGAGCAGCTGCTTTTGGCAAAGGAGATGCTCAGATGTGGACACAAGAGATTCAGTGCAGAGGAAATGAGTCTCAGATTAATTTCTGTCCAACATCACCATCACGTGAAAACAGCTGTTCTGATGACAATGATATTGGACTGGTGTGTGCAGGTAAGAGATGGAATATGAAAGAGAGGCAAATGTATTTTATATGACATTTTCTTTTACATGTACATATTTTTACATATTTTCTTTTACATTTAAAATTATTTAAAAGGATCTATCCCTCTATCTATTCAGACATAATGAGTGTGAGACTGGTGAATGGCAACAGTCGCTGTGCTGGTAGAGTAGAGGTTCTTCATAGAGGTCAGTGGGGAACAGTGTGTGACGATAGCTGGGATATGGCTGATGCTGCAGTGGTTTGTAGAGAGCTGGACTGTGGAGAACCTGTAGATGCTCTGGGTGATGCTCATTTTGGACCAGGATCAGGACCAATTTGGATGAGTAAACTGATGTGCACTAGATCAGAATCTAGGCTGAAGAACTGTGAATCTATAGGATGGGGTAAACACAACTGTGATCACAATAAAGATGCTGGAGTCATCTGCTCAGGTAACTAGGTTTCAGATCTCACCCTGTTATTTTATAAATGTATTTTTCATTGACTTGTAATTGTGCCACATGTAATTTGTTTGGTGCCACATGATTTGTACTTCACATAAAATACATAGTAAAGTACTGCAACAGTTTTTTAGGTATCGGCATGTCCATCCTTTCATTTTCTAAATCGCTTATCCTATATATGATTCACAGGGATTCTGAAGCCTATTCTAGCGTTTTGGGCCGAAGTTACGGAAACAGTATTCTGAGTAATGTTCATGTTTTGTTTTTTTTGTTTTTTTGTTTTGTTTCAGGGGTTCGTCTTATTGGAGGTTTTCGCTGCTCTGGGAGGTTAGAGATACTTCATGATCAGACGTGGATGTCAGTGTGTGATGCTGCCTTTGACCAGCAGGATGCAGAGGTTGTGTGTAGAGAGCTGGACTGTGGGGCTCCTGTACAGGTGCTGGGAGCAGCTGCTTTTGGCAAAGGAGATGCTCAGATGTGGACACAAGAGATTCAGTGTAGAGGAAATGAGTCTCAGCTTCACCTCTGCCCAACATCAACATCACCCAAATACAACTGCTCATATAACAGCAATGTGGATCTTTTGTGCTCTGGTAGGAGTCTTATCTCATAATCTTGTGTAACCGAACTTTTGAATAATTGGTAAAAGGTCGACATTGCAGCTTCAAGAACCACTGAATTGAAGATAACCGCATGATTGACATGTCAAAGAAAACATAGATAGTTTTAGGTATCATTATTAACACAGGTTTACCTGAAATAAATTGTGTCCCAAAAACTGTATACAGGTGCATCTCAAAAAATTTGAATATTGTGAAAAATATATATTTTTTTTATTTCAAAAAGTGAAACTTTCATATTTTCTAGATTCATTACATGTAAAGTAAAACATTTCAAACGTTTTTTTTATTATTTAATTTGGATGATTAGAGCTTATGTAGCATGTTTACACAAGTTACACTTACAGCTTGTGAAAGTCACAAATCCAGTATCTCAAAATATTAGAATGTTTCCTAAGATTAATCAAAGAAAGAATTTGCAAAACAGAGAAGTTCAAGTTCTTTAAACTGTGTTCATTTATGCACTCAATACTTGGTCGGGCTCCTTTAGCACAAATGACAGCATCAGTGAGGTGTGGCATGGAAGCGATCAGCCTGTGGCACTGCTGAGGCACTATTGAGCCTTCAGCTCGTCTGTATTGTTGGATCAACTGTTGTCTCATCTTTCTCTTGAAAATATCCCATATATTCATATGGGGTTCAGGTCAAGCATGTTGGCTGGCCAATCAAGCACAGTAATATTATGGTCAGCAAACCACTTGGAAGTGGTGTAGGCAGGTGCTAATGTCCTGCTGGAAAAGGAAATCAGCATCTCCATAAAACTTGTCAGCAGATGGAAGCATAAAGTGCTCCACAATCTCCTGGTAGACGGCTGCATTGACTTTGGACTTGATAAAACACAATGGACCAACACCAGCAGACATCACGGCACCCCAAATCATCACAGACTGTGGAACCTTCACACTGGATTTCAGCTTGGATTCTGTGCCTCTCCAGTCTTCCTCCAGACTCCTGACCTTGATTTCCAAATGACTTTGGACCACTGAGCAATGTCTAGTTCTTTTTCTCCTTAGCCCAGGTAATATGCTTCTGACGTTGTTTCTTTTTCAGAAGTGACTTGGTAACCTTTTTCTTGAAGACGTCTGAGCGTGGTGACTCTTGATACACTGACTCCAACTTCATTCCACTCCTTGTGAAGCTCTCTTAAGTGTTTGAATTGGCTTTGCTTGACAGTATTCTCAAGCTTGTGGTTATCCCTGTTGTTTGTGCACCTTTTCCTACCCAATTTCTTCCTTCCAGTCAACTTTGCATTTAATATGCTTTCATATAGCACTCTGTGAACAGCCACCCTTCTCAATAATGACCATCTGTGACTTACCCTCTTTGTGGAGGGTGTCAATGATTGTCTTCTGAACCATTGCCAAGTCAGCAGTCTTCCCCACTGTTGTGGTTTCAAAGAACAAGAGATACCCGGAATTTATACTGTAGGGATGGTCATTTAATGAAATGTCTTGGTTACATATATAACCCTTTTCCTCTGAAGGAGGGAATGGAGACATCATGTCAGTGACTGACGAATTGGGATCTCGCTTAGCCACTCCACTCGTGTTGTTTCCACCAGCTCTGCATTTTTCCATCACAAATTGATGGATGTCTAAAATACAAAAATAAGGAGAAGCCTAAAACAGGCCCGAGGCATACTATGACGGGAAAATTGGCCCGAAGTAAAAAAGTCAGGACCCGCTGGGCCCGGGCTAAGATGCAGGGCTCTACCTCAGATGCTTCTGACTCCAGAGGAGGAGGTGGCGGGTGAGTTGCGACATGCTATGGGAGCATAGACCACCTTGTCGTTTGATGTTTGATGTCACCTTGTCGTTTGTTGTCCGTGCAGGCCAGCACGTAAGTATCTCGTAAGAAGCCCTCTGAGACGGTTCAAGGCAAGGCGTATTGCTAACAACTCTAGGCAGTTGATGTGCCAGTGCAGTTGGATGCCCAACCCCCGGCACTGCATGCCCGTCGTACGTGCCCCAGCCAATGTTAGAGGCATCCAGGTAAACCACAGCATGCCTGGAGACCTGTTCCAGGGGCACTCCTGCCCAGTGAAATGCAAGGTCTGACACGGAGTGAATGTTTGGTGGCAGGCTGGTGTGACCTGGACCCGGTGAGTGCCATGTTGCCACGCCCACCTTGGGACTCGGCCATGGAGCCAGTGTTGAAGCGGTCTTATATGAAGCAGGCCCAGTGGCGTGACTACCGCTGCTGCTTCCATATGACCCAGGAGCCTCTGAAACTGTTTCTGTTTCAATTTCATTAATGTCACAGCAGTCTCTGTGTTATGCAAAACACAGAAAAATGCATAGACTCTGTGATCAGAACTTCTGACTATGTAAAAGTAACAAGCACATCCTATTTCACAGACATAAGACAGAAAATATCAGATAAATCCATTTAATAATCTTCAAAAGCATTTGTTGTTTCAACTTGGCAGAGGTGTAAAATACTTGAGTAATTTTACTTGATTACTTAAGTATTATTTTGGGGGATTTGAAAAGTACATTACATTTTTATTTTATCTTATGCACATTAAATGGTAAACGGAAGCTCAAACATGCGTGCCTGATGTGAGAACCAATGATCATTGTTTTCATGCATCGAGCACACACATTTCTACTTCACTTATTACTTTCATCAGGTAAATGTCTGGCTTCACAAATTCACCATCAAATCTGAGGAAGCATATTGAGGTAGCAAAGTTGCATTTTCCCAAAAAATGTTTATTCATTATTTGTTCTGTTTTGATAGAGCCATTAGATGTGTAATATATTAGCTGAATGCACAAGATTGAGTGCAAATAAAATCAGTGATAAGAATTTAAATACAATTAATATTTTTGTGGAAATATATTTTTTAATTAATTAAAAATCTCCAAAAGTGTTTAAATAAACATTGTTTGTTAAATTAGTTGCAAGTCGTGTTTAGTGATGTTCTCACCAGGTAGTGGATAAGTTGTATTTATAATATGTCATTATATGACACATTGAGTAGGAATTAGAATGAATATTTGAATATATATTTTTTAAATCTTAATGATTACATGATTTGCTCATTAATTAATCAAATTAGTCACAAATAATTATTTATCAATATTTGCTGAGAAAAAACTCTAAAAGCCCCAAATAAACAATTAAAAGATTAATTATCCTTTCAGACAGTGACGTTGAAATGACAACACAAAAAAATTGGCCTTTCAAAATGTTAATGTTGTATGTTTTAATTCTATGACTCTCTTCATTAATTCAACACATTCTTGTATTCTGTCTGGAATATGTTTCTATCCTCTGCATCACATCTTGCTCTTCAAAGGGATAGTTCACCCAAAAATGAAAATTCTCTCATTATTTACTGACCCTAGTGTCATCCCAGATGTTTATTATTTTCTTTCTTAAGATGAGCACATGCAAATATTTTTAGTCCAGATAACGCAAGGGGACAGAACCACTTCAGAACCCACATTATATTAGTATTTGTATCCTTATCATTTCACTTAAGACACTGATTCATTAACAGGGGTTGCATGAGTTACTGTCATATTCACTTTGTGTAGTTTCTGAAGTGTCATTTTTGGATGTCCCATACACGTGATTTTTTTTCTAAAACTCTTAATTTGTGTTCATCTGATAAATGAAAGTCATATGGGATGGTATGAGGGTGGAGTTTCCTTTTAATCCCTTTCCCTGTGTTCCACTGTGCTGCATTTTAATTGTTGTTGTTGCACTAGATATACGTGTTTGAACTGTGCCATTGCAATTTGTTTAATTTTCTCCCTTAAACCAAACTTCTGAATGTCTGCCAGAAAAGAAAGTACTTCTACTTTTTTAATACTTGAGTAAAATTTAAAGAAGTATTTTTTTACTTTTACTCAAGTATGTTTTTGGCGAGATACTTGTACTTTTAATTGAGTAAAATTTTCACTGAGTATCTGTACTTTCACTTGAGTAAAATTTTTTATTATTTTTACACCTCTGTAACTTGTAAAAACCAAGTATTCCAGTATTGTATCATTTTATTGCATAAAAGGTTATTAAATTTTACTGGTTTCTTTCTTACTCACACACCCCTGCTCATTTATTTCTTTTCTTTTTTATATAATAACAGATAGAATGAGTGTTAGGTTGGTAAATGGTGGGAGTCGCTGTGCTGGTAGAGTGGAGGTCCTTCATAGAGGTCAGTGGGGAACAGTGTGTGACGATTACTGGGATATGTCTGATGCTGCAGTGGTGTGTAGAGAGCTGGACTGTGGAGAACCTGTAGATGCTCTGGGTGATGCTCATTTTGGACCCGGATCAGGACCAATCTGGATGACTATTGTGTTATGTCCTGGATCACAGTCTACCCTTAAGAACTGCGGATCAAGAGGATGGGAAAAACATGACTGTGATCATTACAGAGATGCTGGTGTTATTTGTTCAGGTAGGTGTTGCATTTCTTCAGATAATGTATTAAAATGTAGTAAAAAAATGTAGTGAGGTTGATGTCAGTGTAAATAAAAATGATATGAACCATGATTATTTCAGAGTTGTTATTATCCATAGATCACATAACGCCAAGGCTTCATTCTGGATCACACCTCTGCTCTGGAAGAGTGGAAGTACTACTTGTGGAGGGCTGGGTTTCAGTGTGTGATGCTGCTTTTGACCAGCAGGATGCAGAGGTTGTGTGTAGAGAGCTGGGCTGTGGGGCTCCTGTACAGGTGCTGGGAGCAGCTGCTTTTGGGAAAGGAGATGCTCAGATGTGGACACAAGAGATTCAGTGCAGAGGAAATGAATCCCATTTGTCGCTCTGTCCAAAAATGTCTTTAGATGAACATAAATGCTTAAATGACAACAACGTGGGACTTGTTTGTTCTGGTACTACATAACAAATTAGATTTTTCTGAATTGTGAATTGCACTGCTACGTTTTAATCTGAATTTCATAATAATTGTTTTATACTTTAATAGCACTCACTTTTTTTTAGGTTACACAGATCTCAGACTGGTAAATGGTTCCGACTCCTGTTCTGGAAGAGTGGAGCTTCAGTACTTGAGTAAATGGGGCACAGTGTGTGATGCATGCTGGGATATGAGAGCTGCAAGTGTCCTCTGTAGACAGCTGAATTGTGGGATTGCTGTGTCTGTTGTGGGATCAGACTGGTTTGGAGAGGGAAGTGATGAAATCTGGGCTGATATGTTTGATTGTGACGGGAATGAAACAAAACTCTCAGAATGTTCCATCTCTTCATGGAGTCGAGCTGAATGTTCTCATAGACGAGATGTTGGAGTCATCTGCTCTGGTAAACTTTTTAGACTTTGAGAGCGTTGTGTTACTGTAAAACTTTTTAATGTATTTTATAAACACTATTTCATTACATTCTAACACAATTCAGGTTCCTCTCTGGCTCTTCATGATGGTCGTGTGCGGTTGTCTGGAGAGAGACAGTGTGAGGGGGAGCTGGAAGTTTTCATCCATCAGGTCTGGAGGAGAGTTCTGCTGGACTCCTGGAGTCTCACTGAATCCTCTGTGGTCTGCAGACAGCTGGGCTGTGGCTCTGTGCTCAACTTCTATGACTCCTCTTCATCCAGTCCTGAACACAGTCATGAGTGTGTGACGGGCTTCCAGTGCTCTGGGAGTGAAGCTCATCTGGGGAACTGCAGCTCTCCACAAACTCTCAACTGCAGCTCCACACAACAGCTGTCAATCGCCTGCCTTGGTGAGAATAAAAACATCTGTGCAGATTATTCAGTTGTTCAGAATCAATAATGTGTTTTTTTTTCCTCTGAATATCAGGCCGCGGGTCCATCAGGCTGGTGGGTTCTGGGGGAGACTGTGCAGGGAGGCTGGAGGTTTTTCACAGCGGCTCATGGGGGACGGTGTGTGATGACTCCTGGGATATTAAAGATGCCCATGTGGTGTGCAGACAGCTGCAGTGTGGAGTGGCCCTCAGTAACCAGCAGGTACCAGCCTGGTTTGGTCCTGGTTCTGGACCCATATGGCTGGATGAGGTGGAGTGTGAGGGGAATGAGACGTCCCTGTGGAGCTGCTCTTCTTCAGGCTGGGGAAAACATGACTGTCAACACAAGGAGGATGTAGGAGTCGTGTGCTCAGGTATACAGTCATCAGTCCGCCATTGTGTCGACGGAAGTCAAGAATGTCTCCGATTAAGCAACTGAGGATGTAGTAATTTTTCTTGGATGTAGTAATGAATATAGCAGTCGACATTTACTCCCGACATCTGAGCCACTGTAGATGCAGAGGATTAACGTTAACTTTAACGTTAACGATTAACTTTCATTTTTGAAGGGAATGTGATGATCCCCTATCTGCCTAAATGCCTCTATGTTCGTGCGAATCATTCGTGATCCAGCTTCATTTACAGAAGAAGTGAGTATAAGGGTTTTCAGTGGCTTGCACAGACCTCCGGAGGGGCAGGGGTGAAATGGTGTTACAAGGGCACTCAGACCCAGGGTAGGGGTGTAGATTGGGCTGGGTGATGGGTTTCGTCCCCTTCGGCTAGGGGTGGGCGAAATGGCAAAATATCATATCACTTTTTTTTTTTTTTTTTAAATATCCCGATTCTTGATTTTATCCCGATTCTTTGTCATGCTGTTTTTTTCTATTTTTCAAGTTGTTTGAGCATTACAGACAAACTAATTTCCTTATTATAAAGACAAAGCCTTTCAAGGTAACAAAATATAAAAAAAATATTGCGGATATTTAGGCCAAAGTGGGTGAAGATCATTTTATCTTTGTTATTAAAAAATGAGAACAAAGATGCACATTACCAATACACATAATAATATAAACAGTGTTTTATTTTCAGGTAGGCTACAATAGGTGTATTTAGCAGGAGCATTCAAGAAATTGAATGAACAAATATAAAAATAAAACACTATATAGATTCCTATTAAAGCAACTGTATTAAAGTTTTTCAGTCAAATAGTGAGTGATTTGTGTGTGTGTGTGTGTGTGTGTTTTGGTGTTTTATTAACATTTAAGGGATAATTCACCCAAAAATAAAAATAGTGCTATTTTTATACTATCATTTACTCACTCAAAAGTTGTTTTAAACCTGAATGAGTTTCCTCCTTCTGCTAAACATAAATGCTATTTTGAAGAATGCGGAAAACCAAACAGTTGCTGGTCCACAGCGACTTACATAGGATTTTTTCCTACTATCAAAGTCACTGTGTACCAGAAACTGTTTGGTTACCCAGATTCTTCAAAATATCTTATTTTGTGTTCAGCACAAGAAAGAAATGAATACATGTTTGTAACAACATGTGAGTGAGTAAATAATGA
Source organism: Barbus barbus (assembly GCF_936440315.1). Taxonomy (NCBI): domain Eukaryota; kingdom Metazoa; phylum Chordata; class Actinopteri; order Cypriniformes; family Cyprinidae; genus Barbus; species Barbus barbus. The sequence goes on from NC_136717.1 coordinate 20,046,621, forward strand.
CAGAAATTTAATTTTAGGGTGAACTATCCCTTTAATTATAAGACTTGCTCGCATCTAATATACAGGCACACATCCGTTTCTCTGAGCTGTTTACTTTCATTTTAGACATAACCAACTGGGTCTATACATAAACTTTGTGTGTTTTAACAGTATTAACAGTATTAGCACAAAAGATAACTTAGTTCAGTAATCAGGCACTGTTTGACAGGCTTTTTCGTGCGCGCGCTTTGGGTGTACTCAGAAAAAGCGCACGTCAGACCAGCACGTGAATGAAACGTTTAACCGACAAGGCTTTACCAGAACTGTTAACTGATAGAATGTGCACTGTAGCACTACTACGATAGTTCTTCAAAAATGCACATTGTGGAGACATTTTTCGTCATATCGAACACCACTACCCTCGGCAGAAATCACAGACCAGCACCGGACCAGAAGGGCACTTTACCGTCGGACCTCATAGAGGCGCAGGGGCTCGAGCCACACAGAAAACAGAGCTGATTTTGACAGGTTAAAAGGGGTGTTTTTTACACTACCATTGAGAAATTTTAACCAAAGTATGTTATAGACTTTTCATTAAGACCCTAAAGAATCATATCAACTTGTGGAAAATGGGCATCTGATGACACATTTAAATGTGATTTTATACAACAGTTCAGCAAATAAGAAGTTGATATTGTGTTGTATTTTAAACACAATATTGTCTGTTTTTGCTCAGTTTTGCAGATAACATAATTTCCTTTAAAGCCATAGCAGTGTGTCTCTGAGCAGCACAGCTGTGTTTAGTTTCTGATTGAATCAGCGTTTTGAACGAATCCTGTGAATCAATGATTCAAAGTCCCATTCATAAAGAGAGCTGTTTACTTCATTCCTGAATGAATCATTTTGACCATGTCAAATTTGGTGAAAATATCTCATTTTGTTTTGTCATTATAGAAATTTTTATATATGAGAAGAGAACAAATGTCTGATCACTGACTTTGTTTGCATTTTTGTGCCACTTACTATCAAAAGTTTGGCAATTGGGTATTAGCGTATAGCCGGCACACTATGTTTTTGAATTTCCTATGGTGGTTTTGTGTCGCTCGGAGTAACGGTTTCTAAGATATCGGCAAATGTTTTTAAGCACTAAAATGCAATGTTGCACAAACCATAAGGCAAAATCTGGCAATTTTAGTATCACTGGACTTGACAAGGATTCAGGAGTCTAAAAAGGTGACTTCCATGAAAATACGTTGACCACACCCAAAGTTATAAGCATGCGAATATTTGATTTTACCACACGTCTCAGGTTCATCGTGCTGATGAACTATACCGAGTTTCATAAAGATACGTTGATGCGTTCGTAATATATACCATTTTACTACCAAATTCAAAATGGCCGAGTTTTGTGATTTTTGGCCAAACCATTCACAAGTTATAAGCAAAAATATGCATTTTTCATATCTCCAGACCACTAGGTGGCACAGCGCCAAAACACTGCAGGTAGCCTCAGGTCATGCTTGTTATAACACACACCAAATTTGGTCTCCATACTTGCGGAGATATAGTCTCATATCCATTTTTGCGTGCTTTTCGTAGAATTTGTTTGCATGTTATTCGAGAACAATTGGACTAATCGACTTGAACAGTTCTCCTGTTCCATATAATATGGAATCGTGCCGTATTAAAGGCATCAGAGAAGCATTCCGTATGAAAGATATACGGAACGCAGTTCGTCCCGTATTTGCAGGCATACGCCATATGACCACATAGACCATACAAATAAATTAAGTGAAGTTTCTCCGGGGTGAAGTGCAACAGTAGTGTAGTCCAAGTGGTGAGCGGGTGACATCTGGTGGTGATAGAACGGAAGTTCATAGACAGGATTCGTGACAGAGCCCCCCACCCCCGTCTGGAAGCCGCTCCTAACTTAATATAATCCAGGAGGGCGTTGGAGTGGAGGCAGAACAGGGGGAGGGACGGAGGGCAAGGTCCACGTGGAAGTGGAGAGGCTGGGGACTGAGGTAGAGCCGGCAGGACAGAGGACCAAGGCGGAGCAGAAAACCAGAGTGAAACCGACAGAGCAGGGAGCCAGGGCGGAGCCAGAGTCCAGGACAGGGCCGACAGAGCAGGGGCCCACTGCATTAAACTGATTTGTATTAAAATAACTTTTTTGAAATGCGTTTTTCTGGATTTTTTTGTTATTCTGTCTATCAATGTTAAAATAAACCTACCATTAAAATTATATGAGATCATTTCTTTGTCAGTGGGCAAATGTACAAAATCAGCAGGGGATCAAATATTTTCCCCACTATAGATAGATAGATAGATTGATTGATTAACAATAGATTTACATCTCCATAATGTCCAATTTTTGAATTTTCTATTTAGAGTTTAAAGAGATCAGGTTAACTGAGGGCTGTGAAGGGAATATGGAGGTTTTCTACAATGGATCCTGGGGTAATGTGTGTTGGAACCAGATGGACAGTGACACAGCGAGTCTGATCTGTCAAGAGCTGAACTGTGGAAGATCTGGTGTGTTATCTGATTCTACACCAAGACTGAAATCAGCTCATAACTGGCTGGATGACGTGAAGTGTCGACGACATGATTCAAGTGTGTGGCAATGTCCATCTTCACCGTGGGGACAGAATGACTGCGATAGAGATGAAGTGGCCAAAATCACCTGCTCAGGTAAGACTAAGGCAGACAAAATTCTTTGCCTGAAAAATTACTACAGCAATGCATAAAGAATAAATATAAATATAAAATATATTGACTTTGTTTATAATTACAGAACGGGAGAATCATGAGTCCCCTCGTAGCTATTTGACATGCTCTACATCTCCCTACCAGAGACAGTGTTCAGGTAATTTAATTTGATGTAGAGCATGAAATCATGAGAGCTATATGCAATATAAGTTGATGCAATTTGATCTTAAGGCATGTAGCTGCTGTTGTTCCGGCATAACTCTGTTAACCAAACAATGTGTGTCATCTTGTCTGTGAATTTAGATCATGTTCCTCTCAGACTGAGTGGAGGGGAGGGCCGGTGCTCTGGGAGGCTGGAGGTGTATCATAACGCTGTGTGGGGCTCAGTCTGTGTTGATCAGTGGGACATCAGCGATGCTCAGGTGGTCTGCAGGCAGCTGGGTTGTGGAGGAGCACTGAGAGCTGATGGGAATTCAGTCTTTGGTGCTGGTGAAGGTGTTGTGTGGCTGAACAGAGTCGAGTGCAGAGGGAATGAGATTCACCTGTGGGACTGCCCTCTCTACCTGAAAAACCACACTGACTGCTCCCACAAAGAGCATGCTGGACTCACCTGTGCAGGTCACAGCAAACACTGAGGAATAATATTAATTTGATCATTTTAGAGCTAATAACATTTGTTTACTTAAGACATACATTATTTTTTGTGTTTTGGCAGATTTGTCAGTGTCCACTACTCTTGCCACAACAACATCAGCTTCTCCTTCAGTTTCTCCTTCAGTGCGCTCAACATCAGTCTCTCCTCCACAAACTCCTCTAGCAGCGTCTCTCTCCGTCCCCCCAGTGCTTGTGATTGTACTGGGAGTTGTGCTCTTACTGCTCTTAGTGCCACTGCTTATACTGATTCAGCAGAACAGAGTGATGAGGAGAGGTAGGAGAGATCCAGAGACTGTCATATTGTGTCTTATTCAGTGTGTGATCAGTCATGTGTTGTGAACTGACAGCAGGTTTGTCTGTCTACACTCACAGCTCTCTCTAAGAGGAGACACAGGACGACGACTGAGGCCGTTTATGAGGAGATTCAGCGCCGACCCACCAATAGACACAATCTTTTCACTCAGAGGGGTGAGTAAATGTCTTTTGGTGCTTTTCCACTGCGTTGTACGACTTGGCTCGGCACGTTTCAGAAAGGTACGGCATGGCTCGGTTTGCAGTTTAGTAATGCTTTAGAGTGGGCGGGATTATTCACGTGTCGTTATAGTATCGCCTCTACTGCCGTGACTCCTGAAAAACTTTTTCATTCCGCATCGCTCCATCAAGCTCTCGCTGGATCCGCTCCTCGGCTATCAACGAGAGGACAGTCTGTACTTCCTCAACAGACAACGAAACAGCCATTTTTTGGTTGTTAAAAGAAAGGTGTGCTCAGTCAAAACGGTTGCGTTCGATCCTTTGCTGGCTGTGCTGATTTAAAGGGATCATATGATGCTTTTTTAAAGATCATTATTTTGTGTATTTGGTGTAACAGAATATGTTGACATGTTTTAATGTGCAAAAAACACATTATTGCATTGCATTGTGATTGGCCGAACACCGCAAGCACTCGTCAGAAATGTAATGCCCCTTTCCATAATCGCGAGCTTCAGCTCTCAAAATAAAAGTAAAGACCGTTAATAATGTCCTTAGTTTTACCATCAGTTCAAGCTCGAGAGGAGTCGCATGACAGACTCCGTGATGAAGCTTGTATGTATTTGCAGTACACAAGCTGCGGTTAATACTGCTGAATCCACTGTGATGTGACCATCTCTCTCTCTCCTCTCCCTCTCTCACACGCGACACACACGCGACACACACACACACACACACACACACACACACACACACACAAACACACACACGATGCGCAACTCCGCATTTGAACAGTCAATGACAAATACTTAAACTAATAACAAAACATACAGTCGCTGATTCAGAAGCACCAGATTGTCAGAATTACCTCCTCTTCTAGGTTCACGAAACTGTCGTCCATAAAATGCGTTATGATAACATTTGGGTTGTGCTGTTCTGTTTTAAGTAATCTTAATGATTCCTAAATGCATCTACTTTCAGAAGGCCAAATAAAGTGCTTTTGCTTTCGCATAGAAACACACAGCGTTTCCCTGTCATGGCTGCATCAACACTACTGCGGTTACTGAAACCACGCCTTCTTTCTTTGCGTGAACATTTGTGTGGCATTACGCAAATATTTCCACATCATGATGTAGACACCAAGATGGCGGCGCGAACACATCGCGAGGCTCAGCGTCTTACCAGATTTAGGAAAATAGTGTTAATTTACCTGGTTATTTCACTCGTGTTCGCGCGATTCAGTTATGCGAACTACAGCTATAGTAAACAGTCACTTTTGGACATCAACAAACAGTGTTCCAACATAGTTTTAGATCATCCTTTCGACTTCAGCGAACTCCCGCCGGAGCTACTGAGATCACCGCGGACAAGCGGATCACTCGTACCGGCCGGAAGTGCTCGGCGTCGGCGTCGAGACCGTAAACAAAGACGGGGAAAGCATGGAGGGCTGCGTGCTAAGCTAAGGCTAAACCCACATCGACCAGCTCTGCCCAGCATCTTCCTTGCCAATGTACGGTCTCTGATGAACAAGATGGACGAACTAAAGATCTGGACCCTCACACAGAAATGGCTTATGGACTGTAATGTTATGTTCTTCACTGAAACATGGCTCTGCAACGATGTCCCAAACAGCGTGGTGCATATGGATGGACGCTCTCTCTTCAGGGCTGACAGAGTAGCAGCAACCTCTGGTAAAAACAAGGGTGGTGGAGTATGCATTTATGTAAATAAATCATGGTGTAAAGACTCTGTCATTGTTGATACCTACTGCTCTTCTGAGCTGGAGTTCCTGATTATCAAGTGCAGGCCATTCTATTTACCACGTGAGTTCACTTGCATTGTTGCTGCTGCAGTTTATGTACCTCCGGACGCTAATGCTAACGTGGCTATGAAAGAACTTTGTGCTGCTATTAGCAAATTACAAACCCTGCACCCGGATGGAGCCTTTATCGTTGCTGGGGACTTCAATTACTGCACTTTTAGATCTGTTCTCCCTAAATTCCATCAAAATGTCTCCTGCACTACAAGGGGACATAAAACATTGGACCACGTTTATACTAATGTGAGTGATGCCTACAAAGTCACACCCCTCCCCCACCTGGGTCAGTCTGATCACCTATCTTTGTTCCTGCTCCCCAAGTATACCCCAGTCATCAAATGTGTGAAACCTACAACAAGGACTGTTAAAATCTGGCTGGAAGGTGCTGACTCCACTCTTCAACATCAATTCCAGCACACAGACTGGAGTGAGTTTGCTGCCCAGGCCACCACAAACTCTCAGATTAACATTGACACTTACACCAACTCTGTCATGGAGCACATCAACAGCTGTGACCACACACAAAAAAATTAAAATTTTCCCCAATCAGAAGCCCTGGATGAACAAAGAGGTTCGCCTCCTGCTCAAAGCAAGAGATGCAGCCTTCAGGTCTGGAGACCAGGAGGCTTACAGCTCAGCCAGAGCCAACCTGAGGAAGGGTACCTGCCAGGCCAAACTCACACACAAACAGAAGATTGAAGATCACTTCAATTCTTCAGACCCCGGCGTATGTGGCAAGGCATACAATCTATCACAGATTACAAACCACCTAACTCTGTGCCCCCCTCCAGCTCTGCCTCCCTCCCAGACGAGCTCAATCACTTTTATGCTCGTTTTAATCAAAATAATGAGATCTCACTCAAAGCTGAGCATCAACCCAGTGAACTGCCTCTCACACTCTCCACATCAGATGTCTACTCCACTCTGCGTAAGGTGAATGCACGGAAGGCAGCTGGCCCTGACGGAATACCTGGTCGTGTGCTTAAAGCCTGTGCGGAGCAGCTAGCTGAGGTCTTCACGGACATTTTCAATCTGTCCCTGGCCCAAACAACTGTCCCCACTATCTTCAAAACCTCCACCATCGTACCAGTACCGAAATACTCCACTGCCTCGGTCCCTAACGACTTCCGTCCTGTTGCACTCACCCCCATCATTGCCAAGTATTTGGAGAAACTGGTTGCATCCCACTTAAAATCCTGTCTCCCTGCTACACTAGACCCATTCCAATTTGCCTATCACCACAATAGGTCAACAGAGGACGCCATCTCAACAGTACTTCACTCTGCCCTCACCCACCTGGACAGTCAAAACACACATGTGAGAATGCTGTTCATAGACTTCAGTTCTGCATTTAATACAGTAATCCCCTCCAAGCTGATCTCCAAGCTCAGCCAGCTTGGAATCAGCACACCCATCTGCAATTGGATTCTAGATTTTCTGACTAACAGACCTCAGTCCGTTAAGTTAGATAACCTCTCCTCCTCCATCATCACCCTGAACACCGGCGTGCCACAGGGCTGCGTACTGAGCCCTCTCCTGTACTCCCTCTTCACCCATGACTGTGTTCCTGTTTATGGCTCCAACACCATAATTAAATTTGCAGATGACACCACGGTGGTAGGTCTGATCAAGGATGACGATGAGTCAGCCTACAGGGATGAGGTGCAGCACCTGGCTGTGTGGTGTGCCACCAATAATCTACAACTAAACACCCAGAAGACAAAGGAGATCATTGTGGACTTCAGGCGGACTAGGAGTCATGCACACACACCCATCTACATCAACGGAGCTGTAGTGGAGCGTGTGTCGAGTTTCAAGTTCCTTGGCATCCACATCTCTGATGACCTCACCTGGTCCCATAACACCTCCACTCTGGTCAAAAAGGCACAGCAGCGCCTTTACTTCTTAAGGAGCCTTAAGAAAGTTCACCTGAATCCCAGGATCCTGGTGGAATTCTACCGCTGTACCATTGAGAGCATACTCACGAACTGCATCTCAGTATGGTACAGCAATTGCTCTGCATCTGACCGCAAAGCACTCCAGCGGGTGGCGAAAACTGCTCAACGGATCACCGGCACCCAGTTAACTTCCATTGAGAACATTTATCATAAGCGCTGTCTGGGCAGGGCAAGAAACATCATCAAGGATGCCTCTCACCCTAACCATGTACTTTTCACCCTCCTTCCATCCGGCAGGCGTTACAGGTGCCTACGCTCTCGCACTAGTAGGCTCAGGAAGAGCTTCTTCCCCGAAGCTGTGACACTTCTGAACGCCACACCACCAATCTAACCTGCACCTGCTTATTACTGCACTGGTCACAGTACTTTACACACATGCATTTGCACTACTCATATTTTGCACAGACTGCACATTGTTAAAGTTATTACAATATAAACTGTCTAAAGTTGTTACTGTACAAAGCACAGTAAACTATTTCTATAAAATACTGCACTACTGTTATTTTGCATAGAATACATTGTTCTATCAATACTTGCACACACTCATCCAGCTGTATTTATTTATTTAGTACCACTGTTCTCACGTCTCTGCTGTTCATAATGTGTATATATAATCCCACATTACTCTGTTCATAATGTACATACAATCCCTACATTGCATTCCTATTTATATTCTGTATATACTCTGCTCAATACTGTATATAGCAATTCCACTGTACATTCTGTAAATCATATCTTCATTTACTCTGCACTTATATGTATATAAAACACTATATTCTTGCACTTCTGGTTAGATGCTAACTGCATTTCATTAGCTCTGTACTTGTACTCTGCATAAATGACAATAAAGTTGAATCTAATCTAATCTAATCTAGACATATGGGGGCGTGTTTGAGTGAGGCGTTTTAGGGAGGCGTAGCAGAGTCTTAACTTTGATAAAGAATATCTCTTTGGTTTTGAGACTTTAGTCTTTGCAACTTCAGGGATCTTATCTATGCACAATCAGCTTGTAACACTCCAAAGAGAAAGGAAAACTTGAAATTGCATCATATGACCCCTTTAAATCTAGCAGGTCTGTTGTGTCTCGTGCCACAAATTCAATGAGGCAGCCAGTGACGATTTTCTTCAGCCAATCAGTGATCAGCAGAGTTTACACGTCACATTTTGGTAACGGTATGGTTCGCTTGGAACCTCGGCTGAGGTGGTACTAAAAAAAGTACCAGGTACCAGGTACTGTACCCAGTGGAAAACCCCCCAAAAGTGAGCCGTACTGAACCGTACCGTGCTGTACCATGCAGTGGAAAAGTGCCAATAGTGTCAGAAATGTGGAGATCCACATGGTGATCTCTTTATTCAGACAGTGAGTGGAGTAAATCACATTGATTTATTTGTGGGGCCTTGTGTGTGTCACCCGTAATGATAGAGTTAGTGTTACATGAGCCAAAGTTTATGGGAGTTTTCGCTGATTTTTTTATTGTGAACATGTGTCTGATGGTTCTACTACTACATAACAGGAAGTGCTGTTTCTGCCAAACAGCATTCTGGGTATGAAGATGCTGATGAGCTACTTTCTTCAGGTTAGATGATTGAAATATAATAATGTCACCTGCTACATACAGAACTGTATGTATGTTAACTTAATTAAAAACATTCTTAACAATTTAAATTGTAAATCATTCTGTACATAATTTAGATTTTTATGTATTTTATGTAAAATTTAGATGTTAAAGGAAATAGGCTCATTTTACAACTCCCCTAGATTTAAAAAGTTGAGTTTTACTGTTTTTGAATCCATTCAGCCGATCTCCGGTTCTGGCGGTAGCACTTTTAGTTTAGCTTATTTTAGCATAGATCAGTGAATCGGATTAGACCATTAGGATTTGGTCATCAAAAATGACCAAAGAGTTTCGATAATTTTCCTATTTAAAGCTTGACTCTTCTGTCAAGCTTCAATTAAGGCCGATGGATAATGAAAAGTTGCAATTTTCTAGACCGATATGGCTAGGAACTATACTCTCATTCCGGTGTAATAATCAAGGAACTTTGTTGCTGTACTATAGGTGCAGCAGGCACAATAATATTACGCAGCGCCTGAAAGTAGTCCCCAGCTATACAATAACTAGTTACCTAGCTGGGGACTACTTTCAGGCGCTGCGCAATATATAAATAAAGGTCAAGTCACCTTTATTTATATAGCGCTTTTAACAATACAGATTGTGTCAAAGCACTTAACAGTATCAAATTGGAGGATAGAGTGTCAGTAATGTATAATTATAAGATTAAACACTCAATTTTTAGTTAAAGACATTTCATTATTGAATTCAGAGATGTCATTGTCTAGTTCAGTTTAGTTTAAATAGTATCTGTGAAATCAAATTGACGATAATCGCTAGAAATTAAGTGTCCCCAAATGAGCAAGCCAGAGGCGACAATGGCAAGGAACCAAAACTCCCTCTGTGACAGAATGGAGAAAAAAACCTTGGGAGAAACCAGGCACAGTTGGGGGGTCAATTCTCCTCTGGCCAGACGAAACCCGCAGTTCAAGTCCAACCCCAGCCATGTCAGATTGTGTAAAGGGCTTATCTGATTCCCGTAGTCTTGTCCCGATGGGGCATTTTAATCTATAATTTTATGTATTTGTTATATTTGTGTTTTATTCATTATTTTCATTTATGTGATTTATTAATTTGCTATAATTGTAATGTATAGTTTAATGTATTTATTGTTTCTGTCTATTTTTATAATATATATTTGTTTGTTTATTATAATTTCTGTTGTGTATATATATATATATATATATATATATAATACTATTTATTTTAAAATGTATTTATTCATATTTGTATATTATTGTAGTAATTAAAAAATTAAATGTATAAATGTATTATATTTCTATTTTTATATTGTTGCAATTTCTAACAATAATAGTATTATGTAGTTAGGTATTTTATTATATTTTTAGTTATTTTGTTTTATTTTTAGTTTTATTGTATTTTTAGTCAAGGTCTTCACTGGGGATAGGTCTCTGGGGCTCATCCAGGTGTCCTGGCCTCCACCGACGATCAGGGCCACAGACATCATCTCCCAGCGACGATCCACCATCTGATCTGGACACGGACTGAGAAACAGAATAAGAAAGAAAGAGAAAGAAAGAAACAGACAAATATTAGTGTAGATGCCATTCTTCTTACGATGTAACGAGTACATCGTGTGTTATGGGGAGTGTTTCCCGGTTGATCTAATTAATGCAGCCTAACAATTCTTTAACGGATTTGAATTATAGAAGCGTATTAGTGTGTTATGTGTAAGCCAGGCTAAAGAGGTGTGTCTTTAATCTAGATTTAAGTCTGTGTCTGCCTCCCGAACAGTGTTAGATTGTTCCAGAGTTTGGGTGCTAAATAGGAAAAGGATCTGCCGCCCGCAGTCAATTTTGATATTCTAGGTATTATCAAACGGCCAGAGTTTGAATCGAGTCAAGTTTTAAATAGGAAAATTATTGAAACTCTTTGGTAATTTTTGAGCGAGTTGCTAATGGTCTAATCCAATTCAACGATCTATGCTAAGCTAAGCTAAAAGTGCTACCGCCAGACCTGGAGATCGGCTGAATGGATTCAAAAATGATAAAACTCAACTGTTTAACTCTTGGGGACTTGTAAAATGAGCCTATTTCCAAAAAAAGTGGAGCGTTCCTTTAAAGCTATTATTATTATTATCATTATTGATATAATAATAATATGTATGTATGCATTTTCTTTCTTAAAGCAAAATATGCAGTAGAAGTGAAAACTGACTACTATAATGACCCCACTCCCATTAGAGGTCCAACAGGTCAGTGGCTTTTTTAATTTCACTTCATTTAATTACCAGTTTGGACTATAAATTAATTTCTGTTTATTCCTGTTAAACAATTTAGTAAAGCTACAAATCACACCAGAGACTTATGATGATGTACTCAATGCTGAATGGAAACATAATGCTACAGGTTTATTTCTTTTAATTATTTCTACATTAAATACTAATTTTTAAAACTTTATATTAATAGGCATTTTATTATACATATCTACATTTTCAAAATTCAAGATTTTGTACATTGATGGAAACATTTATTTTTTCTTTATTTTGCTGTAGATGACTTACCAGACAACTATGATGATGTTGTCATTGTACGACAGTTTTGCAATGATAAAGCAGGTGTGGTTTTTGAACTGCTTCTGGTTATAGTGGCATGCAAAGTATGAAGTATGCAAAGTTTTTTTTATGTTATTAATACTATCCACATTTATATCAGAGGGTGTTCAGGAGGAGTATGATGATGTGAAGAATGTCAGGGAATATACGAGGGACATGTTTGCTACGTTATTAACACCTTTTGTTACTGAATAATTTTGATTTGGTCTTTATAATTGCTTTATATGATAATTTTCTCTTATTCTATCACAATATCTCATTTAAATAGACTGCAAACATTGTGTTCATGATCATTCTTTTTAAAGCATGCTGATACATGAACCTGCTCTTGTTTTCTATTAACAGACTATGATGATGTGGAGGAGGATACAGGAAAACAGGGAGGGACTGAATAATTGAAACCACACCCACTGCCTCAAATCAATGTTTTTAAGTGGTCTGCAGAGTTTAAGTGTTTGATTTCAATATACTGTATGTTTTAGCTGCAATCCACCGATGTTCTATGTTACGCTGTGTATCAGAATATTCTAAATCAGTTGCAATTTCTGAGAGAAAAAATGCTTTGCTTTTGTGACCTTTTCAAAATGTATTGCTACATTTTACATTGACACATTTCTATCGTGTAGCCTTAGAAATTTGAGGTAACAAAAAATAAATTTACATTCAATCATTTTGGATATATTGTGTGATGACTTCAGAATCTTTGTACGGTAGTCGAGAGAGCTCAATGTGCTGCAAATGAAAAAACGCATGCAAATTAAGTAAACATCTTCAACAATTGATCTCAACAGACGTGCTGCAAATGCTCACGACACAAACAAATAAAGAAACAGGCTGCAAAAAACAAAAACGTGCTGCAAATACTCACAACACAAACAAAAACAGAAAAGCACTGCACAGACCACATCGGAAATGTTTAAGGGAACAGCAAAGTGAACGGCTTGGACATACTTATCAATGTTTGCTCTGAAAGGTGAGATTTTTGTTTATTTTGACATCCTGATCATTCGATTCCTTATTCTTCCTTATGGCATTGATTCATCTCCTTGTGTTTCTGTATTTGGCTGGGTTGTGAGTATTTGGAGAATGTTTCTTTGTTTGTATTGTGAGGATTTGCAACACATGTGCTGTCAAATTGATGAAGAAGTCTTCTTAATTTGCTGGTGCTTTTTCTATTTGCATGTGCTTTCTGAAGTTGCAGCGTGTTGAACTCTCTCAGCCACTGTATTTTTGTCCTTTAAGCTGCCACAACCCCAATCTGTAACAGTTTACAGCAACTTCAAATTATAAAAATATTACTATATACCCACTGCTGGTGGATTTTTACATTTTGCTAAATGTCATTGAATCTACTTTAGGGTAAACACGTATATGGGTTATTTTTTTTGTTTTGTTATTTTTTATTAATGCCAAGGTACCAAAGATACACGTACAGAAAATACCAACATTACGTACAAAGAGGTGACATTACATGCAAAGCACCATTTATAGACATATATAACAATAGGCTAAATAAATAATACAAAATGGAAAGCTTTAACAAAATACATTAAAAGGATGAAATAAATTAACTCTTAAAAGCTTTTAAGATTCTTGGAAGATGAAACAGTTTGGATATACTGTTGAACCTCTTTTTTAAAAACAATAAATAAAGGATTTTGATGAGTGAATTTACTGCGGTGAATATGAAACTTTGCAAGAAGTAATAATAGGTTAATAATAGAATTATTTCATTAATTTTATCTAGTGCTGTCAAACGATTAATAGTGATTAATCACATCCAAAATAAAGGTTTTTGTTTACATAATATGTGTGTGCTGTGTATATATTTATGATGTTTATATAAATACATACACCTATATATTTTGAAAATATTTACATATATTTACATGTATATATTTATATTCATATAATTTATATTATATTATATATAAATATATTTCATATATAAAAATAACATATTATTGTTAAATATATGCATGCCTGTGTGTGTGTGTATTTATATATATATATATATAATAAATATATACAGTACACACACCTATAATATGTAAACAAAAACCTTTAATGCGATTAATTGTGATTAATCATTTGACAGCACTAATTTTATCTTTTTGTATATTAAAGAAGCCGAACAGTACACTTTTAAAAAAAGAGAAACCCTGGAGCACATTGCAACTGATAACATTAGAGAATTCAGTCCAAAATAGCTGTGTGTGAGGACAATCCCAGAAGATATGCATATCAGTTTCTTTTGGGTCACGACAAAAATAACAGCTTGTACCTACGTCTGATTTAAACTAATTCAAAAACACTTTAGCTGGGTAAAATCTGTGTAATAATTTGAATGAGATTTCTCTAACCTTGTTAGTTATATATTTCAAAGACAGAATCCATACTTTTTTCCAATCAATATGACCAACCACATTTTTTTCAATCAATATGACCAACCACACCACATATGAAGTTGTTACAAGCTCCATTTGAAAAAGTGATCTAATCTTATAGTTACATGATGAAGGATGTGACAAAAAGCATATTTCTGCCAGGACCACTATCGTCAAAGATGATTGACAATTAGCATACAGTTTGGATCCTGACTGACAGTTGGAGATGGATGAGGGTAATTAGCTATTGAGCAATGTGAAAACTGCAGATAATACTGAAGAACCTTATATATGGATGCTTAGGTGTCATATTCCTATAGGTAGATGGGGATCAGCTGAGAGTCAGCTGATGTGAGCTTGACTAATGTGACCTGCCAGAACTAACGCTATGCTTGATTTCTGTCAGGAACACTATTGTCAAAATGATTGACAATTAGCATACAGTTTGGATTGGCGGTATGGGTCTGTTCTGGGCAAGAACTCCCTGCAGCCTAGCATGGACGAGAGCAGGGAGAGCAGCGATAACCCCCCATATGCTGATATCCCCCAACACAAACTGATAGCAAAATCTCAAAGCCTTAAATCTGTTGAGGAAGTACAGACATTCCTCTCGTTGATAGCTGAGGAGCGGATCCAGCGAGAGCTTGATGGAGTGATGCAGAATGAAAAAGTTTTTCAGAAGTCCCGGCAGTAGAGGTAGTGCAACTACAACGACATGTGAATAATCCCACCCACTCTAAAGCGGTACTAAACTGCAGTGGAAAGGCAAACCGAGCCTAACCAAGCCGTGCCGTACTCTACTGAACCGTCCCAATCCGAGTTATACCACGCAGTGGAAAAACGCCATTCGTTAATTCAGTCCCACCTGTTTCAGTTCTCCCTGATTATGTTCACTGTGTTTAAAAGCTCTGTGTTTTCCATTGTCTGGCATCCTGGATTAACATCGATGTTGTGTTTCTGTGAGTCTTCCTGATTTGTGTTACCCCGTTTTGGATTATTAAAGACTTTAGTTTGAGTTTATCCTCGTCTCCGGTGTTTTTCGTTTTGTCACAGTCTGCAATCGTGACACAGATATCAATTTCTACAAATAAATAATGTTGAATCAGATTAAATGAAAGTTACTTGTGGTGTTCCGCAAGGTTCGGTGCTAAGCCCCAAGTTGTTTGTACTCTACTTAAACAATATTTGTAAAGTGTCTAAAGTATTCAAAATTGTTTTGTTTGCTGATGATACAAATTTATATTGTTCAGGGAAAAATTTGGAACAGTTTCTGAATACAGTGGAAATCTAACTGATGGTTTTCAAAAAATGGTTTGATGATAACAGACTTTGACTACTTTCATTACTTATTGTGTGGAGGTGTGGGGTCATACATATAAAACCAATATAAATTCAATAAGAAATAAGAGAAAGTCAGTATAATCTAAGAGGATTGTATATGTTTAAAAAAGTAAGGGCAATAACTAATGCAAAAAGTAGGTGTCAAAGGGGTAAATTTATGAAATAAATGTGATAAGGAATTAAAATTATGTAATTCACTTTGCAAATTTAAGAAAATGTATTAAAATAAGGTGATAAATATTTATATGACTCCGTATCAATAAATTGTGAATGTGTTGTTAAAATACTGAAGTAATAGCTGGAATGTGCATTTTTGTTATGTTTGTTTTGAATTATGTATGTATATTTTAGGAAATGTTTATGTAACATTATTTATCTTGTATTATCTAACTTAGTGTAAAGTGTCGCTCATCACTTAACTATGTATTACTTAACATAATAAGCAAGGCTTCGGCCTACACCTTTTTTAATTAATTATGTTTATTTATTTATTTTATGAAAAGTTGTCTGTGAGGACCGAAATATATTTATTGATTAATTGATTGATCATGGGCTCATTATTATTATAAAACTTGTTATCTGTTGTTGTTGTTAAATACTTCTCAATATAGTAATAATAATAATAATAATGCTGTTATTGTCAAAAACTTGTAGTTCTTGTTGTTGTTATTATTATCAGTCATCATCAAAATAATAATGTACATATGTATGCATAATAATATTCATTATAACTTACAGTTTATTGTAATAATATGTGTGTTTGTCTACAAACAGGCCAGTCTGAATGAGGCAGCTGAAATGTATTATGGGAAAGGCAGCTGATTTAAAGGTTTAGTTCACCCAAAAATGACAATTCTGTCAATTACTCACTCTCATGTCGTCCTTCATCTTTGGAACACAAATGATAATATTTCAGAAGATATTTCAAGCTTTCTGACCGTCCATACACAGCAACGGAACCACCATGTTTAAGGCCCAGAAAGGTAAGGACATCATTAATAGCCTAGGCCCTAGTCCATGTGACATCAGTGGTTCAACTCTAATTTCATCTCATGCTATACGTTTATGCGTTACTTAAAATCTAAGCTATCATTATGCAGAATGCCTAAACTATCCCTTTAATGTCTCTTCACAGCTGAAAACCACAATTTATTTAAAATAAATGTTAGGCATTTGTTGTAAATAGACTGGTTTTGGTACAGATTTGCCATTGAATTGACTATATGCACGGAGCGCTATTTAGAACTTCCGGATAAAGATAAACCAGCTCGTAATCTTCCGGTGAAGCTCATTTTATATGTTCTACATATAGGTAGAGACTCTCGCAGAAACCTCTCATGCCTCATTCTTATCATAAACTGAGAAACAAAATAATTGTAACACCGTAAATAATGATAGCGGAATTAACATACAGTTTCATGTTATTAAAGAACATATAATTGTATATGCAGAGTCTGGTAATCACAGGAAAGTACCCACGTAAGTATAACTGTACATTTATATGCTGACAAATAAACACTATCGTAACTGTTTAGGCAGTTAGGCTAATCTCTGAAAGGACATTGTAATGGTGTTCTCGATAATCAATATCTTACCTTCATAGCCATGAACACATTTTTAAAATCTTATAAAATTTTTAAGCATTTATTATTTCACAACTCTGTGCGGTAAAATTCCCATTATTAAAGGTTTACTTTTCATTCATGAAGACCACATGAAGAAATATGCAATTAACGTATCTCGGTGACTTTTTAAGATGAAAATGAAATTACCATTATAACCAAGACATGGCAGTAGATGATCACTGATTGACTGCAGCTGCCATTTCAACTTAATGTTTCACATCTTTTGATTTAATATAAAATAAATATTATAAATTTAGTATTTTGTTGCACAGAAGTATAAAGTATAGCAAGTGCAGGAAGTCACAAAGTCAGCCTATAACGCTGAATTATTTAAATACCTATATAGTCAAATACAAATTAAATAACTTGGTATAACAAATAAATAATGCATTCAATATTTTGAAATGTTTAGATTTAATTTAATAAGTAGGCTACATAGTTTAAGTTTTATTCAACACAGACCCAGTTTTGTTAGTCTGAATTTAGTCTGAATCACTTAATGCACAGCTTTATACGTGGACATTTGGTCATCTTAAACAAACAAAACTTTTCTCCTAATTGTGAAAGGATTATGTAGAGAAACCGAGCAAAGGGCGTTCCTCTTGACCGGAAATGACTGAGCTGGCTTATCTACAACCAGGAAGTAACCGTGCATAAGGTCAATTAAAGTCTTGTAATCATAATGTAATGTCTATTTGTATTTTGTTTTTTTGAGACGTCCAGACATCCAATTACGTTGTAACTAAAACGTCCCACAAACACTGCAGTTTGCCCTAAATTTGTTTTCATATTTAATTAAACTGCGCTAGTTTGAAGATTTGAAGCTATAAGGAAATGGTTAAGTGTTTTCACAACTTCTATAAATATCGTGTTTTGGTTAGATTTTAATAGTACAACGTGCTGTTTTTGTCAAAAGAAGAACTGGGTCCGATTGTGTTGAATTAGCTCATAACTAGCTGGCTGTATAAGGAAGCACTAAACAATAGGCTCATTAGCATTATTTCATTAATGCTAATGAAATAAGTTTATAGTGCACAGTAAACTCTGCTGGTCACAAGGAGAACAACATGCTCATCTTCATGAGAGTTAAGAGTGTGAGTTATGTTCTTTATGGGCCATCTGAAAAAAAAAAAAACAATATTGAGGAACTAAAAGCAAATTTCACATTGATCACAATAATTATTTTCAATATAGGTGAAAGTTTTCAGTCATTTGTAAGTGATTAACTTTATTACTGTATTTTCTGCTGTTCTCTATTGTAACACTGTACTTCTTATTAAAAATCTGATTAATTAAAAAAAAAACGAATTTTACAATGGTATGCAATATAAAGAGAATAAATATAAAAATAAACTAACGGTATTTTTCAGATTTTTGATCTTGTCTCTGGCTGCAGGTGTTTGAATCAAATGCTGTAAATAAACTGGAGAGTTTCCTGTCTCCTGTGTGTGTGTGCTTCCCCCCAATTGAGGCATCTTGTTCAGTGAGGAGGAGGAGTTCATCAGCTCTGACAGTTTTGATGTATATGGGAAATATCACAAATGTCTTCTCTGATTTGTCACTGCAGTTGTTTGATGATTTCCTCTGTTGTGTCTAATAAGGTAATAGCGAGTGTGATTGGAGGGTGTTGGGTCTCTTTCTCTCTCATTAAGGGGGCTGAGAGGATGCCTGTGCTTCTGTATCATCAGTTTAGAGAAGCTTGTACTGGGTGTTGAGTTAATCATGCTGAGGATGATGGGAAGATGCCTGACACTCATTTTACTGTCTGCAGTTGTAATACTCATCACAGCTGGTAAGTAAATAAGGAATGAGATCACAGATGTTAATTCCTGAAATGTTTTCAGAGTATTAGTCAGAGTTTTATGTTCTTTTTATTACTTAAAATTGGTGGAAGTGGTTTGTCTCTGACACACGTTTTAGTTTGAACGAGTCCCATGAACATTTACCATAGTAAAACTGAATTGCTCATTCATTATGCATCAGCGCAAACAATATATTGTCGCATGTCAAAATCACAAGAAAATTTGAGACAAAACAAGACAAAAAAAGTTAACCTCTTATACACAACCTTTTTTTAATAGCTGGATAGCTTCACTTCACTATTCAGAGGAGATATACAAAAGAAAAAATGAAATCAAATATTACTTATTTATATATTTTTAAAGAAAAGGAGGTAGAAGGTAATTTTGACACTTGAGTTTAACCCAGAATGTGCCTTTAAATAGAAAAACTTAAATTGCTCCTTAAACTCACTCACTCTCTCTCTCTCATCCCATCATCTCTCTTTCATTTGTTACTGCTCAATATTTAGACCATGCGAATGTGAGATTGGTTGGTGGTCACAGTCGCTGTGCTGGTAGAGTGGAGGTCCTTCATAGAGGTCAGTGGGGAACAGTGTGTGATGATTTCTGGGATATGGCTGATGCTGCAGTGGTGTGTAGAGAGCTGAACTGTGGAGAACCTGTAGATGCTCTGGATGATGCTCATTTTGGACCAGGATCAGGGCCAATCTGGATGAGTTATGTCATGTGCTATGGATCAGAGTCTACACTTAAGAACTGTGGCTCAATGGGATGGGGTAAAAGCAGATGTGATCATTCAAAAGATGCTGGTGTCATCTGCTCAGGCAATGCACTTTACATATTTTACATACAAGATTTTAATTATTAAAATGTCGACTTCAGAAAGAAATATAAAAAATTCCATATTTGTGTTAATCTTTGTAGTGTTTCTATGTTTTTCAAAGAGTTTAATTTTATTTTTCTATAAGCCATGATTTTTGTTGATCTTTGTTGTCTTAGAAGTCAGGTTGGTTGGAGGTTCTCGCTGCTCTGGGAGGTTAGAGATACTTCATGATCAGTCGTGGATGTCAGTGTGTGACGCTGCCTTTGACCAGCAGGATGCAGAGGTTGTGTGTAGAGAGCTGGACTGTGGGGCTCCTGTACAGGTGCTGGGATCAGCTGCTTTTGGCAAAGGAGACACTCAGATGTGGACACAAGAGATTCAGTGCAGAGGAAATGAATCTCAGATTCACCTCTGTCCAACATCACTATCAGTCAAAAGCAGCTGTTCTCATGAGCAAACCATTGACTTAATGTGTTCTGGTAGGTGTTCAAAATGTAACAGATCGGTCTTATTTTATTTAATTGTAATATATTTTACATCTTCTCCACTCAATTTTTCTATCTCTCTCACTTTCTCTTTGCTAGACATAAAGAATGTGAGACTGGTAAATGGTACCAGTCGCTGTGCTGGTACAGTGGAGCTTCTTCATAGAGGTCAGTGGGGAACAGTGTGTGGTGCTGGCTGGGATTTGGCTGATGCAGCAGTTGTGTGTAGAGAGCTGGACTGTGGAAAACCTATAGATGCTCTGTATGTTGCTCGTTTTGAGCCAGGCTCAGGACCGATCTCAATGAAAAATGCAGCGTGTACTGGATCTGAGTCTACACTGAAGAAATGTGGATTAGTCCAATCAAGTTATCCTGATGTGTGTCTTGATAAGAATGCTTATATCATTTGTTCAGGTAAGCTAAAATCCTGTCTTTATTATACAGAACAATTTAACCAAAAGTAGAATAGTCATAATTTTATTTTCTTTAACCATTTCCACCTCCTTAGTGACCACACAGGCTGTCAGATCAGCATAAGAAAAACAAACTGTATGAAATTAACTTTTCAGTTTTATACAACCTTTTATACTATATCAGCTTGTTAGCATCTATACTTATTTCCTCACTGCAACTTGGCTGGCCAAGGTAGACATGAAAATGTGAGCGGTGTGATAATGACACTGTGTATTCAGATTAAAGTAACCATACCAATATGATATGAGCAATTTTAGCTTGCTCTCAGTGAAGGCCTTTTTGAGCTAGAGGAGGAAGTTTTGCTAAAACTTCATAGTAAATTACATTAGATCAAAGAAAATATGATTTATGATATATGCTGCAGAATTTAAATTCCCTTATTTAAATGTTGTCCTTTCAGAAGTGAGGCTGGTTGGAGAATCTCACTCTTCTGGGAGGTTAGAGATCCTTCATGATCAGTCGTGGGGTTTACAAGAGATTCAGTGTAGAGGAAATGAATCTCAGATTCACCTCTGTCCAATATCACCATCACATGAAAACAATTGTTCTCATGAAAGTCATGTTGGACTGGTGTGTGCAGGTTTGATCTTTTTTTTTTTCAAATAATTCAAATTTAATGTCCCCTAACTAAAAATAAATATAGAATTATTTGTCACTGTATTTTTTACACTTTGCCCATTTTTGTCCTCATTTGTCCCTGTTTATTATATAGACATTATGAGAGTGAGGTTAGTAAATGGTCACAGTCGCTGTGCTGGTAGAGTGGAGGTTCTTTATAGAGGTCAGTGGGGAACAGTGTGTGATATTGGCTGGGATATGGCTGATGCAGCAGTGGTGTGTAGAGAGCTGGACTGTGGAGAACCTGTAGATGCTCTGGGTGATGCTCACTTTGGATCAGGATCAGGACCAATCTGGGCAAATCGCTCAACATGTACAGGATCAGAGTCTACATTAAAGAACTGTGGGTCAGTAGAATGGGGTATTTACAACTGCGATCATACTAGAGATGCGGGAGTCATCTGCTCAGGTAAGCTGCTCCAAAACCTGCTCTGTGTTTACATCACTAATGATCCTCCTGCTTCAAAGGGACAGTTCACCCAAAAATGTTAATTCAGTCATTTACTCACCCCCATGTCTTTCCAAATCTATACAACTTAACATTTAGCATTCCTGTCTCTTTCTACTTCAGGCCTCAGCCTTACTAAAAACTCCAGTTGCTCTGGGAGGTTAGAGATACTTCATGATCAGTCGTGGATGTCAGTGTGTGACGCTGCCTTTGACCAGCAGGATGCAGAGGTTGTGTGTAGAGAGCTGGACTGTGGGGCTCCTGTACAGGTGCTGGGAGCAGCTGCTTTTGGCAAAGGAGACGCTCAGATGTGGACACAAGAGATTCAGTGCAGAGGAAATGAGTCTCAGATTCACCTCTGTCCAACCTCACCAACACAAGAAAGCAACTGTTCACATGACCATGACCAAGGGATGCTATGTGTTGGTAAGAATTAAAATAATATAAGAACAATATCTATTAAGTAGCTTACCTTTTACTCATAGTCTCTCTCTTCCACTTAGACAACAAAAATGTGAGGTTAGTTGATGGCAACAGTCGCTGTGCTGGTAGAGTAGAGGTTCTTCATAGAGGTCAGTGGGGAACAGTGTGTGATATTGGCTGGGATATGTCTGATGCTGCAGTGGTGTGTAGAGAACTGGACTGTGGGGAACCTATAGATGCTTTGGGTGATTCTCATTTTGGGCAAGGATCAGGACCAATCTGGATGAGTCTTGTGATTTGTACTGGATCAGAGTCTACACTGAAGGACTGTGGGTCATCAGGATGGAGCAAACACGACTGTACTCACAATTATGATGCCGGAGTCATCTGTTTGGGTAAATCATTTAATTTGTTGTCCATGGACAAATGGTGACAAATAATTATTAGTGTTTTTTCTGGAATTCTATAATGAAATTTTTGCACTGCTGTGGTATGGTATTTATCTATCAAGCATTTTTTGTCTACTCTACACTGTGGTTAATGTTTGTAATACAAACAGGTGATAAACCTTCCAGACTTGTTAATGGATCTCACCTGTGCTCTGGGAGGTTAGAGATACTTGATGATCAAACTTGGATGTCAGTGTGTGATGCTGCCTTTGACCAGCAGGATGCAGAGGTTGTGTGTAGAGAGCTGGACTGTGGGGCTCCTGTACAGGTGCTGGGAGCAGCTGCTTTTGGCAAAGGAGACACTCAGATGTGGACACAAGAGATTCAGTGCAGAGGAAATGAGTCTCAGATTTCATTTTGTTCAGTATCATCATCACACAAACACAACTGCACCAGTAACAACATTGTGGGACTGATATGCTCTGGTTGAGTATAAATATTCAGTGTCTTTTTATTTGTTTTTAATTAAGTATAATTATAAGTACATCTCTGTCAGCTGGATTATACATTATTTATATTCTCTCCCCTCTTTATTCAGGTTACACAGATCTCAGGCTTGTAAATGGTTCAGACTCTTGTTCTGGAAGAGTGGAGCTTCAGTTCCTCAATGAGTGGGGCACAGTGTGTGATGCATGCTGGGATATGAGAGCTGCCAGTGTCCTCTGTAGACAGCTGAATTGTGGGATTGCTGTGTCTGTTGTGGGATCAGACTGGTTTGGAGAGGGAAGTGGTGAAATCTGGGCTGATGTGTTTGATTGTGATGGGAATGAAACAAAACTCTCAGAATGTTCCATCTCTTCATGGAGTCGAGCTGAATGTTCTCATAGACGAGATGTTGGAGTCATCTGCTCTGGTAAAGAGAGTCATTATGCTAATAGTGAAAAAAACTCAATAGGCTTATGTATTAGGAATAAACTATTTAATTGTGCTTAAACTACAATACTTTGTTCTGCCAGTTCAGTAAAACATCACATCTTCTCCTCAGGTTCCTCTCTGGCTCTTCATGATGGTCTGGTGCGGTTGTCTGGAGAGAGACAGTGTGAGGGGGAGGTGGAAGTTTTCGTCCATCAGGTCTGGAGGACAGTTCTGCTGGACTCCTGGAGTCTCACTGAATCCTCTGTGGTCTGCAGACAGCTGGGCTGTGGCTCTGTGCTGAACTTCTATGGCTCCTCTTCATCCAGTCCTGAACACAGTCATGATTGTGTGACGGGCTTCCAGTGCTCTGGGAGTGAAGCTCATCTGGGGAACTGCAGCTCTCCACAAACTCTCAACTGCAGCTCCGCACAACAGCTGTCAATCACCTGCCTTGGTGAGATAAACAACATCTGGGCATATTCTTCAGTTGTTAGTGATCAATAATGTATTTTTCTTTCTCTGAATATCAGGTCGTGGGTCCATCAGGCTGGTGGGTTCTGGGGGAGACTGTGCAGGGAGGCTGGAGGTTTTTCACAGCGGCTCATGGGGAACAGTGTGTGATGACTCCTGGAATATTAAAGATGCCCATGTGGTGTGCAGACAGCTGCAGTGTGGAGTGGCCCTCAGTAACCAGCAGGTACCAGCCTGGTTTGGTCCTGGTTCTGGACCCATATGGCTGGATGAGGTGGAGTGTGAGGGGAATGAGACGTCCCTGTGGAGCTGCTCTTCTCCAGGCTGGGGAAAACATGACTGTAATCACAAGGAGGATGTAGGAGTTGTGTGCTCAGGTAAACATTAAACAATAATTTAAAATATAACATTTCAATAGCCCATATATGGCACTGATGGTTAGCAATATCCAGTATATTTGCATTGTATGTTAACAGCACTTTCAATCAACCAAGAACCAATTCTTATTCAGAGCCAGTTTCATCATTCATCAAAAACAAAGAAAGAAATTACATTTACGATTCTTGCACATCAAATTTCCTGATGTCAACGAAAGCTTTACTACTTCTTCATCGGTACTGCAGCACAACACTGCTGAACACAGCACGGCCAGTAGTCTGATTTCCCAGATGACTCAAATGACTTGGTTCTTTCAGTGACATATCAAGTGTCTGATTCCATAACGACTAAGAATGAATTTTACATGAATTTTACAACTGAGACTTAAATCAGTGTAGTTAATGACTGGATGTTCATGTAACAAAGAGAAGCTAAAGATTCACATTATGCATTGATTTGACAAAATAGTTTTAATTTCTGAAATAATTTTGTGTGTTTAGCATTAATACATTCAAATTGCCACGAAAAAGCCTGTGAACACTAAAAAGTTGGAATTATTTAAAAAAGTTTTTATCACTAACATCATCTCATTATTTGGTAATGGAATTGCAGCTATTTTTTCCAAAATAAACACATACACACGTTTGTTTCTGTGAATTGTGGGGACTTTCCATAGACTTCTGTTGTTGTTTTTACTGACCAAACAATATTTTTTATCCCCTAAACCTACCCCTTACAGAAAACCTGTTTGCATTGTTACACTTTCAGATAAACATAATTTTGTTTTTTTTGTTTTTTTTTTCCTCGTGAAGACTGCAGTCAATTTCAGGTTTTACTATCCTTGTGGGGACATTTGGTCCCCACAATGTAGCATAAACAAGTACAAACACACACACACAAACACATTAATGTAGGAATTGTTCAATTCTTTATGATTCCCATTCCTAATTAACAGACTGGAGTTAAATAAGAGTTGAGGTTGATTATCATCCTCTTCCATCTAGAGTTTAAAGAGATCAGGTTAACTGAGGGCTGTGAAGGGAATGTGGAGGTTTTCTACAATGGATCCTGGGGTAATGTGTGCTGGAACCAGATGGACAGAGACACAGCGAGTCTGATCTGTCAAGAGCTGAACTGTGGAAGATCTGGCAGTGAACCCAGTAATTCAGTGGGACTGAAGTCTCATAACTGGCTTGATAAACTTAAATGTCGACAATGTGATTCCTCTTTATGGCAGTGTCCATCTTTAGCCTGGGGTCAAAACTACTGTAATAACGATGAAGTGACCAAGTTCACTTGCTCAGGTAAGATGATATTTAACTGATTTAAGATGGTTTGGAGAAGTCATGTTTGTTTAAATATGATTATTTTCTGTATTAAATATAATGTTCTTGATTAGTGATGTTCACAAATTTTAACATGTAATGTCAGAGGAGAGTCATGAGTCTCCTCGGAGTCAATTGACATGTTCCACCTCATCATCTCCTCACCAGAGACAGTGTTCAAGTGAGTAGGTAATGCTTTATTAGTAAGATCAATAATAAATTAATGGCTAATTGCTTTGTCTTCACTATATAGTTGTGAATTGCCTGTTATGTGATAACTGATGAGTCTCTTGATGAATGCTGTGTATATTTTAGGTCATGTTCCTCTCAGACTGAGTGGAGGTAAGGGCCGGTGCTCTGGGAGGCTGGAGGTGTATCATAACGCTGTGTGGGGCTCAGTCTGTGGTGATCAGTGGGACATCAGCGATGCTCAGGTGGTCTGCAGGCAGCTGGGTTGTGGAGCAGCACTGAGGGCTGATGGGAATTCAGTCTTTGGTGCTGGTGAAGGTGTTGTGTGGATGAACAGAGTCGAGTGCAGAGGGAATGAGATTCACCTGTGGGACTGTCCTCTCTCCCTGAAAAACCACACTGACTGCTCCCACAAAGAGCACTCTGGACTCACCTGTGCAGGTCACAGCAAACACTGAGGAATAATGTCCTTATTTAGATCACTTTTATGTGTTCAAGACAATCATCATTTTTTATGTGTTTGTGTCTGTTTTGACAGATGTGTCAGTGTCCACTACTCCTGCCACAACAACATCAGTTTCTCCTCCAGTGCGCTCAACATCAGTCTCTCCTCCACAAACTCCTCCAGCAGCATCTCTCTCCGTCCCCCCAGTGCTTGTGATTGTACTGGGAGTTGTGCTCTTACTGCTCTTAGTGCCACTGCTTATACTGATTCAGCAGAACAGAGGGATGAGGAGAGGTAGGAGAGATCCAGAGACTGTCATATTGTGTCTTATTCAGTGTGTGATCAGTCATGTGTTGTGAACTGACAGCAGGTTTGTCTGTCTACACTCACAGCTCTCTCTAAGAGGAGACACAGGACGACGACTGAGGCCGTTTATGAGGAGATTCAGCACAGAACCACTAATAGACACAGTTTCTTCACTCAGAGGGGTGAGTAACTGTCATAGTGTCTGATGTTTTGAGATCAACATAATCACTTTATTCAGATGGGTAAGTGGAGTAAATCATATTGATTAATTTGTGGAACTTTTTGTGTGTTATATAATAGAAAATTGTCATACAAAAGTGGGGATTTTGGCTGATTTATGATTCTGAATGTGTCATTTGGTTTTTAACCCTCCATAACAGGAAGTGTTCTTTCTCAGAACAGCATTCTCAGTATGAAAATGCTGAGGAGCTTCTTTCAGTTTAGAGGACTGAAATATTACTTGCTACATACAGAAATTAATGCAAAATAAATTAATTAAAATCATTCCCCTAGCAAGTTATATTAACAGAGGTCAAATTATATAAACCTTTTAGCACATAATTCAGATAAGGATCTATTGAATCTTTTTTTTTTTCTTTAATCTATGTTGTCTTAAGGAAATTCTCCACTAGGAGCCACACCTGACTATTGTAATGATGTCACTACCACTAACAGCCCAGCAGGTCAGTGACTTCAACTGGGGCACGTTCAAGCTCAGACCGGTGCCCAACGTTTTGCTACGGTTTCCGGGTTGAACGACATGTTTCCTGGAAACGGTGTGCAACAATGTGCAACGGGGTTTGAGATACGTTTTCTCATCTTTCTTGTCGTTTACAAATGTGTCCGCTGCAGCTTGGTATACACAACAATTGAAGATATTAGAAGACATATTTGTCGTAAGAGTTTTATAGTAACATTATGATGATGAATTTGTAAGTAAATGTAATTAACATCAAAATAAACTGAGCAAGGATATTGTTTGCACATGATTATTTACATGAAAGCCAAAATAACTGAAATAATAAGAGCACAAGTATACATCTGGAACTTTAGTCTAAATATCATGTTGTAATTGCAATGTCTTCTGATCCATATCCTTTCCTTAGGAAGGTGTGCTAGACACTGATTAATGTAACATAAAAATGCTATATTTATATATTTTGCTATTGTATTGTGGAGTGACACTTTCATAAACTTTTCTATGCTCCTCTGATTATACAATGGTAAATATTACAATATCATAGCACAACAACAGTGATCAGCAATAATGATAAGCCTAATACTCACAATAAAAATAATAAGGTCATAATAGATCATAACACAGTCTCAGAGGTAAGAAGTGGATTATCCTTCACCTGAAATTTCTTTTCGTCCTGAAAAGCGAGGCAAATGTTGGATCACAATAATTAGGAACCACAGTTTCCACAAATCCCTTCACTGGATTGGGATGTTCTCTTTTATTCTGGACGGCAAGGGCAGTGATTGTAACATCGAGTGTATTTTGCAGTATTAAACATGTATTTGTATTTATACTGAATTCATCAGGCTCTGAAAATTTTTCAAAAAGAACACAAATGATGGCCTTCTCAGATGCCATAGTTGCAACACTTGCGTCATCAGAACAGGGTGTTCAACGCACCATCGTTTTCATTTAATAAACGTTTTGAACCGTTTTGTCGAGGTTGAACGCAGCCCTGATTTCACTTAATCAATTGGTCTACTGAGCCTCTAAACAGTAAAATCAGTTTCTATTTATTCTCTCTTTGCTATTAATTTAGAGGAGCAACAAGTCACACACTCTTTAATTATACATATACACTGTTTCAAAATCCCAATATATGTACATTTAATGGGTGCATTTAATTGTATTATTTTGTTTTAGATGACTTACTAGAAAACTATGATGATGTCATCATCGTACCACAATTCTTCAATGATAAAACAGGTGAGGTTATTTGTTGTTTTTATTTTGTTTTTCATCAATTTCTTTATAGTGGCATATAAAGTATGTAGATTAATAATTGACACATTTGTATCAGAGGGTGTTCAGGAGGAGTATGATGATCTGGAGAATGTCAGGGAATATGTGAGTGACATGTTGGGTACGTTATTGACTTTTTTTTTTTTTTACACACTACACTGAATTTTTATTGAGTTTTTATAATTGGTGTCATGCTGCTGCTGTGTTGGAGCGAGGAGACGAAGGAGATTCAACTTGACAATCTTTAATGAACAATAAAGCAGTGAACATAGGGCAGGCAGGAGACACAAAATGACGTTAACACCGGACAAAGGAAACAAGGAACAGACAACACTTTAAATACAGAATTAAATGAGGGTAATTAACAGGACAAACCTGAACCAAATCAAACGGGAGGGATAAACTGGGTCATGGGGAGCACATGGGGAGAAAAACACAACAAAACAGTCTGACAATTGGTTTATATTATCAATTTCTGTGGTCATGATAGCTCATTTAACTGGACTGCCAATATTGACGGGTTAATTATAATACTTTTTAAAAGCATACTGTATGTTGATACATGAATTTGCTCTTGATTTCTAATAACAGACTATGATGATGTGGAGGAGGTGCCAAGAAAACATGGAGGAGCTGAATAAATGAAACCACACCCACACTGTGTTGTGCAGGAATGTGGAAAGTTTTCTACCTGCTAGATTGTTTTATTGATGTCTACACCTACCCCAACCCTAAACCTACCCCTTACAATAATGCAAAAGTAGTAATTATGGTTGTACAGTGTGACAAAAAATACACTATATTGATGTTTGCATGCCCAGTAGACGAATCTGTCTACCATCTAGCCTTAACTAGTGTGCAGAGTTTAAATGGCTTTATATACTATGGCCCGGTTTCACAGACAGGGTTTAAACTAAAGCAGGATTAAATCTTAGTTCAGTTAGGGCATTTAATTAGCTATTATAAACGTGCCTTAGGAAACAAAAAACATTATTGGTGTGCCTCTTGAGACAAAACAATAACACTGACAAATTTTAAGATATGTCAGTGCAACAAGCTTTCAGTTAAAACAGCTCAAACATGCATTTTAGTCCAGGACTAACTTAAGCCTTGTCTGTGAAACCGGGGGTATATGTTTTAATTGCAATCTAAAGTTTTGTTACATTTTGTGTGAAATGTACTAAATCAATTAGATTTGGTAAAAATAAAATGCTTTTCCTTCATGGCTTTTTCAAAATATTTACATGTCTCTTTCCAGAGGTTTTTACACATCACATCATGTATACTTAGCAGTTTTTGAGAACATTTAATTTGTATATAATTGTCTTTAACATGTCATAGGAATGAAGGAACGAATGAAGTTTGATTGGTGGACTTATCTATTTTGCTGAAGAACATTAGAATGAAAATTTGAAAATAAGTTTGCAAACAGCACAAAAGAATGTGGTAACTCTTTTAACTGAACACAGCATGTTGACAGTCAGACACACATGGCATGTATAAGCTTTAGAGACCCTGAATGTTTTATGTTGTTTTCTATTTGACTTCTATTTGACTGCAATCAGACTACCAATGTGCATGTTTTTTTGTTTTGTTTTTTATTATAAGCTTAAAATAGGGGAAAGTCACAATTCATTTTGTTTCAACACATTGTGTTTTTGCACATTAAATATAAATGTTCAATATAATTTTGTGAAATAACATCACTTCACAATAACAGTGTTGTCTTTCAGGAATAGTCCTTTGATATGTCTCTCTTTCTTATCAGTGTTTCTCATCAGCAGTTAGTTATCAGTGCTTGTATCTCTTCTCTGCAGATGTCAGATGTCGCTGAATGTACACTTAAGTGGTTCCCACAATCACTCTCATCACAGCTGGGTGACTTTGTCAGCACTTTGACTACTTCAGCTTTTCTCAGTGTAGTGTGTCTGTAAGATGGAGGAGTCCTGTTCATCAGCAGTCACGTTCTCTTGATATATATGAAGATAATCGAAAATGTCTTGACTGATTTGTCACTGAAGCTGTTCCCTTAAAGTTTAACTCTAAATGTGATTGGAGGTTGTCAAAAGAGCCCTCCCCTTTCTCTATCTTTCTCTAGGGAAGGCAGAAGTCACTTTTTCTTAAGAATTGCTGAGAAAGCCGATGAAAAGTTTGTACTGAAATGCAGAGCAAAGGAAGATGAAGAGCTGTCTGACAATCCTTCTTATGTCCACTGTTGTCACACTCACTACTGCAGGTATTTGTACTTTAAGATAAAGAATCAAACTGTTCCTTTTAAAATATTTAATGCAAGTATAGTTAAATATTTAACATAAGGATACTGCTAACTTGTATAATATTTATCTTCTGTCTTGTATTTTATAAATTATTGTTTAGATTTCCTGACTGATATTTATTGATTTTTAATAATATATATATATATATATATATATATATATATATTTATTTATTTAGTCATTTAGCAGACGCTTTTATCCAAAGCGACTTACAAATGAATATATATATATATATATATATATATATATATATATATATATATTATCACTTTTTAAAAAAAATTGCATTAAATATTCCTATGGTTTGATGTGCTATAATACTATACATGCCATTTTTATGACCTCGTGTAAATTTAATCAAATGCAAAAGTCATTTGTTACACCACAGAACCACTTAAGTGAACTGCAAAAAGCAGCATAATTTGTTTTTAAATGTATGGATATTTATAGAAATAAAGGCTCTTGTGTACAGGCAATGTGAGGTTGGTTGGTGACAGCAGTCCCTGCAGTGGTAGAGTGGAGGTTCTTTATAGAGGTCAGTGGGGAACAGTGTGTGATGATGGTTGGGATATGACTGATGCTGCAGTGGTGTGTAGAGAGCTGAACTGTGGTAAACCATTGCGTGCAATTGGTGCTGCTCACTTTGGGCAAGGATCAGGACCAATATGGATGGATGAAGTGAACTGTACTGGATCAGTGTCAACACTGAAGAACTGTAAATCAAAAGGATGGGGTGAAAATAATTGTAATCATGATGAAGATGCTGGAGTCATCTGCGTAGGTAAGCCTTGTCCAATTTTCCTAAATGTTTTGATTAAACAAAAATTAACAGAATTGATGTCAGTATCTTAACTATGAAATTATATTGATAGTTATTTATATAATGTAAACTCACAGGTCGCCTCCCCAGACTCATTAATGGATCTCATATTTGCGCTGGGAGAATAGAGATTCGTAACATAAAGAAGTGGATGTCAGTGTGTGACGCTGCCTTTGACCAGCAGGATGCAGAGGTTGTGTGTAGAGAGCTGGACTGTGGGGCTCCTGTACAGGTGCTGGGATCAGCTGCTTTTGGCAAAGGAGATGCTGAGATGTGGAAAAAAGAGTTTCAGTGTAGAGGAAATGAAACATACTTTGTGTTCTGTTCTACATCCAAGTCTTCACATAAACACTGTTCCCCTGAAAGTGCTGTAGGAGTAATTTGCTCTGGTTGAGTAATATTTGAACTCTCTTTCCATGTAATATACAGATAAAGACATTTGCTGTCTTTTCCAAAGAAAAGTAAGTGCTCATAAACTATGTTATGTTTTGTTTCAATATCCTTTGCACAGGTTACACAGATCTCAGACTGGTAAATGGTCCAGACTCCTGTTCTGGTCGAGTTGAACATCAATACTTCAGTAAATGGGGCACAGTGTGTGATGCATGCTGGGATATGAGAGCTGCCAGTGTCCTCTGTAGACAGCTGAATTGTGGGATTGCTGTGTCTGTTGTGGGATCAGACTGGTTTGGAGAGGGAAGTGATGAAATCTGGGCTGATGTGTTTGATTGTGACGGGAATGAAACAAAACTCTCAGAATGTTCCATCTCTTCATGGAGTCGAGCTGAATGTTCTCATAGACGAGATGTTGGAGTCATCTGCTCTGGTAAAGAGAGTCATTATGCCAATAGTGGAAAAAAAACTCAATAGTCTTATGTATTAGGAATAAACTATTTAATTGTGCTTAAACTACAATACTTTGTTCTGCCAGTTCAGTAAAACATCACATCTTCTCCTCAGATTCCTCTCTGGCTCTTCATGATGGTCTGGTGCGGTTGTCTGGAGAGAGACAGTGTGAGGGGGAGCTGGAGGTTTTCATTCATCAGGTCTGGAGGACAGTTCTGCTGGACTCCTGGAGTCTCACTGAATCCTCTGTGGTCTGCAGACAGCTGGGCTGTGGCTCTGTGCTGAACTTCTCTTCCTCTTCATCCAGTCCTGAACACAGTCATGAGTGTGTGACGGGCTTCCAGTGCTCTGGGAGTGAAGCTCATCTGGGGAACTGCAGCTCTCCACTAACTCTCAACTGCGGCTCCACACAACAGCTGTCAATCACCTGCCTTGGTGAGAAGAACAACATCTGGGCATATTCTTCAGTTGTTAGTGGTCAATAATGTGTTTTTCTTTCTCTGAATATCAGGTCGTGGGTCCATCAGGCTGGTGGGTTCTGGGGGAGACTGTGCAGGGAGGCTGGAGGTTTTTCACAGCGGCTCATGGGGGACAGTGTGTGATGACTCCTGGGATATTAAAGATGCCCATGTGGTGTGCAGACAGCTGCAGTGTGGAGTGGCCCTCAGTAACCAGCAGGTACCAGCCTGGTTTGGTCCTGGTTCTGGACCCATATGGCTGGATGAGGTGGAGTGTGAGGGGAATGAGACGTCCCTGTGGAGCTGCTCTTCTCCAGGCTGGGGAAAACATGACTGTCAACACAAGGAGGATGTAGGAGTCGTGTGCTCAGGTAAAGCCTCACAATTTTAGTAAATTTTAGTAACAAATGCAAATAATTGCCCAGCAGCTGCTGCTTTCAATATCCAAAATGAAAATATTAATCTTGAAGGATTTAGAATCAAATTATTTTTAGTTTATTAGTTAAAGTTTAGTTCAAGTTTAATAGTTAAAGAAATTTCCAAAAAATACAAAGAACTAAATTGAATGCAATATTTTTTATCTAGATTTTAAAGAGATCAGGTTAACTGAGGGCTGTGAAGGGAATGTGGAGGTTTTCTACAATGGATCCTGGGGTAATGTGTGTTACAACCAGATGGACAGAGACACAGCGAGTCTGATCTGTCAAGAGCTGAACTGTGGAAGATCTGGCAGTGAACCCAGTAATTCAGTGGGACTGAGATCTGCTCCTAATTGGTTAGATCATCTTAAATGTCGAAAACATGACAAAACATTGTGGCAGTGTCCATCTTTACCCTGGAGCCAGAACAGCTGTTACAATAATGAAGTGGCTAATATCACTTGCTTTGGTAAGAATTAATTTAATGATTTAATAATGATTTTCTTCATTTTTTTGTAGTAAATCAAAATAATAAATACATGTGTTTTTATTTAGTTTCACATGTTCTAATCTCAGCGAAAGAGAGTCTTGCGTCTCTGCCGAGTCATCTGACATGTTCAGCATCTCCTCACCAAAGACAGTGTTCAAGTGAGTAGGTTATGTTTTATTAGTAAGATCAATATTAAATGGCTAATTGCTTTTTCTTCACCATATAATTGTAAATTGTCTGTTAAAGGGATAGTTCACCCAAAAATGAAAATTCTGGTATCATTTACTCACCCTCAAGTAGTTCCAAACCTGTATAAATGTCTTTGTTCTACTGAACACAAAGGAAGATATTCTGAAGAATGTGAGAAACAGAGCAGTTCTGGGGCACCATTGACTTCCATAGTATATTTTACTATGGAAGTCAATGGTGCCCCAAAACAGCCTGATCACAAACTTCAAAATATCTTCCTGTGAGTAAATGATAACAGAAATTTCATTTTTGGGTGAACTATCCCTTTAAGTGATAACTGATGAATCTCTTTGTGTATGCTGTGTATAATGCTGTGTATATTTTAGATTATGTTCCTCTCAGACTGAGTGGAGGTAAGGGCCGGTGCTCTGGGAGGCTGGAGGTGTATCATAACGCTGTGTGGGGCTCAGTCTGTGATAATCAGTGGGACATCAGCGATGCTCAGGTGGTCTGCAGGCAGCTGGGTTGTGGAGCAGCACTGAGGGCTGATGGGAATTCAGTCTTTGGTGCTGGTGAAGGTGTTGTGTGGCTGAACAGAGTCGAGTGCAGAGGGAATGAGATTCACCTGTGGGACTGTCCTCTCTCCCTGAAAAACCACACTGACTGCTCCCACAAAGAGCACGCTGGACTCACCTGTGCAGGTCACAGCAAACACTGAGAAATATTATTCATTTTTTTTTATCTTTTTATGTATTCAAGAAAATCATGATTTTGAATGTGTTTGTGTCTGTTTTGACAGATTTGTCAGTGTTCACTACTCCTGCCACAACAACATCAGCTTCTCCTCCAGTTTCTCCTCCAGTGCGCTCAACACCATTCTCTCCTCCACAAACTCCTCCAGCAGAGTCTCTCTCCGTCCCCCCAGTGCTTGTGATTGTACTGGGAGTTGTGCTCTTACTGCTCTTAGTGCCACTGCTTATACTGATTCAGCAGAACAGAGTGATGAGGAGAGGTAGGAGAGATCCAGAGACTGTCATATTGTGTCTTATTCAGTGTGTGATCAGTCATGTGTTGTGAACTGACAGCAGGTTTGTCTGTCTACACTCACAGCTCTCTCTAAGAGGAGACACAGGACGACGACTGAGGCCGTTTATGAGGAGATTCAGCACAGACACAATCACCTCACTCAGAGGGGTGAGTCTGTTGAAATGAATTAATATGAAAACATTTTATAATGTTGTTGTGAATAGTCAAAATGATGAATTCATAGCTGAAAGTATTTGTTAATTAATTTTCTATGCTGACATGTCTATTGATTCTACATGTCTTTTTGACAGTTAGAGTTAAAGATATGTTAATCCTGTTAGGCTTCCTGCTTTTAACCTCATAATTCAGCAGTGAAAACCACATCGCTGTGTTTGCGTAAAAACATGTTTGTGCAAGCTGCAGTCAGGGTGAGAGCACACAGGTGTTAGTCTGTGGGGGAGGTTTGAACAAGTGTAGATATTCAAGGCAGCATTTCTGAACTCTCTTAGTACAGGAAAAGTTCACCCAAAATAAAAACACACACCCTCAGGCTATCCAAGATGTAGATGAGTTTGTTTCTTCATTGAAAAGGCATTACATCACTTGCTCACCAGTGGATCTATTGCAGTGAATGGGTGCCGTCAGAATGAGAGTCCAACCCTTGTTGTCCCCTCACATCAAAATCCACCACTATGTTTATTTAGAGCTGTTGTAATGGACATTTGTAAGAGTGTATGATTTATTGGTTTTCATTTATGCAGACAAAATGGACCAACAGGCTCCAGAAGAATATGTAAACACCGTTAGGCTGAATTGTGAGAATTTTTCATACTAAAACGATCATTCCAAAATAAATATGACATAGGACAGCAACTATAACTTAGTCCTAGTTTAGAGAGAGTGATGTTGTCTCTGTATTTTTTCACAGATTGCACGAATGAGACCTATGATGATGCCACAACCATGAGAGAAGGTGATTTTTACAGGGTAGTTTTTTAATATTTGTTTTGGCATGACAAATATTTGCATAATATGCATCTGCTGTACATCTTTAGAAGAAACTCTGAAGAATTCTGGTAATATCATATGTGAACAAAATGTTGGAGCTGTAAGGGGTGAGTCTAATGATGTTTCAATCAGACATATTTTATGTTTCATCTAAAACAAATGTCATATACATGTCAGCTAAAGTAGTCACCAACTGGTGCATGTGTAGACTAAATTCCGAAGATATTGCAAAATTTACAGATTAATCTTCTTTCCTTTTTTGTAACAACAGAGTATGAAGAAGAGGAGCCAGTTGAAGTTGAAGAGAGTGTGTGAACTGGTTACATTTACTGCTTCTGTTGTTGTTTCTTCTTCTTCTTGTTATTGTTATTTGATATCGTTTTGTATTAATCTGCTTACACTATTGCTGAATGCTAGTGGTCGCTGTCCATGGTGCTGGTTGAGCATCCACACTGTCAACTGCCAGAAAAAAATATATTTAGCTAGATGTAATAGTATAAATAGATATGTTACCCATACAGTTACCCATTCTAATTAACTGCCTTCACTAAGTTGAATATAATAGCAGTATTTGGTTGTCCTCCGAATAAAACTATTTTATAACAATGAATCAAAACGAATGGCTCTCTTTGGTCATGCTCTGTCATTTGTACAGTATTCTACACTAAATACTCACACCTAAGACCCCTTGCTTGGGTGGTCATATATTGCTTTTACTTTACTGCCATCTTCTGGACATAAAACGGCGTTACAGTTTTTATTTTCAGACAGTTTATTCCTGCAATTTTATTTAATTATAATTAAAACATTTTTTTGTGTCCACGATTGAGCTTCTATTATCTGTGTTTTTTTTTTTTCTTCATATAATGATAGCATTTTCCCCTGCAAGTTTCACAAATTACGATCAATAGGGTAACTTATAGAGCTGGGGTGTCAAACTCAGTTTCTAGAGGGCCGCAGTTCCAATCCTTCTCCAACACACAAACCATCTTGTTTCCCATTAAGCCTGAATGGCCTGATTAGCTGGATCAGGTGTGTTTAATTAGGGTTGGAGCTAAACTCTGCAGGGCTATGGCCCTTCAGGAACTGAGTTTGACACCCCTGGTATAGAGCATCTGAAGCAGGGCTGTCCAAACTCGGTCCTGGA
This sequence comes from Barbus barbus, assembly GCF_936440315.1. NCBI lineage: Eukaryota > Metazoa > Chordata > Actinopteri > Cypriniformes > Cyprinidae > Barbus > Barbus barbus. The sequence continues at coordinate 20,083,903 of NC_136717.1, forward strand.
GAGCCGGTGTCCTGCAGAGTTTAGCTCCAACCCTAATTAGACACACCTGAAGCAGCTAATCAAGCTCTTACTAGGCATACTAGAAGCTTCCATGCAGGTGTGTTGAGGCAAGTTGGAGCTAAACTCTGCAGGACACCGGACCGGACCGAGCTTGGACAGCCCTGATCTGAAGTGATATTTGTAGGGGAAGAAAAGCCCTGAGGCTGAATTAGGAAATAACACACAAGCAATATAAATGGGGCAAACTCTCAATATATCATATCAACACAATAGTCAAATATTAGCGAGTGTATTGTTTTGAATAAAAACGATTGCGGTCTCTTTAAATCCTTATTCATATGGGCATTTGATTGGCGCGCACGCGCTCGTTGTGGCGTAAATTGATTGTTTGAGATCAGTTTGCAGACTTTAACGAAGAATGACGGCGTTAACTTTAGAAAAATAAACTTAATATTCCCATTACGAACGATGGATAAGGCTTATTACATGAAAACGTAAGCTATGACATCTAAACCCATTTTAAATGTGTTTATAATATGTTGATATGACTGACTACACCGAGTTGAGTAATCATAAATCAAGTAACGTTAATGTTGTTACTGTTCTGATAGCCAATTCGTTTTGTCGTTAGTCTTCCCATCATAAATTAAAAAGTCTGTTAGTGTGTTGCTCTTTTTTTGGACACAACACACAGAGCACACAACGAGGAAAGGACTTAATTGCCTAGTTTATGATTTTTGTTTGTTTATTGGACTGGAGTTGTGAATGCAGTGTTTATAATCGACTTTTTTCGTCCCCTTTCAGCTAAAGTATTGTCTGACAAGTCCTCCAGATATGAATATTATGGATCTTACAGGTTAGAGAACTGCTTGCTTATTTACTTATGAGATGTGATTGAAGATGATTGAGATGTCTCAGCGTTGTAAACAGTTTTGTATTCTCCAACTATTTTAAATCAGAATCCTGGGAATTTATCTGTAACAACAGTAAAATTTATCATTTATAATTTCATGTAAATAGTTTTCTCAGTGTAATTAAAACAGTGAATGTCTGCTCAAGGACTGGCTAGGATTTATGAAGTCATCAGAATTAAAAATATAAAGTAATTTGCCAAGTTACTGTCATAGGTTTGATGCTGGTGTTGGGCCAGATTCTGACCCCTGCCAGATTATTACCCCCCTAGTATTGGTAGGTTTAGGTGTGGGGGAGGAATTAAGATTAGGGGTGGTGTTAGGAGTAGGTAGCGATTTCAAAGAGGGGGTAATAATTTGTCAGGGAGTCGAAAATGGGCGCAATACCTTTTTTAAGTTGTTCAAACAGCCTAAACCATTTAGCTGCCTGCCTCTAAAATATTGATCAATTTTAAATCCATTTGGGGTTTAAATGGATACGTTAAAACCCCAAAACCTAAATCTTGTACTGCAGTGAAAAAAGTACTTTGAATTTACTTAATTTTAATGTTTACATCGGTCCCACATGATCAAAATGTGTTCGACTGACATAATTGCCCTCTTTTTCTCAATGATTTATTGCTTGCCAGACCAAAATATTTCCTTCACGTTAGGGTTAGGACTACTAAACATAATCATGTTCATTCAAGATATTATTTGTCATTATTGATTGTCATTACACAAATGAATTGTGTACTGTTAAAGTGATTTCATTGTGTCAAGGGTACCAACTTGATTTCTTAATGTTAAAATTAAACAAAGGTTTTATGCAACTTTAATTTCATTATGTCTCTGGTACCAGAGTTGTGTAAACCTAACTTGCTTGTATTACATATATTTTTATATATTCATGTATTTTTATGAAGTTTATCAGCATGCTTGAAAGTGACGGGAACAGCAGGGATTAACTGAGGTTAGATGAGGTTGCATGATCCACACTTTCAACTGCAGTTCACATTATGATCACAAGGTGGAAACATGTGACTGAGGAGATCTAGACAACTAAAATATGTGTGATGTCTTTATCTCTGTCTCTCTATCCATCCTTTATCTTAAAATATAAAACAACAACAAAATTATCATCCAATTCTTAATTTACATTTGGGCTTTATTCAGTACGTATTCATTCAATTGCCAAAGATAATCAAATTAGGGCCATGTTAGGTCATACTGCTCTGCTGTAGCCAAATTCACTGCTTTGCTCCACAATACAGATATTGTGGTCATATTAATCGCTGATCTATTCACTGCGCTTTAGCTGGATGGTCTTGTAATGTGAAGTGTTACTCACAAGCAATTAAATCACGAATGCGCTCTGGCAATAAAGGATGCGTTCTCAAAGAACAGCTGTGACTGACACCAGCTTTATCAGCCGTCTGGTCACCGTGGGAACGCAGGTATACCTATTAAATTCTTACAGAGACTGCAGAAGCAGACGGGGGTTTCCATAGAGACCGCAGGAGGCCAAGTCCACAATAAGCAACCCCCAAACTATCATTACACCCTCTGGCTCAAACATTCCCTTAAACTTCTTAGTCAGTAATTGAAGTGGAAGATGATAGATAGATAGATAGCTTGCTTGCTTGCTTGCTATCGGCACCCATTCACCGTAGAGGTTCCATTGTTGAGCTAGAGATGTAATGCTGTTCCAATCAAATCTGTTCCAATGAAGAAACAAACTCTTCTAAATCTTGGATGGCCTGAGGGTGAATACATTTTCAGCAAATGATCATTTTTGGGTGAACTATTCCTTTAATTGTGTTGTTTGTGCAGTTGTATATGTTGCAAATGGAGGCAGTTGTATTTCTTTTGCCATCTTATATTGGAGTTTTTTTTTTTCACCTCGCTACCATACTAAAATTTACAATGTAGGCAAGACATCCCTGTAACCCTCCAGCTCGCACTCTCACGCTGGGCTTCTTATCGCTCTATTGGCACCAGGATGGATGGATCGGTTTAACACACAGTACTGGCAGGCTTATCTCCACTGCTCACCAAATTGAGATGGGACCTGTGTCTAGCCGACGGTATCAAACAGCTTTAGCCTGACCATGAGGGCATCAATCTACCTCCCCCTTGATGATCCTTATTCTCAAATTTCAAGCCTGTCACCGTTCAAGCCAACAGCAGAGCCTTGCCTTCCCGTAATGGACATCAGACTGACCACAGATGTTTTGCCTGCTGTTAAAAGCCTAGTGATTATGAGCCAGATGGTGAGCAGTCTCACTTTAGGGCATATTGGAGATATTTGCTAAATGCTGTTTCAAAGCGTTTTTTTTTTTTGTTTGTTTGTTTGTTTTTTCAGATGAGACTAAAGACAAATTTAAGAATTTGGAGAGTATGGAAAATCAATGGGTGGCATGCACCAATGTCTGAGAAGGGAGGTTATACAACAATACAGATGTAATTTAGTGATATCTTTGTGTCATTATGTGTATGTTTCAGTTTATATAGAAGGATTATGATTAAATTATTGTTATAAATTATGATTAAATAATTATGAACAAATGGTATATTTTTATTTTACCTCTAAACCTACAGCATTGATATTAGCGTGTTTAAATTCCAGTAAGACTGTGTATATTGGTGTGTTTTGGTGTACATGTCTGAAAGTCAATTCGGGTTATGCCTCAGTGCAGTGATCTAACAATGCACAGTTGGCAGCACTCACTGACTCTGAACACCAAGTCTCAGTCAATGACTCATGATGTGTGGAGTGGGCGTCTGGACACTCATTCATAGAAATACCATTTCCTATGGACAGAACATTTTTAACAATAGCCTTTTTTTCTGACTTCACGTAATACAAAGTACATTCATTAGAATACAGTGGTGAAAATCTGTCTGTCATTTGTTTGTATCCATCCATCCATTTGTCTGTCTTTTTTTGTGTCTGTCTCTCTATCGATTTGTCTCTATCCATCTGTCTGTATTTTGTTCTTTCTGTCTGTCTGTCTATCTATATATTTATCTAGATCCATTATTAATTTCCATCATTAAAATCCATAATTAGTTTATTTATTGATTTGTTCATTTGATCTGTCTATTATATCTGTCTGTCTCTCCATCCATTCATCCATCATTTGTTTGTTCCGTCCGTGTGTCATTGGCTGTTCTATCATTCGGTCTATCTAGAATTCCTGCCCACCATTAATCAGTATATTAAAGGTTACTTTAAAATGGATGAGTTAAAAATGAATAAGGAAACATGGCCATTTAGTATTTTATGGATATAGCATATAGGCCATTTATGAGCTTATGAGAGCAGGACGGTGTGTGCAGACAGCAGGAGAAAGAAATGAGTCTGTATTTACCATGGCTCACTCCTCGATCATTGTAATGAATGTCAACATTAAAATTCACTGTCACGTTTCTCTGTTTTCACTAGTGATTTATGATATAGCATTCTTAAATTAGACTCTGGAACAGGAATAGAGAATCACGCTTAAATCCAAGACCATGTTGAATGACCGAATGCGAAATACGGAGCTTGGATTAAAACACAGGTTTAGTGCCACCAATGTGAAGTGATTGCGAGTCAAAGGTATTCCAGGGAATTAGAGCTGGAGCTCTGTAAGTGATAGGAATGCTGTCATAACACATGAAGTGGACGCCATCACTAATCCTAGAGAGTTTCAAGCATCAAGTAGACCGGATAGGACATGTGCTAAATAAATAGGACGTGTGTCTTGAACAATTTACCTGCTTTATTAGAACATCATTAAAGCTGAAGTGCATCATTTCTGCACCACCTCCATCACCAAACAGAACTGTGAATAATAAAGACTGTTAGGCTCATTGGGATGCATAGACACGGTGTTTTCACTTTTTTGCAGCAAAATCAACCTATAAATGGATACTTAAGGTTGTCTTTGCATATTGTAAGAGAAAATATGGAATAATTTCAAGAAGTCATTCCTCCATTCGGCACAAACTATAAGATCTGAAGGTGTTTATTCAAATTGTACCGGACTTCAAACAGGTTATTCTAGTGTTACATGGAAACAGATTATAAAAAGCATGTTTCAAACATTTTCAGAAAGCTAGATGATGATCCATTATATATTTGATAATGCCCTTAGTTTGCACTGCATCCCTTTGTGAACTGTTTTCCCCTCCTTTCACACACACAAATACACCAGTCTTGTTTATTCATGAATTTGTATGTGTGCGTGTGTGTGTCAAAGGATATCAGGCAAGAGAGCTCTAATGAAAGATGATTTGTGTGCCCTGATCCAAGGGGCAAAATGTCTATTTCTGGTTCCTCATATCAATAAACATCCACCGCCGGCACCTCTGTTAGTAGCGTGGACAGCCGGCGCTGTGCTTTGTATGTGAGAGTGCTCTCACCAGCGTTTCAAGAAATAAAGACAGTAATGGATTAAGTTGTTTTCAACAAACTGCATAATGCTCATTAAGGACAATGATAGAGATTATCTAAGCAGTCATTAGTGGTAAAAAGTATATTGAAAAATGATACTAAGATAGTTTCTTTATTTTTTTGTAGAAGAATATATATATATATATATATATATATATATATATATATATATATATATACAGTGCCGTGAAAAAGTTTTTGCCCCTTCCTATTTTTTTATTTTATGCATATTTGTCGCACTTAAAAGATTCAGATCATCAAATACATTTTAATATTACACAAAGATAATGCATGTAAATACAAAATGCAGTTTTTAAATGATGATTTCATTTATCAAGGGAAAAAAGCTGTCCAAACCTACCTGGCCCTAAGTGAAAAATGAATTGCCCCTCCTGTTAAATCATGAAAGAACTGTGATTAACCACATTATTTTGGAAAGCTGAGTTAAATTTCACTAGCCACACCCAGGCTTGTTTACTGTCAGACCTGTTTAATCAAGAAATCACTTAAATAGAACCTGTCTGACAAAGTGAAGCATGCTTAAAGAGCAATACATCATGCTGCGATCTAAAGAAATTTAAGAACAGATGAGAAACAAAATAGTTGACATGTATCTGGAAAGGGCTACAACGCCATTTCTAAGGCTTTGGGTGTCCAGCGAACCGAATGGAGAAAATTTGGAACAGTGGTGAACCTTCCCAGGAGTGGCCAGCCTACCAAAATTACTCCAAGAGCGCAATGACGACTCATCCAGGAGGTCATAAAATGACCCACAACAACATTTAAAGAGCAGGCCTCACTTGCCTCAATTAAAGTCAGTGTTCATGAAAAACTGCATCCATGGGAAAGTTCCAAGGTAAAAGCCACTGCTGACCAAAAAGAACACAAAGGACCATCTCACATTCACCAGGACTTTTGGGCCTCAGGACCTGGACGACTTGCCATAATTGATGTAAACATGAATTCTGCACTCTATCAGAAAGTCCTGAAGGAGAATGGCCATCAGTTTGTTACCTCAAGAACACTTGGGTTATGCAGCAGGACAATGATCCCAAACACCCCAGCAAGTCCACCTCTGAATGCTTCAAGAAAAACAAAATTAAGGTTTTGGAGAGGCCAAATCAAAATCCGGACTTAAGTCCATTTGAAATGCTGTGGCATGACCTTAAACAGTCCATTCATGCTTGAAAACCCTCCAATGTGTCTGAATTAAAACAATTCTGCAAAGAAGAGTGGGCCAAAATTCCTCCACAGCAATGTGAAAGACTCATTGCCAGTTATCGCAAATGCTTGATTGCAGTTGTTGCGGCAAAGGGTGGCACAACCAGTTATTAGATTTAGGGGGCAATTACTTTTTCACGTAGTGCCAGGCAGGTTTGGACTGCTTTTTTCCCTTAATAAATGAAATCATTATTTCAGAACAACATTTTGTATTTACTCGGGTTATCTTTGTGTAATATTAAAATTAGTTTGATCTGAATCATTCAAGTGTGACAAATATGCAAACAAAACAAAACAAAAAAGGAAGGAGGCAAAAACTTTTTCACACCACTGTGTGTGTATGTACATGCATATTGAAAAATGAAACTAAGAATTATTAGCTTTAATAATTATCAGTAATGTTCTTTAAAATTAGCTTAGAAAAATGTGAAAATCATATATAGTGTTGTCATATTTAAATATTAATTTATCTTGATTTTTTTCAAATATATATTTTTTTATGCATTTTTGTGCATGCTTTTTACCATAATGCAATAAAGCCATTTCATGCTTATGTGAGCATGTTTTTGCACATATAGTTTGATGTTTATAAATAGTAACTGAAGTATAGAAATTCAATGCATTTTCTTTTCACATAATGTCAGTGCAGGAAAGCAGTCAGATGGGGCATGTTGACTGGGACTTCTCATCCAGAATGTGTGAAATATAAGCAGCAGATGTGTGATGCCCTCTAATAATTAAACCTTGAAATGACATGACAGCTCTTAGCTGATGATTACAGAAGAAGATGTGCGGTGTTTATGAGTCAGATGCATATGGAAGCATTGTGTTCACATGTTCACCAGAGCTGTTATAAGGAAAGCATTGCTACCTGTCCTCCCGCTTATTATTCAATCCACAATTTTTCGTTGATTTTCAGCATTAAAATAATCTGTGCTTGGCAGCTTCGTGATCGAGCCATGAACCACAATGTCTGTGAAGCATTGCAGGGTGATTGTGATGACCGTCATAATGAAGAGATGAGCACCCTGTCCACTACATCCCCTCAACATGACAACACTCATATATCACAGAATAACCTCTGGCTCACACTGATCAGGATAGCGCTAATACAAATTCATAGACAGACAGAGTGACAGATACAAGACAGGATTGGTTTTCAGCAGAGCTAAAATGCTGTCTGCTAAAATCTTGTGCGAGGATTCACTCAAACCGAGCTCTAAATGTTTACAGAAAGAGGCTACATGTGCAAGTAAAAAGGAAAAATGCAAAGTGGAGTATACATGACAAGAATTAGAAACCCAAACCATTTGAGATCAACAGAAAGTTGCAATGGACATTTGTGTGGCTTCAGGTCTTTAGGTCAGCTCAACTAATCGTATCAATTAGGACTGAGGCTGTTATTTCTTGCTCTAAAAATGCACAGTCTGACAAACAAATTGTGCAGACAAGCATATCACAAAGGTTTTGTTATTTTGACTTCAGTTTTGAGGACATTGGTGAGAAGTCCTTATTATACCTAAACCAAACCAGTGTAGTTGTCTACAACCGCCTATAATGTGATGCTACTGAATCCTACTAAAATAATAATACTAAAATAACACTGGTCCATTTTCATCATATGGACAAAAAAAAAAAAAAAAAAACATTCATTATGACAATTTTCATGTTTGGGTGAAGAATGCCTTTCAAACAGAATAATAAGAAAAGAGTTAGATGTTTTATATGATGAAAATTCCCATTATCATGTTCACTCGATGCTAGTTTCTCAGACATCAGGAAAGCACGTTGTTCACAATCATCATGCTTTCGTTACGTCTTGTGTTAGTCTCCAGAAATGGCTAGAATGGAGAGCATGTCAGATGTCAGCCCGAGGGGATATACATGGACCCTTGTTGCCTTGTTATGAGTGACAGTTCAATAATTAAACTGACAAGGTGAACACATTCACACACACTGGCCCTGCAGCCTCTATCTAAGGAGACTAAATGCACTGTAGATTTCATAACATGCAAACAGCATGCAGGCTTTAGCCACTCAGATGTCCAATCATTTCTGTATAATGGAAGCCAGGGGGGCATTGAAATGACAGTAGCCTGAAACTCTTTCTCTCATGCTTTATTCCTGATTGCTGTTAGAATAATTGATGGAGACTTGCTTGTTTTTCATTTATTGTTGGTTTTATTGAGCAGCGATGTGCTATTTTCAGTCTGGAGGGGTCTATCAGACATATCTGTCTACATTTCCAAACATGCATTGTGTTGTAGAATAATGAAAACCAAGATTTCTTAGTGTCTGTAGTGTGCTTGAGGATGATGTTCATGGAGCTAAAAGCTCAAAGTGATACTAAAGGAACCAAATAATGCTGAATCCGATGTTTTCTTGTAACAAAAGAAGAAAAACATTGGATTATCATGCATTATAGTCCATTAAAAAGGAAAAATTAAATTTCCTTCAAACCTTAAAGTGCCCCTATTATAGATTGTTGAAAATCAGCTTTCATGCAGTGTGTAACACAGCTCTAAGTGAATGAAAACATCCTGCAAAGTTTTAAATCTGAAAGTGCACCGTATAAGTTGTCTCTCAAAAGAAAGAGTCGACTCTGAATCATTGAAACGAGTCGTTTTTAAAACGAATCCCAAGCCGTTTCAAGTTGACGTCAAAATGGAACATTAACCACTTGTTGCGTGCTCAGATCTGGGGAAATCGACCAATCACTGCAGATTAGTGTCACGCAAAGGAGGGGTTTGGCAAAATGAATGGTTGAAGGAATCGTTTGGAAGTCGTTGAGCAAATAAGGTAAAAATAAATGCATATTATGAGAAAATATAATTATTTTTTTGACATTGCAATACCAAAATTTTAACCTTTCGTAACCCATAATAGGGGTGCTTTAAAAAAAATCACGGGGTAAAACCTGTGAAAAAAATAAATACGGAAAATTACTTAAGATTTATTTTTCTTGAAAATTGTTCCACTGTTGTACTTTTATTAAAGAATCAAATGTTCTCTGGAATACTTGACTCTAATTGGTCAATCGTGACATATTTTTTTGTATAGCCTAATAATGCTAAACTACACATTTGACTCTGACAGTAAATGGCATGCTGTTTTTTCTTGTATAATAAACTAATAATAAAAAGGTTGTAAATAAAACAAAAAATATTGGAGTAGCCTATGTTTTAAAGAAAATATTATTTCAGCCTTCCTGCTTCGTGTTTTATTTTAAGCGTTTCTCGCCAGTTCTTTGTAATTATTTGTAACATTTCTAAGTGGAAGTTGTTTAAAAACATTTGTGTGTACATTTTCACATAACAAAGTCATTTGGGATACAAATCCTCTCTTGCTCACTGTATCAGGGTTTATTTTGCAATAATGACTGGCTCACTCAGTCCTGCTCCACTTATCTGGCCAAAAAACAGCTTAAATGTGTTAAACGAACTTGCCTCTGGAATGTAGGCCCTCGGCAGTTCATAGCTCATGATAACAAGATGTAAGCTCAACATTAGAACCAATTGGTTGTCTGCCATCTCTTTCCCCAGCAGTCTGAGGAGATTGCAAACCACTGAGGCAGAGGACTCTTTGATATCCGCAGAGATGAAGGAAATGGCAGTTGCCTGTCAGCCTGATCAAGGCTTTCTTAGGAGCACCAAGCTTTTAACGAGGCACCTTTTAGCAGTCCGATGCTCAGAGGTAAGATAGAAAGCAGCGCCTCATTCAGCAGCATCTCCTTTTGTGTTAAGCATGTTTTTATTCTTCAATACGTGCATCATCTCACTAGTGCCTCTATCTTCTCTTTTAGACGTTTGGCTCTGTTTTTTTGATAAATGCAGCCTCGATGTGGGTCAAACACATGTATCTTAACATGAATTGTTCACAGCTGCTTCTTTAAAGCAATTACATTTTGAGATTTTTTTTTGTAATATATAATTGTATAGTGATTCCAGTAAAATAAGAGACCAAATAGGGCCTTTTCAGCATAATTTAAAAGCATTTTTCACTTAAAGATGATTAAATATGAGGCACTTTAACAAACCGCTGACATTTCTTGCCTTTCATTTCCTTAATAGGCTTGAGGTCTTTCTTTGTCCTGCTCTTGCTCTCTTTCCCACTCTGTCTGTGTCATTAATTATTAAACATCAGAGAAAGCCTAATTACATCTGAACAGTGTGACGCCATTAAGTAAATTGTCTGAAAAATTGGTACAGCGCAGCGTACAGAGCTCTCACTCAGTTGCTGCTATCTAAAAGACGTCCATCATTTCTCAGAAGATACGGTACCATTCTTAATGTACCGTTTTCTACTTCACCCATAGTTGCCTTTTCTGAAATTGGCAAATGTGAAATGTTTCAAATGTGGAATGTGTCTGTGTACATTTTGAGTTGAAAATTATTCTATAAGGAATATAATAGAATATTCTATAATAGACTATTATCATAAACTGAAATCTGTCTTGATTTCTTTTAAAATTGACTCTAAAAGCTACGAATAACTATGAGTAATTGTAAAATACGCTTTGACAATTCAGAATTTATTTAGTTAAAATACATTTGAAACATCCAGTAAAATCATATTTCAAATATTTAGTGCATTTGTTTTTTTTCTTACAAAAGTTATCACAAACTGTACACATCATAACAACATGTATAGCGATCATTTTAGTTGTCCTGTGCAAGTATGACAAAGAATCACTGAGAAGCAGTTCATCAATAGCAAGAACAAGAAGTCATCTCAGAAAGTTGAGTGCTAATCAGTTGTACAATTTTTAGAAGCCATTACACAATATATGCAAACTGTGTATAAAGTTTTTCAAGATCACAAGCCCATAGTACAAACCAATCACCAAACGATCCATAGAAATGCACTTTAACAACATAACAATTCGATGAAATCCTCAAGTATACACACATGCCAACACTGGCAAAGTTAAATGAAATAAAAAATAATACCTCTCAGAAATAATAGATTTCTAAACAATATCAAATGTACTGGTATCAGCATGCTACAAGAATTCTTTATCTTTGTTCTATCACACCGACCGAGCTCTGGGGCAGAAGCACTGTCTCGTGCAAATTAAAGTTAACAGTACACAGCCGTTTGTGTAATTGCCATGATTGCATTATTACTTAATGGACACACCAGAAAACTCAATCGTGAGGGTCCAGCTTTAAAACATTAGGAGCCTCGTTTATAAAGTGTGCGTATGCACAGATTTGATCTTAAGAGTGTGTGTACGCTTATATCCACGAAAGCTCGTATTTGTGTGCCTAGCGTCACGTCAGAGTCTGAGCAGATTTTCTGAACACTTTTTCTTGTCGGAGTACTGCAGGTTTTTGGAAATGTAAGCTGTTCTTCCAGCTCGCTGTTCTAAATGAAAGGATATGGATGATGACTGGTGATCTTTTATATGTTAATGACATTAATTAGGAGTCGTTTACTAGGCAGAGAGCTGAAACCATTCAGTTGCGTGATCAAGTTCAAGATCATTTGTTATTCATAGATTTCACATCTGAAAGAGAGGCGTACGTGCGTTTTCTGTGAGAGATGAACGTAAGATCAAATTTAGGATGGTTTCTGCACAACATTTTATAAATGAGGCCCTAGGTGTGCAATTACCATGATGTACCATATTATTTGCATACTGACTGAATAGATGCTGGATGATTTCACACAATGAATACTAATTCCCTGACATAACAAAACTCAACCACACGGATACTAATCAACAGACAAAATTCACTCAAATGAAAAGTAAATCAAGGCTTCTCTATTGTCCATCCATTTTAAATTACCACTGAGCAATTGTTCCATGAATTGTACCTAAAGTTTGTGTGGTTGGCAGTGCCTCACCTCTCTTTTTGCAGAAAAATGTTTCAATCATTTGAATTGCTTTAGATGTTATTGATTCTTTGAAAATAATGATTTTACCTCGAACCAATTCATTCTTGACCAACACCCCCCACCTCCACCGCTAAAGAAAGCTCATCCATTTTTGAAATCGTTAATGACATGTCAACATTGATTTCCTTTTGAATGTCATCTGAAGATGGATCTGCATATAGTAGATTTGGCTAATATTCACCTGATGGAATCATTTATAAGCAGCTTAACTGAATTACACACAACTTTCCAACAGCGGGATCGCTCTGAGAGTGCCAGGCACCATTAAAAGTTCCTTTACTTGTCTAGTTTTTCAAACATTGAGGTTTTTCAAAAACTGGGTTTTTTTCTTTTTTTCCTTCAAAAACAATTACAATAAAACACGCTACATCATTTGGCTACTGTGAAATTTCCTTTTGACCATAATTTTCAGCACATGCTACCTAAGAAAAATGAAATCTGTTTTTAAAAAATGCCTAATTATAATAACATTTTGATATGTTAGATCTTAAGTTAGATCTTAAGTAACTTTTAGTGACTTCTGCTTGCTATATTTCTGTGCTTTTTGTATATCCTAGATTTATCCATCAATACCTTCATGAAGCTTCTTATCCTATATACATATATTATTTTAAAGCTGAATTATTATAATATGTTCCATTTATTTACCAACTTTAAGACGTTCAAGTATGATGAGCATTAAATGTTAATGTAATCCAATTAAATTGTAATACCTTTAAATCAGTATGCTACAACAGTTTTATTCAAAGAAAGAGTCTTTAGAAACATCAGTTAATAAGCAAATGAATCAGTTCGTAGATTCAGTTTGGATGTACAGTAAACATGATTTGAAAATGCTTTCTCCTTCATAATGCCTCTCAGAATCATGATGAAAGATGGGATATCCATCCTGTCTCAAATGGATAAAACACAAAGTTGTATATTTTTGCATCTCATTGTCACTGATTTAAAGATGTGTTGTTTTATATCAATTATAAAGTCTTCTTTATATAAAGAAAGACAGAGGCTTTATAAATAATTGTAACTATGTTGACATCTCCATTTGATCACATGATTGTATGAATGTTTTGCATACCAAACAAGTCTTGATTTCATATTCAAACACCTCTTTTTTCGCTCCCCTAACCCTGCATCAGATTTGTCAGATGTTTTCACCAGACAGGAGAATATGTATTTGAAATGTTCAAGAATATGAAATGATAAGCACTGTGTCTGTAAAATGACATGTCATCATTATACTGTCAAACAGCAAGAGGCTTCACATTATTTCACTGTCAGCTTCAAAGTGACCTGAAAATTATTGTTTTAGGAGCTCATAAACTCAGCACCAGCAAAATGTCAAAGAAACTGCGAGAATTGGAAACTTGATTGTGTCTGTAGCAGGGATACCAGTAATGTTTAGTTCTTTTCCAAATAAAAATGCAACAATCTACAACTAGAGAAAAATATACCCTATTAATTATACAAACCAAATGTGTTTTGCAGTTAGATTTGTGTGGACTCCAGGGTGTTATGGGGTCTGTGGGGGTTTTGGGGATGGACATGATCCTTGACTCTCAAAACTGGATGCTCTTCCAGGCCACTGCAGGGACAGATGATCCCAAAATATCACAACAGAGTAGTTTAGGACTTGTTAGACTTAAATACACTTCATTGTTATAAGCCCAAAGCAATAATCAAGGCTCAATCTACATAACACTGTTGCATAAAGTTGTCATCGTTTTGACTCCTCCATCTTACCTTCCAGGGCTCAATACTATGGATATTTTTCATCACTAGTTCACATTTTTACCACCCTGTCAACATTTGTACTGGTCCCACCGTAAAATATTTGTTTTTAGATGTATTTTTTAGCAACATATGTGTAAAAACATAATATTAATGTGTAAAAAGATATTAAAAAGATAACATTGGGCCCAGTGAAAATATATAAATAGTTTTTCATAATTAGTTTGGTATTGAAAAAATACTCACAATTTTGACCAAATTTGCTAATGATAAATCTGCAGAACAACATTAATCAATAAATCCCGCAAATCCGAATGTTTACATTTTGCATGGCATAAAAACTACGTAATGTAACAACTTTGCTATTGAGCAAGTGTAAGTGCAAGCTGGGTCCAGCTTTCTGCTCAATTTTCTAGTTTCTCACCTCACAAAGTGCATGCCAGTGGGTGATGGGCTTGCGTGGATAAGCTAGCATCTCATTCCAGTGGTCCCTCCCAAGACCCTCCACATCTGGCCCTGCCCTGCATACCCCTATCACTTCATTGTGTCCAACTCTAAAAGCGAAACAGAACATAAGACTTTGTTTCAGAAACCGTTTGCAGTGACCAGTGGTTTCCAACACAATTAATGACAGAAAGGATGTGCATTTTTGATCCAGATAAAAAGACTAAGGAAACCAATAGAAATAATAGCGATCATACTTGATCATGTCAGTCCTCTGTCGTGTGTGTCATGTGTTCCTGCCTCATGTTTCCTTATTTGGTTTGTTTCCTGTCCTTGTTTAATGTGATTATTAGTTTATTCTGTTGAGCTGTGTTTGTGTGATTATCCTGAGTATTTATAGTCCTGTCTGTTCAGTTTGATATCGTCTGGTCTACTCGTTACTCCCCGGTGTTCCTGTCTGTGTCAGCCTTGCCTTGTCTTGCCCTGCCTTGTTTGGAGTCATTATGTCAGTTGAGCGATGTTTTGATAGCATAATCTGCCCTTAATTACAGCATAGCTTTCTGATTTAATAGATGTGCACAGCAGAGTTTTATAAGACCAGACTGAAAGATCTCCATTAAGATGTTTGTTACAAATATTTCAGTAACAGTCGCCAAGCATGAGTGGTTTGCTAGCATGCTATCTGACTTAATAATATAACCATCATCATCATTATCATCATGTCAGAATAATTTATCTTCAGCATGCTATAAATTTGTTTGGTTATTGTTTTAAAATGATCTTAAGGAGCAGGGACTGACCTGTCATAATCCATCACCGTGATGGACAGGCTGACCTGCTCTACATTCTCAGGTGGGATGTCGAAAATGATGGCCTCGTTATAGACAGGGTTGAGTGTGTTCTTTTTGGTTGTAGTCTTCCGCTTCTTCAATCTCCGACCATCACATATGAGGGAGACTTTAACATATGGATCTGTGGAAAGAAGCAAAGTGAATGTGTTTGGAGCTTTTCGAATCTGAAACATGAATATAAAGGTTTTTCCACATAGAAGAACATAGCATTATACTTTTTTTTTTTTTCCTTTTTAGCTGTCTTAAGACGTTCTGCTTGCGATATGACAAAGAGCCCACAGGCATTTTAATATCTCACAAAACATGCTTAGCATTGATGTTTCTGGTTGATGGCTTTTCCCGCTCTCATGAGAACTCATACATAAACAATAGTTTAACTTAATAACATGCATCAAATGAAAAATTTTATATAATTTTGGGTTTGCAGAGACCCTAGGCATAAACAAAATGCAGTTAATTTTCACATAATTCTACTAATTTACTGTAGAAGGAAGCTTCTGCGAATGGGATTTATTTTATTATATTTTTCTACAATACATTTTTGTATTTAGAACCTTAATTTATTGGATACCAGTGACATTTTTTAGTGCATGTCTACATTGTGATACAAATGGCATTTAAGGTTTCAACAATTTCTGTCTATAAAAATAAAAAGGAGAATATTGGTTCAAAATTGGTTCCTACTATTATTTTCACTGTCATTTGAGTGTCCAAGTGGTGTCTAATCCTGTTCCTGGAGGGAAATTAGCATGCAGAATTTAAAGGGGAGATCAGATGCAAAATTCACTTTTACAATGTGTGTTGCCAGTGTGTGTACACAACTACCCTATAATGACAAAAATTCACCCAGTGCTTTTTTTTAAATCCCCATTAGCACTTTCTCAGATCAAGCCTTTCTCAGATTTTGGCCAGATGTATGTCACACAGGCCAAGGCCCCTCCCACCACGATTGTTGACTGACACGGCCGTTTTAGCATTGACCCACCCTGAGTGAGCTGTAAACACTCCGCCATTGTTTCGACACCAGAGCAGGGGTAGACAAGATTATCTCCTAAGTGACTGAGGTGTTTGTTGTTGGATGTAATAATGAGAATAGCACTCCTGACTTCTGAGCCAGTGGATTACTTTTGTTTCTGAAGGAAATGCACCCCCCAATCTACCTAAATGTTTCTATGTTCGTGCGAATCATTCGTGATCCAGCTTCACCTACAGAAGAATCGCCTTTCCTAATAATGTGCTAGTTAGCAAGTTCCGCAATGAATGCACTAAAGTTTACAGTCTCAGAGAACTGCTTGTCACCCCATGAAAGAGAGACGTGGGGTGAGCAGAGCTCATTAGCATTTAAAGGGACATGCACCGAAATGGGTTGCTGTGAACAGAGCTGTTTTTGACTAGATAAAATAGGTGTTGTTTTACACTACCATTGAGAAATTTTAACTAAAGTATGTTATAGACTTTTCATTAACGGGGTCATGGGATGCCCATTTCCACAAGTTGATATAATTCTTTAGGGTCTTAATGAAAAGTCTATAACTGCATCTTCAGCGGCTCAGATGTCGGCAGTAAATGACGACTGCTATGTTCATTATTACATCCAACAACAGATCACTTCAGTCGCTTAGGAGCCATTCTTGTCTACACCTGCTCCGGCATCAAAACAATGGCGGACTCTTTACAGCTCACTCAGGGCAGGTCTAAGGTAAAACACCAGTGTCAATCAAAATTCGTGGAAGGGGCCTGGATATGTGTGACGTCACACATCCAAGAATCTGAGAATGATTTGAGAAAGGGGTTATCATTTATTAGGATTTTTAAAAAAAAAACACTGGGTGGATTTTTATCATTATAGGGTGGTTGTGTACACACACTGCCAAGACACATTTCAGTTCAAACAACATGTAAAAGTGAATTTTGCATCCGATGACCCCTCTTCAAGTATCATATCGACTTGTAGAAAATGGGAAAATCTGATGTCCCCTTTAACTCAAATCCTAATTAAACAAAACTAATCAAAGTAAACTTTTGGATTACTGGAAACTTTCAAGCAAGTGTTTTGGGGCAGGCTGGAGCTAAACTTGAGCATAAAGATGGTAAAATTGTGAGGGACAGAACATGAGGGTTAACACTGACCAGAGTAGCCAGTTATGTCCATGGCTTTCAGATTGCGACACTTGATGACGGTGAGGGTCATGCGTCCAGCCGTGGGAAGATAGCAAAGGGAATACATAATTTCACCCAGATCAACACTCTCCTGAAAGAAAGAAAGAAAGAAAGAAAGAAAGAAAGAAAGAAAGAAAGAAAGAAAGAAAGAAAGAAAGAAAGAAAGAAAGAAAGAAATTGAGAAGAAAACTTGTGCAGCCGATAGCAAACAAGTTGATTGTTGGATGCCAAGAGATGGCTGAAGCAATGTCTGCACATCAGTGTCCTAAAATAGCATTACAAATTATTGATTAAATGATCTGCAGGATCTTCAGCATATATTGTAAGATGATTTTTCATTTAAGAGTCTCTCTAGAGAGCACTTGATGCGACTGCAAACAAAATCCTTATTGACTGACTCTCCAAATAGACTTGTATTTGCCTCACCGACAACAACATAGCTTTGGGAGATATTTGACTAATGTTTGCTCATCAGTTTTAAGCAAATCCCTATTCTATATTAACTCTAGAGAGAGGATATGTCTGTAAAAACTTAAGGGGGAAAAAAACTCAGTGACTCAGAAACAACTACATAGTTGTGTAAAGAAATTTGACTCTTCTAAGAAAGCAAGCTTTTTCCAGGAAGACTTTAAGACTTTCATAACGGCTGTTTTTGTGTGTGTGGATGTATAGTTTGGGTGGCTGGTTTTAGTGCAGTTAAATAACTCAGTTTTGAATGAGACAAATCTAGCTTCCCTGACCTTTATTAGCTTTGCAGAGGCGGTAAAGATTATTCTAAAAGGCCAGTGTGTATTTTGGTATTTACAGCCTCTCACTACTGGGATAAGACAGCCATTATTCTTTCAAAGGCAGCTAAAGATAGTGATTAATCTCTCCAAGTAAAGATTACTTTATTGGATTAAAAACCAATTGCATAATAGGAAGAAACATACATATGTAACCACTGTTGTACTGTGTTTAGATTTCAGGTGTACCATATGCCTATTTTCCAGCCTTCCAAAGCAATGCAGTTTCTTAATACCATGCTATTGGTTTAGTTACCAAGAAAGTGCAAAAATGTAATCAAATATTCAAACATTTTATGTTAATTAAGCATGTATAATTTACTGTTTAAGCATGTATAATTTAATGGGCAAGTGAATCCCGACTATTTGAAAAAGATCATGTTTTTTCTATAATTTTCCTCCTTTAAAAAAAATCAGTGCCTTAATATCTGGAGGTGTTCTTGTGATATTGTTTGGCAGCAGTACTGTACATTTTAATTGTCATTATCATGATGCACATTTCCTTATACGTTCTTCATTATTAAAAAAAAAAAAGCCATTTGTTAACAAACACCGTTGTCCGTAATTGACAAGATCAACACAGATTATATATCAAACAGATGTGGTACCTCCTCTGTTGTAATATGACGTCAAAACCCTTTCTGTCACATCCTATCCCCTCCTCCGACTGCTCTTGTTATCCACACCACAACTGTTGAATATAGAAAGCCACGGGCTAGTTCTAGAGTCATGTATCCTATCAGCGTTCGTGTCCAAAACAATTCACAAATCCTTCCTGTTTTGACTGGCCAACTTCCTCTCCTCCAGATCTGAATGGCCTTGTTTCACAGTAGCAATGTTCTTCAAAATTAGACCTTTAAACATCAGCTTAAGATAAAATAGAGGATTTCAATGTGCAGTCGGAAGTGTAACGGAGCAAGGCTGCAATCTATGGCTCCTACTATTTTAGGAATTGAGAGTTACTAGCTTCTTTCTGCAGTCGGGGGCCTAAGAGCAGCTGGTTTGGTTCTGAGAGTCAGTTTTTGTCCCTAAAGGGCAGTTGTGATACTCTCATAACAGAGCGCAAGAAGTCGAAACACTAACCATCAATACTTTTGTATTGTAGCTACGAGGCAAAGCAATAGTGAAGAGAATGAGAAGTAAATAGCATGAGAGTGATCCAAATGTTAGCAAAACACAACAGAAGTGATGCGAAATGCGCATCCCTGTCAAGCAAACAGGAAAATGAATAAATAAGCTTAAAACAACACAATCAGGAAATTAGTGAGCCTGAAAGAGACTGATTTGTCAAAAAAGTAGGAGGAGGAGATTGTGTTTCCCAAACAGGAATGACTCGCCACAGATTCTCTCTGTGGTGAACAAAATGAAACGCTGTTACCATTCACTTTGTCTTTGAAGCTGGAAGGCAGTGGGACGTCATTGTTAAATGCTTCTGAGTCACTCACTGTAAGTGAGATGAGTGTGACAAACGATGCCTTTCACCTCTACAGATCATCTAGCAGTTTAACAAGTCAGTATATATGTAGTAATATATAATATAAGGTTAAACCTGTGTGGATATTACCACTTAAACTAGGGTTTAATGTTTCAGGTGCTGGGAGAAATCATAGATTCTGAACTTAGTACCCAAACCTTTTTTCTTTACCCAACCTTTACAACTTGTTCTTCAGATATCTATTATATGCTTTTCATAAGGCTAAAAACTTTCATAGTGCTATCTATTAAAGTGATAGTTCGTTCAATAATTAAAATAATATAATTTACTCACCCTCATGTCGCTCAAATCCTGTATGACTTTATATGTGAAATACAAAAGAGGATATTTTGAAAAATGTCTTGTGTTGCAGTCCATAGAGTTAAAGTCAGTGGGGCCCACTGGGTTGTTTTGGATCCCATTGACTGGTATAATAATTATATAAACAAAAACAATTGTAACATTCTTTGAACTATATTCTGAGTTCTGCAGAGGTAAGAAAGTCATTCAGATTTTGAATGGCATGAGGGTAAGTAAATGATGGCCGAATTTTCATTTTGGGGTGAACTATCTCTTTATGAAGAGCTGTCCTTAAAAAGCCTCATAAACAGCATGACTGATGCAGTTACATAAGCTCTGATATATTAACTGAGGCGTAATAAGTGGGCTTCATTATCATGAGGCCCAATCTGACTAAGGAACCAACCTAAAAAAAATTGTATGGAGGAAATTGCTTAGGTTCTTTTGTCCTAAAAATGGACTGCCGGTAACATTTCTTATTGTACTCTGCAGTCAGTGGGACGGTAGGACAAACTCAATTCCACACCTGTTGGATTTGTCATGGCTGTCGTTTGAAGGCTCTGGCTTGATAATCATACTTCCTGGGGCTTTGGAAACTGGCAATTGGATCTATTTTTGGAAGGGGTAAGTGGGTGCCCTGAAAGGGTGAGTCAGTTTGGAGATGAGCCCTCCCCGACACCTGGCTTTACATAACAGATCAATCTATCCTTTAATGAGACCTTCACATTTGTGCAGTCAGATTTCCTTTGAGCTCTGTTTGATTGAAGCAGAGGTATGTGACCGGATAGTGAATACTGTGAATATGGTTGTCCTTATACTGTTCGTTCATTCATTCGTTTATCTTTTAAACAAATCTTTGTCCAACCAATATTCAACAAAATCTAGACAAACTGTGGTTTCAGTAAAAAGTTAAATTACTGATTAATTTCTTTACGTTTCAATTCATTTAAATTTGACTTCCCAACACACACATTTAAATTCTGCATCCTGTTTGCTACCCGCGGTTTAAATTGAATTGAAAAATTCAAACCTACCAGAAATCTGGTTTCATTGAGGTATCTGAGGAAAGTACTAGTTATGACCTTTGCTTTTCTGTAAGCACTGTACTTACTGTAGTGGCTACAAGGATGTCCTTCCAAACCACAGCTTCACGTGATAGGTCAGACAGCTCAAACAGGTTATCAGCCACCACCTCTCCGATCATGTCATGACTCGTAAAGCGGTCAAAGTCGTACACGCTGAAGTGCAACTTGCGATTGCACAGCTCACTGTACTCCACAGGGAAGCGGAACGTCTCGTCAAACATGGGGTTGAGTGTCTTGCGGTGGACCCTCGTCTGAAACTTCTTTTTGCGCTCCGGAAGCAGGTAGATCTTCACGTAGGGGTCGGAGGTGCCTGTGAAGTCTTTGGCGGGCAGGTCCAGGGCCTTTAGAATGCGAACTACAAGAGCTTGTTCCTCATAGTCGTAGCTGAGAGCAAAGCTCAGCTTACCGCACGTCTCTACCATCTCCTTGGCACCCTCTTCAGAGTCTACAGACTTCTGCTTGTACAGCTCAGGTTTGAGACGACCGATACTGACTGCAGAAGACTGGCGCACAGGTAGAGTGTCCATGGGGAAGTCCACACTGGTCACATTCATCTGCCGCGGCAAGTGTCGGCGGAAAGAATTGTGCCTATGAAAAGAGAAGAACTTTATTGCTACTTGCTAAAACATTTCCTTTTAAATATGTCAGTTACTAAATATTTTGGTAGGCTATATTGGATCTTCTGCTGTAAATGGGTGCCATCAGAATGAAAGTTCTAACAGCTGATGAAAACAATGCAATAATGTCAACTCAAGTCCATCAGTTAACCATTTGTGAAGTGAAACGCTGAATGTTTGTAATAAACAATTCTATTAATGCATTTTCACTTTAAACCATTGTCTCTGGCCAAAATATCCATTGGACGCTTTCTCCAGTGAAACAGACCATCCCATGTTGTCCTGTCACATAAAAATGCACTATCATATTTGTTTTGAACTGTTTTTGCTTGTAAACAGTGCTTAATCTGTGCATATTTTTCTCCTGATTCAGTCAAGATGACTTTTTCAATAGAAAAAGCAATATTATGGATGGAAGAAAGTTAAAAACATCATAACGATGAATTTGTTTATTGCAAATAGGATTATAATAGGATTTAAATAGGATTTGTTTATTGCAAAAACAGATTTTTGCTGCACAAGATGTTAATCGATGTACTGGAGTCGTGTAGATTACTTGTGGATTATTGTGATGATGTTTTCATCAGCTGTTTGGACTCTCATTCTGACGGCACCCATTCACTGCAGAGGATCCATTGGTGAACAAGTGATGTAAAATTTCATTTTTGAGTAAACTATATTTTAGTAGCAAGGTTCCTTTTAGTTAATTACTCCCTAGCACTGGAAAACAAGCACTTTAGTAACGCATGTGTCTCTTCAAATGCCTTGATTTAATGTTTAGCAACTTTTATATTCTAGACTTCACAAGATTTTATCACAATAGTTAGGCCTTGATCTTTTTACTATATAAAACCTATTTTCAGCACTCATCTTAACTCCTATGAGGAAATCATAGTTCTCTACTTATCCTTGGTGTTTCCTAGCAACTAGCACTTTTAAGACGATGACAACAAACATATGACAATGACAGCATGATACAAAAAGTGATGGATTTTATCATTTAACAAACTTGTGATATACACTGCCCTCCAAAAGTTTTGAAACACCCTAGAAAAGTGGGGTTTTGGACAATATTGGCATGAATCCTTTTTAATTTGTGATAATTTTGCACTGATAAGGGATTTCGATTCATAAAAATATCTACCATTAGCAGTTATTACAGTTTATTCAAACACTGACTTTGAATTGGCAATAAATTGTTGAAGCTATTAAGGTGTGCTGACCCAAAAATCTTTTAAAAACCTGGGCCAAGTTTAAACCAGTAACCAGGCATCACAGCTGCAAAGGGGCATGTCTGACTTTGACATGTATATATTGCCATTATTATGTTTTATTGCTGGTTTTCAATGATAATGACAAGTTACTTTAATGTATTTGCACCAAAAAATGATAAGGATTTATGCTGATATCGTCCAAAACCACACTTTGCCAGGGGTGTTTCCAAACTTTTGGAGGGCAGTGTATTAATCATAATGTTTACCAAATTTGTCCTTTTTTTGTGTTTCCACACAATTGTTTCTGCCATTTTTCTCGCCTGATCTCATAATCAGTCAACTTCTCTTTCTCGCTCTATTTTGTCAATCTCTTGTCTGTCACCTGCACGTTTGCTGCACATTATCCCTTGCAATTTGCACAAACATCCCAGCACAATGCAATGATAAATTTAAGAAATAAAGAGTAATTAACTGCTGTCTTCTGATGTTTTGAAGAGCACTTCTTTTGAAATCCAGTGTTTCTGAAACATCTTGTCAACCATAATGAATGAGCCTGTGAGCCAGATCCAGATTTCAATTTGTATTTTTCCTCTCCCATATAAGCGACTGTCGAGGAGGTGGAAATATTCAAGTCTTATTTCTACATTCAACTGCCACATTTGTTTGGCGGTGTGAGAAAATGTTGCTGTCATGACAGATCTATTTCAGAACCAGCCTCTATCAAAATAATCTGGCTGCAGGTGTGGGCCAGATATTATTGCTGGGGGGCCAGTTTTGGCCCGTGGGCTACCTATTGCTGATCACTGACAGACTGTCAAACACACAAATGTTAGCCAATCACAGCAATGGGTGTTTACTTCCGAGTCTACAATCTGCCACACCTATTCAAACATAGCGTTCTGATGAAAGTGGTTAAAAACAGAACAGAAAATAGCTTATTACTAATAAATGATGAAGTTTTTGATGTAAAAATCTTGATAATAATATAAGTGGACCTCAGAGAACAGTACAAAATAAAAAACAGAGGCAGTTCACGACCCCTTTAACTATAGCACTATAGAAACAGAACTGAATTCCAGCTTAGATACTAAAAGCATTTAATGGATATTTTTGCTTGGTATGTGTAAAAAATAATAAAATTTATTACTGCACTTAATGGGTTGTGGCTGAATAGAAATCTTCACTTGAGGCATTGTAAAACAATAAGAAGTTATATAATAATAGCAGTTATATATATCTTAAGTTTCTTCCCCGAAAACTAAATGATTTAAAACAATAGTGCATTAACTCATCAGAAATATATTAACTAGCTTCTCCAAAGCATATTCTGTTCACTTTAGTGATCAACCTATACCATGAAATGACCATTTCAAAGAAGCTAGCCTCACATTTAGCCTATTTTAAAGTCATTTGAAGCTGGTTTGCCATTATCCCAAGGCATGCTGAATTTGCCTATTTATGTATTCTTATTTTAATTTTGGAAGTGAAACTCGAAGCAATGTACTCCAGAGAAGTTAATATTTAAGAAATGACAGAAGAAATGTGTCAACCCAAGTCAAGCCAAACAGTCTTTCACAATGACCTTTAAGTAACTTCACCTGGCCTTTTCATGCACTGCATCAATGTGCGATTTATGAGGACACCTTATATGTTACACCATGTTGAAGTTTTTAATGACAGTTCTGTGGCTTGGCAATAATGGATTCCATGAGGAACCAAGCACAGCTGTTCCTCACTGCCCCAGTCGGACAAACAGTTGCAGCATGTCAGCGCTATTGCGTGGCAACACTAATTACATCCCTGCTTTCTTTAAACACGGTGCCGCATGAAACAAAAAGAAGAAGAGCTGATTGTTTAATTGCTGGGGTCATTTAATGCTGTTGCCATGGCAACGTGACTCTAGGGCTCTGATTGTTGAACTGTAGTGATTAATGGGCGTATGTAGCAACAACGAGACATGCCTGTCAACAGGGTGAATACGTGAAAATAAGAGTTGTGATAATAAATTTGATTCCATAATTCCTTTTATTTGGACGTATATTGTATACTATATATGTAGTATATATTTTTTATTAATATAATTAATTTTACTAATAATTATGCAAATTATTTTATCATTATGTTATTTAAAATTTTTGTTGTATTAGATGTTCAGTAATAGAAAATACTGTGTGTGTGTGCGTGTGCGCGTGTGTATGTGTGTGTATGTGATTTGTGTGTGTATATATATATTTAAAATGCTGTATACAGCTGGCTTAATCTACTTAGTAGCTGTGCTTTGGCTCGGATTGTTTTATTTCTAGCTGGAAGGCAGCCATGAAATGCATAAATGTGGATATCTCATAAATGAAAAAACAGCTGCTGCCTCATTTGCTGTATTCAAAGTCACACACTGATCAAAAATCATTCAGTATGTGTTTATCATTCAGTAAATGCACCCCTTTATAAGCATATCTGCTCAATTACACCAAGTATATGTTCTGTTTTCTAATCCTTATATGAGTTATTTACTCAAGTGGCAATAATGAAATGATTAACCCTCTTCTGTAGTGTCCTTCAATGTGCAATCGGGCATCAAAAGTAGATCTCCATGTATTGTAGTTTATCGTGTAATTGGCATTCAGATGTGTGTATCACCTGGAGGATGAGGTAGGTTCAGTGGTCTGCCTCTGGATTTTGGCCTGCTTGCTCAGACGGTCACGCAGGGCCTGCTGCACCTCGGCAGGGATGTCTGGCGATGTCTGGCTGATCTTCATGGCCGCCTCCAGAATCTTAACTGAGCTGCGGCCGTTGACCTTCACTTCTGGTACCTTCCTCTTCTTATCCTCCTCATCCTCGTGCTGGATGTGCGACGGCTGCCTTCCCACAGTTCCAATTGCCTTAGTCTCAGAATGAGGAGAAACAGAACGAGACATCGGAGGTGGGGCCGGGGCCAGGGCCGGGGCTGGGGATGGGGGGGCCTCGGACAGCACCCCCAGCGGGCAGCTGTCAGCATTGGACGAGAGTGCCTTGCTTCTCCAAATGGGCCAGCACAGCTTCCAAAAGACAAAGAGAGAGACTACCAAAAGGGCGAGCCCACAGAAACCTACGACCACAGCTAGGAGACTTACAGAGATGTCTACAGGCAACAAGAGGAAGAGAGAGAAAAGATTGGAAGCAGAGTGTGTTGAGGAGATCATAAAGAACAGAAGGTGAAGGAGAAAAGAGACGAGGATGGGAGAAAGAGATAAATGAACACCAGACGGAGACAGACAGAGCACCAGTAGTAATAAATGATGCATGACAGACAAACAGGAGAAAGAGGGAGAGAGAAAAAGAAAAGAAAGAGAGGGCAAGGTATAAGAAAAAGAAGACTGAAATGTGCTTGTTTAGTAAAGCAGAGATCAGCAGTCATTTTGCTCCCCATTTTGGTGGTCCAAGCAACCAAAGATTAAAAAAGTCCTTTCATAGACACTAATAAGCCTTGATTTAAAAATGTAAAATATCTTGCAATGTCAATTTAAGATGCTAAAAGGTCTCTAAATGAGTGGCACTGTTGAACCTTCAAGTGTGTCCAACAGGTGCAAGAGTTTCAGCTGCTTAATGCAATGCACAATGGAACACATAATTATAGTTGATTGCTGTATCATGGAATGAGTTTTACCACCATACTGCTAATGGTGCTACTAGCCTACTAACCAATTAGAAATTAGATACAGGGATGGGCTCACTCTCATTCATGACCACTACCCTTCTAAGGCCACTCAAAATGTAGGAATATGAGTATAAAAATATATTGATATCATTTGCATCAGCATCCCGTCATGTAATTTGATTTCTGGCTTCTGATGCGGCAATTTAATTATATATATATATATATACCCACATTATATACCCACATTAGTGTTTGCAGTACAGCACATTCTGTACTGTCTGAGGTTTTGTGAGCTGTAAGCTGTACCTTGTAGTTCTGCATTTCATTTTGATTTGCTCTGGACTACAGAGCTAAAGCAAACATATTGACCAAGATTGTTACAATAAATTTATCCACAAAACGTTTATGGTTTGTATTTGTGTTACTCACCCTAGTAGTGTGGTACTGTGGTACTTTGCACAGGGATAAGTTGTAAAAACTACTTTCATTTGTCACCAACAAATTAAATTACAAACATTGAAACATGCAAGTTTATGTGCATTATTCACGTGCGGTACAGAAATGTTTTTACTACGTTTTATCAAGAAACTCGCGAGTTTTTCACGCAACGTCTGGCGCGTAATTGTACACTGTCAGAACAAAAGGTACAAAAACTGTGGCGGTACCTTTTCAAAATGTATACTAATATGTACGTTTTAGGTACTAATATACACTTATAATGTACTAATATGTACCATTTATGGGAAATAGGATACAAAGATGTACATTGTAGCGTATACCTTGTACCTTCCCAGTGAAATAAACTGATAGACAACGAACTGAGTTGCCAATTTCACACTTGTTGCGCACTGATAATCAACAAGTGGAACCGTCTGCCAGTCTAATGGCTGATTTCAGGTAATCTTATGAATATAATTATGTTTCTATGCCCGTGAACGAACTTTTCCAACTTTCAGTACTAACTCCGCGCACTCGTGCTTAGAAATAGTCTCGTTAACTCGCTAACCAAAGTTCCTGGAAAATATGTTTGTGAGAGGATAACATTGTTTAAGTTCAATTTACCTGAATTTCCTTTACCTGGTATGTTGCTCTCCAGTGGAAATATATCTGCGCATTTCTCCCGGTCGACGTGCCCGGCGAGGCACAGCTCCGTCACTATTTGGAGAGCCCTTTGGCACAGGCTGATGCCGTCCTCTGTGCGGACATTCATGTCTTTCCTGTTAATCCATTGTATGTTGGACGATGCGTGAGGACGAGGATTCATTGGGGCACCATGTGAGCTGCTGAGTGCAGCTGATGCGTAAGGGAATGGAAAGAGATTGGTGCGTCCAAGTCCATGTCCTCCGCGCAAAGGCGCACCAGATTCTTTGGCGCTGTGGAACACTGTAGGGGCATTTCTACACTGCCCAATAGGAGACACGCGTTGTCTAGAGAGGGAGGATCATAAACTGGGCACAAATATACATTACGTTCTCATTATTTAAATAATAAAAATAAGTTCTTCCAATAGAACATATAGTTGCTTCTTCGCAAAAAGACAAAGAGCTGTCAACACATAACATTGTATATAATATTGCTTATAGTAATTTCGAAGTGTTGTCCTAGCTTTCAAACTTAAGATGAAGATGCAAAGCAGTATATAAACGAATATATGTGAAGTATGACCACTTTAAATTACTTTCCTGAAATAAATAAATAATAAAGAATGAATAAAGAATATAGTACATTATTCATTAAATAAACATTACATTACAGTATATATACATGAGATATTTATTTATTTATTTGCTCATAAAACAAATATATAATGTATACAAAAATATATGTATATATGATATAAAAGAATATACGATTAATGATTGCTATGGCTTTTTGCAGTTTCATTGTTTTTGGCAATTGTAAATTAAATTTAAGTGATTATTAACTGTACCTCACATCATGCTTTTCTTTAAAGTTCTTTCATAAAGTCTTATGTAATAGTTTGTTGAAAGTATTTTTTTTTTTTAACAAATCATTCCATTATTAATAAAATGAGTTTCCAAATGTAAACATGTGTTGTCAGATGTACAAAACGAGTAAAATATGAGGAGACATTGTGTTTAATAGAACAAAAGAGGTCTGGAAATGCATGTCTGATGAATAAGAGAACGCTATGTGCTTGGCTCAGGGTTGCTCATAGAGTCTGGCAATCTCCTTGACAACCAAATGCAAACTGGGGAGCAGTTTGAGGCATCATCCTCATGCAGACCCATGTGTATGTGGCTTTGCCCTGCGAGACCATTGGCTTCAGAAAATGCACTTGTCTCATACTAAACAGATACGCATAGTTTTGCCTGGGTGATTTATACAGGCAGAGTTGACACAGAACAAGTTTGTGGGTTAACTCAAACACTGACTGACCCAGCATGGGTCAGAATTATTATAAAAATATATTATGAATTAATGACAATAATTAAAGATGTCTGTACAGTCTATTTATTATTATTATTACTATTTTTAACGTATTTAATTTTTAACATTAAGAGAGGATTATGTTTCCATTGGAGGGGGTGGTGGTGTAGGGGGATAAACGAAAATAATCAAACAGTTTTCCAATTGGTTAAGCTAAACAACAGTTATTTGCAGTTAATGCATCCTTGAGTCTTGCTTCTGTTCTATTTGGATGTGACCACGTTCTTTCCTATTCCATTTGTTGAGCAAGATAACAGTGTAATGCAAGGAAAAACGTGACCTGGTTTCGTAAAGGTGTGTGTGCACCATGTGCTGGGAATGCCTCTTTCCAAGAATGACAACCGTGAAAAAGATTGTCATCAAACAGTACTTACTCCCAGGGTTAAGTGGCATGTTATTCACTCGTGAAGTCTCCTCAGTGTGCTAGCAATAGGGGCTGTCCATGGTGCTGAAAAGCAATTATAATAGGCTGTGCTTACAGCTAAGAGCCACTCTTGTGCTGGATAAAGTTCAGATGAATGTTACTGTGCATAGTCAATGTAATAAATGCAGCACTTGCAAACATGTTTCTCATATCAGCATAGAATCAGAATCAGAATGAGCTTTGTTGGCCAAGTATATTTACACATACGAGGAATTTGTTTTAGTGACAGAAGCTCCATTGTGCAACAGAGAGACAGCAACAGGACAGGACACAGATAATAAAGAATAATACAAAATTATGTGTGTACAGGTGTAACGAGTCTGTGGTTGTAGACATAAAGGCGCTTGACGAAAGTATAAACAAAAGAGTAAGCTTTAATAAGCAGCATCAACACACATTTGACAATATGTTAACTCAAGATCAGACAAAACATAAGGGCAGAACTGACGACTTATAAAGGAGAGGAACAAACGAGAAAACAAGGTAATTAATAGAACACAGGTGATGACGATAATTAATTAACAGAACTAGGACACAAATTAAAACAGGAAGAACCAAATATGGGTAAAAAGGAAACTAAACAGAAACAGATACGTTACAGTATCTCCCCTTCCCGGAATGTGCATCCCGCACCGTAATAGTAACATTGGTGAGGGGGGGCGGGCGTCCTGGAGGCTGGAGCAGGGTCAGGACAGGACAGGGAAGCCTCCAGGGCAGATCAGGAGACTCGGCATGCCAAGGTGGATCAGGAGACTCAGCATGCCATGGCGGATCAGGAGACACGGGAGGCCATGGCGGATCAGGAGACACGGGAGGCCATGGTGGATCAGGGAGCTTTGTGGCCTTGGCCTTTGGCCTGGCCACACAGACTGAGGCTATATGCCCCCCCCCCCCCAAATATCTTTGGGAACGTTCCCCTCTGGCGGCCATACTGGAGGAGCAGGTTCATGGGAACGCTCAGGAGGAGAGGGCTCTTGGGGGCGCTCTGGAGGAACGGGCACATGAGGGCGCTCTGGAGGAGCGGGCACTTGAGGGCGCTCTTGCAGCATGGACACTTGAGGATCGGGAACGGCACTCCTGGCCGTGGCTTGAGAACTGGATTCTCGGGGTTCAGGATCGGCACTTCTGGCCGTTGCTTGAGAACTGGATTCTCGAGGGCGCTCTTGCAGCGCGGAGCTGGACGGAACCAGCGGAGACGAAGGAGAGCTGGGCGAGACCAGCGGGAACTCAGGTGGGCTGGACGGGACCAGCGGGAACTCAGGTGGGCTGGACGGGACCAGCGGGAACTCAGGTGGGCTGGACGGGACCAGCGGGAACTCAGGCGGGCTGGACGGGACAAGCGGGAACTCAGGCGGGCTGGACGGGACAAGCGGGAACTCAGGCGGGCTGGACGGGACCAGCGGGAACTCAGGCGGGCTGGACGGGACCATCATCGCCGTCCTGGGCAGCGGGATCATCATCGCCGCCAACGGCGCAACGTTCATCAGGAAGTACAACCTCTGCTGGGCCTTTTTCACAATAGAGTCAATGTGATTGTCCCACTTCAGGTCCTGAGAGATGGTGGTGCCCAGGAATCTGAATGACTCCACTGTTGTTACAGTGCTGTTCATGATGGTGAGTGGGGGGAGTGCAGGGGGGTTTCTCCTGAAGTCCACGATCATCTCCACAGTTTTGAGCATGTTCAGCTCCAGGTTGTTAAGACTGCACCATACAGCCAGCTCCTTAACCTCCTGTCTGTAAGCAGACTCGTCACCATCCTGAATGAGGCCGATCAGTGTCGTGTCATCTGCAAACTTCAGGAGCTTGACAGAGGGGTCTTTAGATGTGAGGAGAGCTGAGGAGCTCCAGTGCTGATTGTACGAGTGCTGTACTAGCTTTTTTGCCATTTACGATTTACCAAGCTATACTAGCTGCTGACTGTCTATCTGGAAGCTGGTGATCCACTGACAGACAGAGGTGGGGACGGAGAGCTGAGATAGTTTATTCTGAAGGGTGTCCGTGATGATGGTGTTAAAAGCGGAGCTGAAGGCCACAAACAGGATCCTCACATAAGCCCCTGGTCTGTCCAGATGCTGCAGGATGAAGTGCAGTCCCATATTGACAGCATCATCCACAGACCTGTTTGCTCTGTAAGCAAACTACAGGGGGTCCAGTAAGGGTCCAGTGATGTCCTTCAGATAAGCCAAAACCAGTCTTTCAAATGATTTCATGGCCACAGACATTAGAGCCACAGGTCTGTAGTCATTAAGTCCAGTAATTTTGGGTTTCTTTGGGATGGGGATGATGGTGGAGCGTTTGAAGCAAGAGGGGACTTCGTACAGCTCCAGTGATCTGTTGAAGATCTGTGTGAAGATGGGGGCCAGCTGATCAGTACAGGTTTTTAGGCAGGCTGGTGACACACCGTCTGAGCCTGGTGCTTTCCTTCTTTTGTTCTTTCTGAAGACCTGGTACACATCATCTTCACTGATTTGAATTGTAGGTGTGGGGGAGAGGGGGGTTGCTGCAGGTCTTAATGGTTGTGTGGAGAGGTGTTCAGGGCGGGTGTGGGTTGTTTTTTTCAAACCTACAGTAAAAGTCATTCAAATCGTCTGCCAATTGTTGATTCTCCAGAGCGCTGGGGGATGGTGACTTGTAACTGGTTATATCTTTCATACCTTTCCACACTAAAGCAGGATCACTGGAAGAGAATTTGTTCCTTAGCTTGTCAGAATAATTCCTCTTTGCCACTCTGATCTCCTTTTCCAGTGTGTATTTGGCCTGTTTATACAAGACTTTATCCCCCTTTCTGTAAGCATCTTCTTTGGCCTGACGGAACTGTCTGAGTTTTGCAGTGAACCGTGTTTTGTCATTGTTATAGGCTAAATGAGTCCTGGTAGGAATGCACATATCCTTGCAGAAACTGATATAAGATGTTACAGTCTCTGTGAGCTCATCCAGATCATTGGCAGCATTTTCAAAAACAGTACAATCAGTGAGAGAGAAACAGGCTTGTAAATCCCGCTCTGTTTCATTAGTCCATCTTAGGGCAGTCGTGGCCTAATGGATAGAGAGTTGGACTTGTAACTCGAAGGTCTTGAGTTCGAGTCTCAGGTCCGGCAGGGATTGTAGGTGGGGGAGTGAATAACCAACACTCTCTCCACCTCTCAATACCACAACTGAGGTGAGACCCTTGAGCAAGTCACCGAACCTCCAACTGCTCCCCGGGCACCGCAGCAATGGCTTCCCACTGCTCCGGGTGTACACACACTACTGTGTGTACTCTTGGATGGGTTAAATGCAGAGCAGAAATTCTGAGTATGGGTCACAATACTTGGCCACATACCACTTCCCTTTCCCTTTCCTTTCTCTATATAAGATGTTACAGTCTCTGTGAGCTCGTCCAGATCATTGGCAGCATTTTCAAAAACAGTCCAATCAGTGAGAGAGAAAACTCCGCTCTCCGCTTGTAAACTCCGCTCTGTTTCATTAGTCCATCTTTTAACAATTCTTAATACAGGTTTTGCAGATTTAAGTTTCTGCCTGTAGGATGGAATAAGATTAACCAAACAGTGATCAGAGAGTCCTAAAGCTGCTCGTGGAACCGAGTGATATGCGTCCTTTATCGCTGTGTAACAGTGATCCAGTATATTACTGTCTCTGGTGGGACATGTGATGTGCTGTCTGTATTTTGGCTGTTCACGGGAGAGATTTGCTTTATTAAAGTCCCCGAGAATTATTAAGACAGAGTCCGGGTGTTGTTGCTCATTCTCTGTGATCATATCAGCGAGTTTCTGTAAAGCTGTGCTCACGTGCGCTTGCGGTTGAATGTAGACACTATCGAGAATGAACGAGCAGAACTCCCGTGGCGAATAGAACGGCTTGCAGTTAATGAAGAGCGTTTCTAGATCTAAACAGCACATCTTCTTTAACACAGTTACATCTGTACACCACCTCTCATTGATGTAAAAGCACGTCCCGCCGCCGCACGATTTCCCCGTTGATTCCGCGTCCGATATGTTCAGATCAGCTGGAAATTAGGCCGATGTAGTAAGTTGTCCGGTATGTCGCAATTTAGCCAGGTTTCCGTGAAACACAGAGCAGCAGAGTTAGAAAAATCCTTGTTTGCCTGGGAGAGCAGAAGGAGTTTGTCCGTTTTGTTGGGTAGAGAGTGGAGATTCGCCAGATGGATGCTAGGCAAAGGCATTCGAAATCCGCATTCCTGAAGCATTTGACCAGAGCTACGGCTCCGCCAACTACAATGTCCAGCAAAACGTCCGAGTAGTCAAAATCCTGTAAAAGATTTTGTGGTGTGTTCTGCCAAATGTTCAGCAGGTCATCCCTGGTAGAACTGATCTTTGTATTTGAGTAACAAAACACAGGAAAAACAAACAAAAACAGTACAAACACTGAAGAGCAATGCACAGTAGCTGCCATCCGCGGCGCCATCTTAGGTCAATAGATAAGGTATTTCACCACATTTTAGGCATAGTTCACCCGAAAACTAAAATTTGCTGAAAATGTAGTCACCCTCAAGCCATTCAAAAAGTAGATGAGTTTGTTTCTTTATCAGAACAGATTTGGAAAAATGTAGCATTACAGTGGATCCTATGCAGTGAATGGTGCTAAACAATGTCAGTGGATTTTGGGATGTGGGAGGACAACAAAAGATGAACTTTTTCCTTGGATGAAGTGTTACTATGGGTTGTGGACTTATATTTTGACCAGAAGTGACAGTTTAAAGGAAAAAATCTTTTTTTTCAATTTTTTTTTTTACAAGTCATTAATTGCTGGATTTGAGTCATGTAGATTACGCGTGGATTGTGTTGTATTTATCAGCTGTTTGAACTCTCATTTTGACTGCACCCATTCACTGCAGAGGATCCATTGGTGAGAAAATGATGCAATGCAAAAAAATTACTAAATCCGTTCCAATGAAGAAATAAAGTCATCTACATTTAAATGGTCTAAGGGTGAGAACATTTTCAGCAAATTGTCATTTTTTTATGGTATGTGCATTGTACTCAGTAAAAAAAAAAAAAAAAAAAAAAAAAAAAATTGAATACTGATGAATATAGATGGTTTCAACCATAGATATCTATGGTTTTTAATGGCAACAACATAAGCAAACATTACCATGCATTCACGCTTTTGTGGCCCAAACTTAACTTCCGGTAGACTTCCACAAATAATGAATAACAAAAAATCCCTTTAAAAGTAGATTATTTCCGATAACAAGCAAAATATGTTTGCTACTTCAATCATACAGGATTAATGAAAATGCTAATTCATTATCTGCCAGCAGGAGATGCTTTTGGAGCGGGAGAAACAGGTTTCCCCGATAAAAGCTGTACACAAAGCAGCATTGAGCTCACAAACGCTGCTTTATCAGGAATTTCAGGCAAGATGAAATTAAAATGACATCGAAAATTTTCTAAAGACAGTCGGTTTCTTTCAGTTATACAGTGATATAAAAACATCAGCGCCGCATTTTGATTTTGAAACGTGCAGTGCTCATGTTATCCAACAAAGTCAAAGCCTTTTGGAAAATCTATTTGTTGCTGTCAATTTTGATATTATTATGGCGGGCTGCCTCAAATAAATCAATTTATGGGAAACACATCCCACAGCACAGCAACCTGATCCCAACTTCACTTTAACTTTAACTGCATTTTTGTATTTGTTTTATCTGCTCTTTAACAGTGTTTGTTTATCAGACTGATAAACAAACACAGACCAGAGGTTAACTTCGGGCCAGGCACATGCACCCGATGAAACCGTCTATAGAGATTATTGCAGCTTCTTTGTCATAAAATGTATCTATTTTGCACTAACACCATTTGCCACATGTAAGAGCAGAATTGCTGGTCCAATAGGTCAGTCAAAACACTGTATTTATACAACATTAAATAGTGTGTGCTGCTTCCATAGCTTAATATAAAATGAGTATATTATGATAAGTGATGTCTATTAGCATTACGGTGGCACGGTTCCTATGGCATGCCATTAAGTACAAATGTTCCCATGGCTCACATGTCCACAAACCTCCATTAGCACTAGGAAGATCCAGGAACCCAAATTACTCTTTCAAAAAGCTCTTTGTTTACAGTGAAAATGTCACACCCTCGCAGTGGAGGAAATATCACTTAAATTTATTTTCATGATATTAAAGGCTATTTGAGAGATAAAACAGTATAAACAATGGGCAAGGATTTGTTCTTTAATGTTGGTACATTTCAGGCATTTACACAAGGATTATTGGGTTTATGAAGTAGTAAAGGAATAGTTTACCATTAAAAAAAATACAAAAAATGTACTCACCCTCAGGTCATCTAAGATGTAGATGATTTTTTTATTTTTTTATTTTTTCATCAGAACAGAAATTTAGCATACATCACTTGTTCACCAATGGATCATCTGCAGTGAATGGGTGGCATTAGAGTGAGAGTCCAACAGCTGATAAAAACACAATAATCACAAGTATCACAATAATCCACAAGTAATTCACATGACTTCAGTCTATTGGTTTAATGTCTTTTGAAGAAACAAGTTGCTTGTTTGTAAGAAACAAATTCATAAACAAGGCATTTTGACTTTAAACTGTTACTTCTGGTCAGAATAGTCCATAATAATGCTTCATCCAGTTAAAAGGTCCATCCACTGCTGTCCTCTCACATTAAAATCCACTCACATATTTGTTTAGAAACATTCTGGACTGTTTTCGTTACTTGATCTATGCATATTTCATGACTTTTTCACTGCAAAGCAACAGTATGGATAGGGGACTCTTATTTTTGCTGGAAGCAATGGTTTGAAGTTAGAATGCCTTAATGATTGATTTGTTTCTTGCAAACAAACAGCATTTCACTTTAAAAGATGCTAATAGATGTACTAGAGTTGTGTGGATTACTTGTGGATTACTGTGATGTTTTATCAGCAGTTTGGACTCTCATTCTGACGGCACCCATTCACTGCAGAGGATCCATTGGTGATCAAGTGATTTTCCAAAGAAGAAACCAACTCATCTAGATCTTGGATGACCTGAGGGTGAGTAAATATTCAACAAATTTTTATTTTGGGTAAAATATTCCTTTAAGCCATTTTGCGATTCAAAAAAAGCATGACTTTTAAAGCTGACCTTTAACCAAGTTAAATTCGACTCCTTGTTTCTCCTGCCACTGATGGACCACTAATTAGAAGCTGTTGTTTGTCTTTAATCACATGCTTAACAGACAGTATCCTAGGGCCACATGTATAATTTGCTAGATCACTTCTCATTCCTTTAAAGGTTAAATTAATTCTTCATCTGTATGATGGCTCATTGCCCAAGATACCCGATTGTAAAAGAGAACCCCATTAAAACGAAGCAACTGCTTACAATGATCTATTTTTCTGTTTCTCTAGCTAGCAGGTACTAATTCAGTGACAAAAAGACAATAATACATTGAATGCACAAACCAGAAAAAGCATAAATCACCAAAAGCATGTTAGTTGTCCTTTCAGAATAACTGCTGCTTTTCTATCAACAGAGAATTTTGATATAAGCGCACATTCATCAACACGCTCTAAAATCTCTGATCATTTTTTTCACACACACACACACACACACACACACACACACACAACCACATATTCATACGCACACACATACACTCGTCTGAAGATAAGCGGAGGTTAGTGAGAGCCTCATACTGGGCTGTTCTGAGTGATTACCTCCGCATGGTTAACCCTCCGGACACCCCCTGGAAAGTCATTATTCCTAAAAGAGGCAGTTCTCCCATAACTCTTGCATAACAGTTCTTGTATTGCATGTCTAATCAGTCACATTCTGATTTAAAATGCCCAATAGCGATTGTTTGGTAGTATGCTTCTTCCAAGCTATTAGTTTCCCTGAAACAGCGTTTTGAGGGCTGCCATTTCTTACTTTATTTGAATGTATGAATTCAGGATCATTTTTAAAATACACATTATTATTAGAATTACTATTTTGCATTTTATTGCAAAATGTTTACTATAATGTAATAGTCACCGTCAAGTGCATTCTCATTTATAATACAATTCAGCATATCAACCAAAAAAAAAATGTTCCCGATTCATTTAAAAGCACTTCCTACCAGCCAGTTATTATTGTACTTGTGACAAATTTGATAGCACAGCCATTACAGAAGCAAAAAGCAATATCTTATTCTAATAATTGACATAATTACCTGAATGTACTAATTGTTTTTCCATTTAAAAAAAAAAAACAAACAAAATTTTTTATGTCTCTGCTTCGCCCCTTTGTGCAAAAGGAAGTAATCAAAAGGAGAGAGCTTGACGTAGAAAAAACAGTTCTTGCATCCTCTTGTTTGTGCTATCATTTCAAGGATCACCATGGTAACAAATGACATTAAAATGTCAAAACAGAGCAAATTGGAAACTGTGCAGGCTGTTACAATCATGTTTGGTTGTTTGGTAGCTGATATTTGACAATGTATAGGAATAGCTTGATTGTTCTAACAATATGTGATTTGAATGACAATAAGATGCTTTTTTTATAGGGATTATTTTGACAACATCTGTTTTGGCACCAATTGAGATTTGTGCAAACAAACAGTTGTGTTACAGCGGTGTAACAACGAGTATGAAGCATTTTCTGTAAATTTAAGGTCTGTTATTAGTGTGTTTTGGCATGCCAATACACAAATCTGAAGATATCCCTATCATTATGTTCATGCACTGACCGTAAATGACATAATATAGTGATAATCAGAAGTCTCCCAAGGGTGTAACATGTGCATGTGTGTGAATATCCCCGTGCAAGAATGCTGTGGTCCACAGCTTTACTCTCAAACAGACGCTCACCATTTATCAGCCTCGCTCTTTGATTGCCCGTTGCCAAGGCAACCCCATCGCCAGTCAATACTGGTTGGGGACTGCCGGTGGAGGTCTTCCCTACCACCTAGCTGGGCTATAATTAAACTCCATTAAGACTGAGCATCCACCGCTAATCTCCGCCACCAGCTTTTTGTACAAAGCGGTGGGCAGAGATGCAAGGGAGTGTCTCAGCATGAGCACTCCAGCCACATGTGTACTTAATTGATGTGTTCCAACCCTGTAACACACCGCGTTAAACTAGCGACGATCACCCTGCACTGCTTTTGATCAGTTAATGGAAATATTTACAGAAGAAATGGGGAAATTTGGGGAAACCGGCCATTTGCTGTTTTAAAACAGCTATAAATGTGGCGGGTGGTTGCAGGTTGAGACCTCCATGGAGTGGCTTAGCTTAAAGCTTAAAGGCAACATGATGGAAAAAAGATGTCTGTGAGCTCTCCAGTGACTCGCTCATTCTCCTCAGTCAGAAAGAGTTTAAACCCTCATCCTTACAGCTTGAGGGCTTTCACTTGAAGGCAAACATCACCATATTTATTATGCTGGAGAAACAGCTTGTAAATTTGATTGTTCATCTGCATTCTTACAATCTATCAATCAATCTATCTATCTATCTATCTAGAATCAGAATCAGAATCAGAAAGAGCTTTATTGCCAAGTGTGTTTGCACACACAAGGAATTTGTCTTGGTGTTATGAGCTACCAGTACAGAAAGTACAAACATAGTGCAGACAACATATAATTAAGGTGATAAAGAACACTAATGAAGAGAATATACAATAATTAAGAATAACAATAGTAATAAAAATAAAAATATACAGAAAAGAGACCATAGACAGAACTGTGAATGTGCATGTGTCCTATGTACAGATGAAGGTTTGATGGGTTATTTACAGATGTACAGTACCGGGGTGTGTTATGTGTTGTTCAGGTGGGATACGGCCTGGGGGAAAAAACTGTTCTTGTGTCTGGCTGTTCTGGTGCTCAGTGATCTGTAGCGCCGGCCAGAGGGCAACAGTACAAAGAGAGAGTGAGCTGGGTGTGAGGGGTCCAGAGTGACTTTCTTAGCCCTTTTCCTCACTCTGGAGGTGTAAAGTTCTTGGAGGCTGGGCAGAGGGGCACCGATAATTCTCTCAGCAGTCCTAACTGTCCGTTGTAGTCTTCTGATGTCTGTTTTGGTAGCTGAACCAAACCAAACAGTTATAGAAGAACATAGGACAGACTCGATGATTGCAGAGTAGAACTGTTTCAGCAGCTCCTGAGGCAGGTTGAACTTCCTTAGCTGGCGGAGGAAATACAGCCTCTGCTGGGCCTTTTTCGCAATAGAGTCAATGTGATTGTCCCACTTCAGGTCCTGAGAGATGGTGGTGCCCAGGAATCTGAATGACTCTACTGAAGTCACAGTGCTGTTCATGATGGTGAGTGGGGGGAGAGCAGGGGGGTTTCTCCTGAAGTCCACTATCATCTCCACAGTTTTGAGCGTGTTCAGCTCCAGGTTGTTAAGACTGCACCAGACAGCCAGCTGCTCAACTTCCTGTCTGTAAGCACCGTCCTTGATGAGGCCTATGACTGTAGTGTCGTCCGCAAACTTCAGGAGCTTGACAGAGGGGTCCTTTGATGTGCAGTCATTCGTGTAGAGGGAGAAGAGCAGTAGGGAGAGAACGCAACCCTGAGGGGCACCAGTGCTGATGGTGAGAGTCCTGGATGTGAGTTTGCCCAGCCTCACTAGCTGCTGCCTGTCTGTCAGGAAGCTGGTGATCCACTGACAGATGGAGGAGGGCACAGAGAGCTGTCTCAGTTTGTCTGAGAGAAGGTCAGGTATGATGGTATTGAAGGCCGAGCTGAAGTCCACAAATAAGATC
Source organism: Barbus barbus (assembly GCF_936440315.1). Taxonomy (NCBI): domain Eukaryota; kingdom Metazoa; phylum Chordata; class Actinopteri; order Cypriniformes; family Cyprinidae; genus Barbus; species Barbus barbus. The sequence goes on from NC_136717.1 coordinate 20,124,235, forward strand.
CTTGCATAATTCCCAGGTTTGTCGAGGTGTTGCAGGATGTAATGCAGTCCCGTATTGACAGCGTCATCCACAGACCTGTTTGCTCTATAGGCAAACTGAAGAGGATCCAGCAAGGGTCTAGTGATGTCCTTCAGGTAGGCCAGGACCAGTCTCTCAAGTGACTTCATGACCACAGACGTGAGTGCGACAGGTCTGTAGTCATTAAGTCCAGTGATTTTGGGCTTTTTGGGGACGGGAATGATGGTGGAGCGTTTGAAGCAGCGGGGAACTTCACACAGCTCCAGAGATCTGTTGAAGATTTGTGTAAAGATGGGGGCCAATTGGTCAGCACAGACTTTTAGACAGGCAGGTGAAATACCGTCTGGTCCTGAAGCTTTCCTAGATTTCTGTTTTCTGAAGACCCGGTTCACATCCTCTACACAGACTTTAAACGCAGGTAGAATGGTGGGGGAGGGAGTAAGGGGGGTTGCAGGGGGGGAAGGTGAATGTGTGAAGTGCAGATCAGACCGGGTGCTGGGTGTCAATCTGGCCTTTTCAAATCTGCAGTAAAACACATTGAGATCGTCAGCCAGTTGTTGATTCTCTGCAGACTGTGGGGGTGGTGACTTGTACATGGTGATGTTCCTCAGACCAGTCCATACCGACGCCGGATCGTTGGCTGAAAGTTCTTTTTTCAACTTCTCAGAGTAGTTCTTTTTAGCCACTCTGATCTCCTTTGTTAGTCTGTTCCTGGCCTGGTTATACAAGATTTTATCCCCACTTCTGTAAGCGTCCTCTTTGGCCTGACGAAGCTGTTTGAGTTTCCCAGTAAACCACGGTTTATCATTATTGAATGATAAGAATGACCTGGTGGGGATGCATATATCCTCACAGAAACTGATATATGATGTTACAGTCTCTGTGAGTTCATCGAGATCGGTGGCAGCGGCTTCAAAAACAGTCCAATCAGTGAGGTCAAAACAAGCTTTTAAATCTTGCTCTGCTTCATTAGTCCATCTTTTAACAGTTCTTAATACAGGCTTAGAAGATTTGAGTTTTTGCCTATAGGTCGGTATGAGATGAACCAAACAGTGATCAGAGAGCCCCAGAGCTGCCCGTGGGACAGAGTGATATGCATCTTTAATTATTGTGTAACAATGATCCAATATATTACTGTCTCTGGTGGGACATGTAATGTGCTGTCTGTATTTTGGCAGTTCGCGGGAGAGATTTGCTTTATTAAAATCTCCAAGAATGATTAAAAAAGAGTCCGGGTACCTTTGCTCTGTTTCAGATATTTGTTCAGCCAGCTGTTGCATCGCGGCGCTCACGCACGCGTCCGGAGGCACGTACACATTCACGAGAATGAAGGAGGAAAACTCTCGGGGCGAATAGAACGGCTTACAGTTTATGAAGAAGGCCTCCAAATTAGGAGAACACATCTTCTTCAGAGTTGTTACATCTGAACACCAACCTTCATTTATGTAGAAACATAGTCCACCACCTCTCGTTTTCCCCGTTAGCTCCGTGATGCGGTCTGATCTGAACAGCTGATATCCCGGCAAATGAAGGGATCTATCTATCTATCTATCTATCTATCTATCTATCTATCTATCTATCTATCTATCTATCTATCTATCTATCTATCTATCTATCTATCTATCTATCTATCTATCTATCTATCTATCTATCTATCTATCTATCTATCTATCTATCTACACACACACGCTCTGGTAAAGGACCAGTAGGATATCTCTTATGCTCATCAAGACTGCATTTATTTGAGCAAAAATGCAGTAAATACAGTAATGTCGCAAAATGGAAATGCTATAACAATTAAACTAAACTGATGGGTTTCTATATTTATATAAGCAAAAAATATGGATAGCGAGTTGAACTTGTAACCTGAAGGTTGTGGGTTCGAGTCTCAGGTCCGGCGGGGATTGTAGGTGGGGAGATTGCCGCAGTAATATGGCTGCCCACTGCTCCAGGTGTGTGTTCACGTTGTGTGTGTGCACTTGGATGAGTTAAACGCAGAGCACAAATTCTGAGTATCACCATACTTGGCCACGTGTCACGTCACTTGTAAAATATAATTTATTCCCTGTGGTGGCAAAACTGAATTTTCAGCAGCCTTTACAATCTTCAGCCTATTTTTTGGAACCTGTGATTTTTTTTTTTTTTTTTTTTTTTTTTTTTTTTTTTTTTAAGATTCCTTGATAGATAAAATAAAAAAAATAAAAAAACAGAATTTATTCCAAAAAATATACATTTAAAGTATATTACAATTTTAATAGTATTTCACAAGATAACTATACTGTATTTTTGATCAAATTAATGCAGCCTTGATTAGCATAAGAGACTTCTTAAAAAACATTAAAAATCTTACTGATCATATATATTATGTATATGTATTTGTATATATATCTAGATAGATGTAAAAATATAGATAGATAGATAGATAGATAGATAGATAGATAGATAGATAGATAGATAGATAGATAGATAGATATTTTAGGAAAGCTAATCAAGAGTAATGACTTCTTGATTTGTAGAGTGATGCTGGTCACTCTGAGCGGCAGCATGCCCTATCCATAAATGTGATAAAATATATACAAAAAAAAAGGTTTTTACATTGTAGGTCAGTTGCTTACTGAATAATAAACCTTACAAAACCAACATACTCCGAAATATATATTGGGGAAAACAGTGTGATTACAAGGGTGATGTTACTTTGAACAGTTCAATAAACAAGAACGTAGCATAGTTGACAGTGGCTTTTTCGGTTTTTGACTCACCACTGAAAATATTTCAAAACAAACTGACGACAAAATTAACGGGTTTGTCTGTTAGCAGCACTGAATACATCAGTGCTTTTGAATAGATTGGTTGACTGAATGATTTGATGACTTGTTATAAAAGACAATAATTTGATTCATTCATTCATTAATCAGCATTTTTGAATGAATCCGTTGAACGAATGACTCACTTTTATAGACAGCCACCTACCTACTGACTTAATGACAAAACTTGCAGTTCATAAAAAAGGTTACACATTTCATGCTGGTGTAGTTTATCACTGTTCCTCTATCATTTGACAACAAGAAAGTGTCCAAATACTTTTTGTCTTAATTTTGTGCTACAGGTCTACCGTTTTATCAATTGAAACATTTTATTTGCTTGAAACGTGTGCTTGTGTTGTCTTTCTTTAAATGGCACTTGGTTTGATTTTATTATATAAAGCAATGACATCAATACATTTTCAAGTCTTGTGTAAATGGCCAAGTGCTCTGTCAAGATTTTTATATATTTTTTATATTCTGTGAAAACTCTCTTACAACGATATCTGACAGAAGCATTCATCTGAAACATTCACCAGTGAGACATTTGGTCAAGAGTGGCTGTATAACAGAGGGCTGTATTGCTTTTACAGTGCAAGTCATGACTAATAAATCCATGCCTCATAAAACATTCACTCAGCACTGGTTTACGGGGTGAAAATATTTTCATTCATTCTCCACTGAAACCAACCCACCACCAGATCCTTTAAGAGAGTCTATTCATGGATATAGAGCATCCAAATCGCTTTCCTTCAATAGAGGCTTGTGAGAGCACATCTGTGACAGAGAGGTGTGTGTTATGTATGGTGGTTCTGAGACTGTTTAAAAGTTATCTCTACACCTTATGTAATCAGGTACACTGGGTTATGTAAGAGGACCTTATATAATATCACTGGACAGGAGTGAATGATAGCTCTTACTGGGAAGATATCCTGTGAATGAACAGCTGATAACTGATGATCAGGAATAGGGATGTTTTGATCTCATTGTTCTGTTGCACATCCTGCTTGGAAACACTGATGCTGCTTTTCACACAGGTTTAAGAAATTTATAGTGAATGCTCTTTCCAGTCTTTCACAGTCAATCTTCCTCATATTCTGGACAGATGAAACAGTGAGTTCAAAAAATAATAGAACATGTGAATAACTAAACTGGGAAAACCTAGACAAATAGTTAAACAAAGATGGCATTGTTACTCTAATGTAATCTAATTGATGTAATAAAAATGAACAGAACAAGTGAAATTATCAAGAATTTATCATATCAAATTTAATCATTTTATGTTTGTTAAATAAGATAAATAACTAGATAGATAGATGACATTATTTTTCTTTCTTTCTTTCTTATTTACAAAGATACATATAAGATACATCACATACAAATTAAGTCATTAATTTATTATTATTATTATTATTTTAAGAAATTAGGTTTTATATGCTGTACTATACACACCAAATGCAGATTCTTGTCACAGCTGTTGATGTCATATTTATTATGAATTTTAGAATGTTTGGAATACCATACTTGCCAATTAACAGCCAGCAATGTAACTATGCATTTTAGAATTGGTAATAAATTTAAAATGTATTCAAGTGTTCTATTGGAATTCTTTGTCACCTGATTGTAAACTATGAAAATGTGAAGAAACATGGATTCCAAAACCATAATGTGCACCATACTTTCAAAAGCAAGTGCAAAATAACTAAAAGCTTTCAGCATTCAGTGAGCTCTTGTCATTAGATGCAGTAGGAAAGACTGGAGCATTTCTCTTTGTATGCATGTAATGTATTGCGCTGCTGCTCTGCGGGTGATCTGTGACCAGAATAACCATTGGCAGCAGCTGTACATGTTCCACCACAGCCCTTTATGTGCTCACTGCCCTTTTGGGTCCACTGTCGATGTTATCAGACCTTTTCCTTCTAGCTGCCGTGTCAAACCTGACAGTGAGGCACTTTTGAATAGTTTGGAAACCAAAGGTGTGCAGAGCCTGTTATCATGGTGTGCACTTTTGTGGTTTCCTGTTTAACTATCTGTTTGCTCGCTCAGGTTTATCTAGACACTTGTTCACACTGAGACAAACAGAGCTCCACCTGTGCTGAATTGGTTTATTATCTGATCGTGCTCCTCCCGAACCTTGTTCGTAAAACATCATTTAAACATCATATCTTGGCAGTGTATGTGCCCACAATTTTGGAAGTGTATATTAAACATGATATTATATCTTGTAGTCCACAGTATAAATGTCACATAAACTGTTGTGGTGATTGATTACTGGAAGGATGTCTGTATCTGGATGGCAGGAGGTCACCAAAACAACAATACTGCCAAGTCAAACACGGCACAACAACACAAAATCAATACAATAAAATTATAGGTTCATTTCAGATTGTACCAACAGCTCAGGTAGTTCTCAGACAGAATGTAACATTAAATAAAATTTGGATCTGATATTGATCCCACAGTGTTCAGCTGTCACGCTTTCTCTGAACTCACGTCCAGTCAGATCTGAAGGTTGCTGCTGACAGGAGATAAATGAACCAGGCTTTTAATTTACAGACAATGTCAGTCAGAAAATGTCTGGTACAGGACGCTCTCACTCTGTGCTTCTCCTCGCTGCTGGTATTGTGAATTCAGAGCTTGAGAGCACTGATAGAAACAGCTCGTTCATTCAGAAACAGCACATACTGATGGCAAGAGTCCTTGAACATGGGTAAGGAACATTCAGGAACACAGGAGAAAGACTAATTTTTTTTGGTGATCATTTTTGTATACTCTAGCAAAGAAAACCAGAACCCAAACATATGTTTAATAATCATAATAACAACCATAATCATGTAATAAATAGTTTTGGATGAAATTGAATTTGCCAAACCTAGGTTGCATACAAGGATGGTTCTGTTGATGCAAATTAAATTAATTATATTAATTATATATTTTTATAATATAAATGGTTAATCTTAAAATGATTACATTATTATGAAAACATTATAAAATTATTTTAGAATAAATCATAGGATGCCATTCAGTATCTAAACAACAACTACAGTGCCCTCCAAAAGTATTGGAACAGTACTTGGAACAGCTCTGTTGGCTGTGGAGTCAAGACATTTACAAATATGATTAAAAGACGAATATGAGACAAAACTACAGAATGTCACATTTTATTATTGGGTGATTCAACACATATAGATGTTTTACCAGCTAAGAAGTTCAGCACTTTTAGAGTTTCATCCCTCTATCTGATGTGAGCATAAGTATTGGAACAGTTGCCTCACAGGTCTTTCTAAGTGATCAGCCGTGTCCTGTTGCATTAATTCTTCAGATATTAAAAGCAGGGAATGTGTTGTATCAATTATATTCATTACTTCTGTATTCTGAATCTTGCATTCGAAGATGACACACACAAACCAGGATGAAGATGAGGGAGCTGACTTTGAGAGAAAAGCAAGCAATTTGGATGCTAAAAGAACAGAGGAAGTCAATTAGAGCTCTAGCAAAAACAAAGGGCATGGAGAAATCAAGAGTTTGGAAACCACCAGCAACCAACAACTACCTGATCGGCTGAGAAAACAACAGTAGTTGATGACAGACAAATCATAAAAGCTGTGAAAATGAACCCTAAAAGACATGTCTGTAAAATCACCAACAACTTCCAGAAATCTGGGGTGATGCTCTGACAATCTACTGTCCTCAGGAGACTTTGATACAGAATTACAGATGCTACACAGCAAGATGCAAACCTCTGACCAGCACCAAAAATAGAAAGGCAAGATTAGAGTTTGCAAAAAAGCACAAAGGTGAGCCAGAAGAGTTTTGGAACTGTGTTTATGGACCGATGAGACAAAGATGAACCTTTATCTAAGTGATGGGAAAGCAAAAATGTGGAGAAAAAAAGGGAACTGCAATGATCCCAAGCATACAGTCTCATCTGTAAAGCATGGTGGAGGTGGTGTCATGGCATGGGCATGCATGGCTGCCTCTGGAACAGGCCCTCTCAACTTTACTGATGACTTAATGTATGATGACAGTATAGCAGAATGAATTTGGAAGGGTACAAAACCATCTTGCCTACGAATATTCAAGAAAATGCCACCAGATTCATTGGGAAGTGCTTCATATTACATCAGGACAATGACCCAAAAACATCCTGCCAGTTCACTCAAGGAATTTATAAGAGCAAAGAAATGGAAAGTCTTAGATTGCCCAAGTCAATCTCCAGATTTAAATCTGATTGAACGTGAATTTCACCAGCTGGAGAGGAGAATAAAGGCAGAAACTCCCCAAAACAAGCAACAATTGGAATTGGCTGCATTAAAGGCTGGGAAAAGTATTTCAAAGGATGAGACCAAGAGTCTGGTGATGTCTATGGGTCACAGACTCACTGCTGTGATTGTGTGCAAGGGATCTGCAACTAAATAATAGCTTTTAATCTTTTATATCTGCCTTTTGTTCAACTGTCCCAATACTTATAACTTATAACTTATAACTCTAAAAGTGCTGTTCTTTTTATTTGGTATAACATGTATGTGTTGAAACGGCTAATAATAAAATGTGACATTGATCTGAGTTTTGTCTCATATTCATCTTTTAATCACATTTGCAAATGTCTTGACTCCACAGCCAGCAGAGCAATTTTCTCTTTACTGTTCCAATATTTATGGAGGCCACTGTATGTCATATTTGCATGTTATATTTGTTTTTAGTATTTATTTGCATTTTGATTTGTGATTGGGTTTATATTTTTTATTTTTTTAATCATTTGTTTAACCATCCAACTGCCTTTCTATTGCAAGTAAAATGTACTACTCTTGCAAAATTACACGAGAAGCTTGTGTGATCTCTGAATTCAGCCAAGAGGTCAATCTTGTTTTGATCATCTATTGGTCAGATATCTATTATATATACTATATACTATATGTTTGGTACACAAATGGAAGTCGCAACTTCTTGCATTTCTATTCATGTTCATATTTAGCTAAAAACTTCAGCTGATTTCAATCGTTTATTGCCACCTTTTTGGAGCCTCGTTTCTTGCATTTCCTTCATGGATCTCTTCAATCGAAGTGGGCTACATTATAAGCTTAAAAAATCAATGCTGTTATCTAAGTGGTTTTTGGTGAAAACAAACAGAGATTAAATGTAAAAGCTCCAATTAAGTGAAAATCGATATAAAATACGGTACTTCAAGAGATTGTGATATGCGCAGGTGAGACTGCATCACTGTCTCTTATAAAAGTTAAAAGCATTCAGTGCGGTGTCTCTGCATGAGAGCGATATGAATTGGAACTGGTGAAAAGAGACCTACTGTGAGAACTGATTAGAGACACCTATGGTGGGAGTCCTAACTTCACCTCCGGCATGGGGGAGGTTCTGCATTTAGGAGAGCATTCTGAGCAAAAGCAAAAGTGTGTGTCGACTGAGCATTGCAAACATGAAAAAGGCAGCCAGCATGACATTAATAACGGCCCCTGATAGCTGCTCCAAAAAAGAGTTTAGCATGGTGTGTTTGCTCTCTTTCCTCTAGCGACACTGAGATTCTCACTGGTTTAATTGGACCCTTTAGTGGATTGGAGGATATTCAAGAGCTTGACTCTCAGCGTAACGTGTTAAAACCCACAACAAGCCTTGTTAACACACAAATTAATCACTCAAAGTATTATAAAAATATTTATTTGTATAGTACACTGATTGATTTAGTTTTTTCACAGTCTACTGATGCTTTCTATTCAGTCTTTATGAAAAGTCAGTCATGGTTTTGTGAGCTTTGGATCAGCTCCATGAGTCATTATGATGATGTAGTTTGAATTTCATGAGCTCTTGTTTCATCCCCTCCAAGGATGTCTTGTTTATGAATTGCTCCCATGAATAAAGCAGTAATCATATTTGGAACATGCTGAAAATGGCAAAGATGAAATGAGAATGGAACTGTTCTATGCATGAGTGAATGTATTATGTTTATGAGAGCTGACCTGGTTTCACAGCTTTAATATGTGATTATTTGTATTATGTGCCCATAAAAAAAACCTTGCAAAAAGGAGTTTTCTTAGCGACGTGATAGAATGACATCCCTAAAGAACCTGTTCAGTGAACAGTTCTTAAAAGAGCCTTTTTTTCTTTTCTTTTTTCTAAAAAAACACTTTATCTAAGCAAACTTTTACCACTATAAAGAAACATTTGTCCAATGCAAAGGATCCATCAATATTAATAATTCAAAAGCCTGGTTTGACACAAAATCCCATTTTTTTAAAAGATTATACTCAGTTTTTACCAGTGTCCAATTTTGTTGTGGGAGTGGAAGCCAGAAATCATTTTTGTGATTACATTTATTCATTTAGCAGATGCTGTTATCCAAAGCGATTTACAATGGAGGAATACAACGAGTGATTCTTCATAAAAAAAAAAAAGTCAAATAAACACATATTGCTCATAATACGAAGTTTCAGACATCATTCAGATTAGTATAAACTAGACAAGGAGGGATTAAGGAAAAGTGAAAGCAAGCTATTTATAAATCGAGGATAACTTTTTTGCATAAATATACGTATTCATAAATGTATGTACATTGTTGCATAGATTCAATAGGTTTCATTAATAAGGCCTGGGATTTTTCTGAAATGACATACAGTATGTGTGTTAGATCTTATCTGAATATTAGACCGTTTCAGTTCTAGTCATTAGACATGCTATGGCCCTCATGGGATATCAGTTGCAATTCTTATTAGTTCTGTCAGTGTTCCACTAGTAAAGTGAAGACCCAACCATTATGCCTCCTCATTAAACTGGGAATCACAAAGCAAAATGATGTGGTCAAGATCAACCCTCTCCGTTATGGACAGATGGGAGATGGAGCTAAAAATAAATCAAGAGGGAGTGCTCTATTGTTCTTGCTCGTGGATACCTTGGATACCTCAAATCTTTATTTTAGCAGTGCCAAAAAAGTTATCTGATTTATCCACAGTGTGAAATTACCTTCTTGAATCCGACATAATGTCAAGAGCTGCTGAGCACACACTTAAGCCCAGAGTGAGAAAAAGTAAACCTGTGTTGGACTAGCTTGATAATAGCTAGTTTCTCAGCCATTTGTTGTTTAAAAGTAGCCTACCAATTTATGTTTGGAAATGCAATAATGATGCTTCCTAAGTGAAGTTTTTACATGCAGTTCAGAGAATGCTCCATTTTAAAAACGTATGAATGTCATAGTATTGAATGACTGTAAACTGTGGCATTTATTTGAATAAATAAATATATCTGAATATATTTGAATATATCTCTTTGAGGCAAAAGACTTTGTTTGGTCTAAAACAATACAGAAGTGTTTCCCAACCATTTCTACAACTATTTTTTAATCACTCTTTACTCCACTAACCCATTAACCAACAGCATGGAAAAATGGTAAAGTGCTTCATGATACGATATGATATTATATTATATTATATTATATTATATTATATTACTGTTTTGATGTTCTTGGTCATCTACTCTACTCTCAGCCTTTTGTTTGTTTTTGTTCTTTATATACATAAATCAGATGTGAGAAGCTGAGCTTTATGACAAAAACAATATATATTTATATCATATATATATTATTTTTATTGCTTCAAGATCAGTTAACTCTAGGACATTTGTAATAGATCACTCTGATTGATATTTTGTTATACAATGCAGCAGTGCACATGCCAAGTGTAGTAGAGTCTTTCTATCCATCAGACAGCCTCCTCCTGAGTTCCTTGCATAATTGAATCAAACCTGCTTTTGCATACATCAACAACCTGCATGAGCAGTCTTTGTCATGGCTTTTGGCTACCCTCTAATATTCAAAACAGTAGCGGTGACCCATAGCCAGATGTTATTCATTACAGTCAAGCAGAAAATTGCCTCTTTTCAAGGTGGTTTTCAGCTGCCTTATGTCTAGTGCAGGAAAAATATACATGACGCTTCTGTTCATACAAGAAAACATATTGCACATTAACATCAAAACCAAAAGATTTTTTTTTTAATTATGTGTTGCAAGCACAGGTAAAGCAATTATACAAATTAGAGAGTGGCATGATTTGTGATACTCATTTTTGTTTTCATGCAAACATGAAAGAGCACGACTGTGACTGTGCCAGGGGGTTTCACCCATCTAACCTTTGGATTCATTTCCATTTCTCAAGCTGGGCGATGTCTCTCCTATCGCCCTAAAGGTTAATTGATTTCTCCCCTTGAGCACCGAATACTCCGGAACACGGACATGAATAATAGAACAGGACTGTGAATGGTGCCGGCACACCGGGTGACGTGTGCAGATCATCTGTGCATTGTGTCAAAATCATGTAAAACAGACGTCTCCACCCCAGCTGACTCGCTCAGACCTGATGGGGAGGAGAAGGACCACAGTCTAAAAAATCATGGGAAAAGTTGTAATGCTCAGTAATCTGGCTGAATCACATTTTTATGAAGATTTGAATTAAAGAGCAGTGTTATTTTTGTATTTTTAGATATTATACCTGTTGAATATGCTTGGCTCTGATTGGGTGATGAACGAGCAATTGTTTTTCAGTGAATGCACAGCAATGAGGTAGTTCCAGCTCTGTTGGAAAATAGTGCCACACAACCTCTGGTGTAGAGCTCTGCATTTCAGCCCTTTTTTACTCCCCTAGGACCTGGCTTTGAGCCAATTTTTATGTCATAGTTCAGATGCAGGTCAGGTCTCGGGCCTGTTTTAGGCTTCTCCTTATTTTTATATTTTAGACATCCATCAATTAGTGATGAAACAAATCGGCACGCTGGTGGAAACAACACGAGACCGTGCTACTGCGACTGTCAAGAGCGGCTCGACAGTGTTTATTGTCCTGCAGCAGCAGCCATCAGCTTGTGTGCCATCAGCGCAGTTGAAGAGTTCTGCGTTCAAATGCACGCAATAGGCTAAAGCTTGCCACAAAGTACCAGCAAAGTAATTACCATGAATGTTTCAGGGGGAAATAGTAAGGAGATATTTTAATTATTTACTAATAAACCAGTGTTTTCTGAGTCCGAGTCGCAAGGATGAAGTTGCTGATCCTGACTCACAATCACCTCATTAGATGCACCTTTAGAGAGAATTATGATTACGGATTATGATTATGATTATAATGAAAGAGGTCTCATGAAAATGCATTTAAATAGTATGCCAAATAAAAACAAAAACTCGTGGTATTGATACGCAAAAATTGACTTTGTCATGCATATGATACGCATGTGTTTGGCGTACATATAATACGCAGTTTTCACATACATATGATACTAAATTTGTTGGCATGCATATGATACGCAGTTTTCACGTACGTATGATACGCATTCACCCACAACCCTAATCCTACCCATTGCGTAGCATAGACATGCCACAGTCAATTTTTGCGTATTTGGTGTACTATTTATATACTTTCATGAGATCGGGTTGATCTGTGAGGCATGTATTCACTGAGTTTCGGTTAATTTTTGTGAAGTGCTCCTGTTCAAAACCAAGACTGCAGAAAGCGCATCATGTTTGTTTTCTTTATTTTATAAAAGCACAACGTTTTGTTGATATTGTGAGTGCACGCAAATAAAAGTATCTATAGATTTTATTTTAGGCAAGTCGTGATGATTTGAGAAGGCTAAATTGATCAAACATAGGCTATGATCAGCTCACTGTCTGCTGCTGGCCGCATGGTCGTAAAAAAAAAAAAAATTACTTATATGTAATGAACAAAAAAAATGTTTTTCTAAATTAACTTAATAAAAAACTAAACTAAATATAATCACTTTGACATTACATCAGAAATATTTTAATAGCTGAAACAGTAGTATAAGCTGTTTTGGGAGAAGGGGGGGGAAAGACGGACTCGGGTCAGACTCGGGCCGGTAATTCTGATAAGCTGTCGGACACAGGCCGGGTTAGGACCTGGGCGTCTCGGGACAGGGCTGGGCTAGGGCCTAAATTTGAGGCCTGTGCAGGGCTCTATTTTTCAGTAATTCATTGGTCCTTCAATCAATTATTCCTTACATATTTTGTTATTATTTTGAATTACCTTTTTATTTTAATTTTAGTTTTAGAAATTTTATGTACTTTTGTCATTTTTTTTTAATATTTCTATTTATGTTCTATTTCTGTTTTTTTATTTTGGTTTTAGTGTTTGTAACTTTAGTACTTTAAATGTATTTAATTTCATTTAGTTGGCAAGGCTACATTTCTAAGTTTTTCTAATTAATGTTAATGTTAATAATTTTAAATATTTATTTTATTTTATAGCTTTTATTATTATTTTCAGTTTTCATTTTATTATTTAAAAATGTTGTGCTTTTTTATTAGGGTTTTTTGTTTATTTTTGTTTTAAATATTTCTATTTAGATTTCTTGTAGTGTCGTTTTTGTTTTAGTACTTCAAATTAAACTTGATTTATTTATTTTCCAGTTAGAGGCCAAGACAACATTTCTAATTGTATTTCATTAAAATATTTTCATATTTGTATTTTATCTTCTGACTTTTTGCATTACATTTTCATCAGAAGTGACTTACAGAAATTGCATTTGCTTCCTGCATGAGGCTGTTGTGGTCAATAGATACAGTTCAGAAACATTTTGTATGATTTAAAGGTGCACTAATTATTTTTTGTTTGTTTTAGTATTCGCCTGGTCATGTGATCTCAAAATGGCTGCCACCAGATGAAACTGAAGGTTTTTCTTGACCACTGATGACTCTGGGATTCATCTCATGTGAGTTCACATAATTTTTTCCGTACTAGTCAAAATTATTAGATATCTTTTAGATGTAAAACTTTTGAAATAAAAAAGGGCTTTATTTTCTGATTATCCAAGGAGCAAGATACGAGTCCTATGCAAATATAGAGAAGCCTTTATTTAAAGGGCAGGTACTGCATGTTCCTTTTCCGACAAAATATGTCTACATCTCACTAGATAACTGTCACATAATGAAAGATGAAAATCTTGTCCTTCAGGCCACAAAGTAAAGGTCACCACAGCCAGTAATACTCTGCCTGGGGTCAAATAAATGTCACGAACGTGGTTCTTAAACTCAGACGAGGATTTCTATTTGTGTGTCTGGCCTGGCAACGCTCGTGTTCACCTGCTGTGTGCGTCTCTCACCTGCCTTTGAGTCGGTTGGGAAGCAGGTGGCCAAATCTATGCCATTGCCCTGCAGGATCCGCCCAGATCGATCAGTGACACTTTAATGCCTGCGGTGACTCTTTCACACAAAATATTTCTCAGACGGTTCAAGAGAATCAGAATGTCTGGGTTTAGCAAATCAGATACACCTACATAACAATCTTTACAAACAAATCTGGAACTAAAGCACAATTTGAGAATTTCTTTTAGAAGAGGGAATGAGAGAGGCATCCAAAAAGAGATTGGAGAAGAGAAAGGCATTGGCGCAGAGGTTATGGGGTAGTTTGCTGAAACACCAGGCAAATTGATTTCCTGGCTGACAGCAACAGCAGCAGCGCGGCCGTGCATCATGGGTTACATAAGTGGTATGCCATCATGATCAAGCGCAGCGGGAAGAAACATGCCAGCGCTCCACCGCCGGCGAGATTGACAGCGACAGGGTCGGCAGCATGGGTTACATGAAATGCGACGTGGAAATCGGCAGGGCAGAAAATCTTTCCAGCGCCCACCTTGTGTCTGTCGAGTGGCATCAAAGCAAGATCATCTTGGCTATAAAGAAATAAATACCTTTTGACATGCTTTGATGCTTTTGACATCACCAGGATCGGAGGCATGTTCTGTGTCATGTTTTCATCGTTGGCTATAGAGTTAGCCTTGCTTAACCTTGCTTCCTACAAGACTGAATTATTATAAAAAAAAAAATAAAAAAAATGGATAATGGTTTCAACAACAGATTTATTCTGCATTTAATAAACTAACCCATGGCAGTGCATGTCTAAGTTCTGAAATTAGGGGTCTTGAAAATGTGGTACCCTCAGGAAAAGTAATTTTTTTAACTTTCTTTTTAAATTATGTTTTTTAAAGCTTATTCGTAATCACTACTTTTCAAAAGTTTGAGGTTGTTGAGATTATTTTGTTTTTGTAAAGTCTCTTTCCTAAGCCTGCATTTATTTGATCAAAAGCACAGTGAAATATTATTGTAATTTAAATGACATTTTTTTTCAATTTGGAAATATTTTAAATTGTAATTTATTCTTATGATTCAAAGCTGAATTTTCAGCAGCCGTTATTCCAGTCTTCAGTGTCACATGATCTTTCAGAAATCATTTTAATGTGCTAATTTGGTGCTCAAGCTGTTTTTTCTTTTAAATATCATCAATTGTTTTTTTTGTTTTTTTGTGGAAACTCTAAGATTGGATCCTTCAAAAGAAGAGCATTTATTTGAAATATAAATTTTTGGTAACAATGTAAAAATCTTTACTGTCACCTTTAATCAATTTAATACATCCTTACTGAATAAAAGTATTACTTTTGACTTTTAACTAATAATGTACTGTATTTTCTAAACTTTAATCCCAGTCACATTCATTATGTCATCATCATATTAACTGCCTTTTTTGTAAAATGCCATACCTGTGTATGTATAAGATTTATTTGAAATCCTTAAAAAAATGTGCTCTTCTTGACAGCACATTTACACTTTAATTGCAGTATTTTGTCTCCAAACCTCTCAGTGTTAGGCAGTAGTGTTAGACTCTCAGCTTCAAGATAGCTTACAAACTCAGTGACCCTGCAGGGAGTTCAGTGGCAGAAGAAAACAAAGACGAATGGAGACAGTAGTCTAGTAGCTAACCGCGGGGGCCAAATCAAACTAAATCAAGCATAGAAAAAGAAAGCAGCTGCTGGCTGACAGGTAATAAGTATCGAAGTCTGAGGTTACGCTCCGGTGTGCTCAGGATACCCGAGTCAATAACCACAAGACGTCGCGCATTCAGATGTTGACATTCAGCTTGACTGACGTGCAGGCAAAAGGGAATGTCAGCTCCTTGTGTAGAATAACACACAAACACAGCTGTCCCTCTGAGTCTCCTGCAATGAAGACAAAGTGGCAGTGGCTTCATTCAATTGATCCCATCAGCTGAAATCAATGCCCGTGCACACGACATGATCTGGACTGTTACAACCCTCTGCACAAGGTAAGATGGCAGATGGCGATTCAAACCAAGATGAAATTCACAACAGGTCGTTTTTAGCTTGTGTTCTTGACCCCAGATCATTTAGCAGCACTGAACAATATAGGCTACTTTGTTTCTTAAAATGATAGTGGCACAAAATGTTCAAAAAAGGCACATTTGTACAAGAATACATTATGGTTCAAACATTTTTTTTCAGTTCATTTGTTCAAACTCGTTATAACAGCAGGAAATAAGTGCATGCTAATGATTTAGGTCTGTCTTAAGTCATCAAACAAAACGCTTCGGGTATTAGGGAAATTGTTCTGTCTAATATTATTTCGTTTGGCTCTTGGCACTTGGAAACCTTTCATGCGGACTTTCCTCACATTTTGAGATCTCTGTCCATTTTATATAGATTAAGCTAATGTTTTTGAATTTAAGAAGAAAAAACATAATTTGAGAAATTCAAGAATTTTTTGTCCATAACGTAGAAATCAAGATGGTTTGGTAACATTCTACAAAATCTTCTTTTGTGTTCAACAGAAGAAAGTCGTTTGGAACGACATCAGGGTGAGGAAATGTGACAAAAATGCATGATTAAGTTTGTTGAATTTGTTATGAATTCAGCAATGTCTATCAGTATTCGTTTCTGTCCTGTTATATTTGTTCATTTATTTACTCCAATTGAAGGCCCTATGACCCTTCAAAACATTTAAGCGTGAATTTGTGGGTCAAATGGGCTTGATTTGTCCAGGGCCAAATTTTAACTCCAGTCCAGCCCTGAACGTTATTTTACATTTTACAATTGCAACTCCCCCCCACCCCTCAACTGAACATTATTTTGAGGACCCCCATAGCAAATTCAGTGCACAGGGCCCAGAATTCCTAGCCCTGTGCATTGCCAAATATTTAGTTGGGCTTTGTGTTCGCCCCTCGCTGCCAACCGGTCTGATAGTCCTGCCAGCATAATGTCAGTCACACAAATACACACACAGACATCTTCCTTCCTCTCTCCTCTCTCTGCCCTTGTCTCGCCTTTTTAATTAACCTCCAGTCCACCCTTAAATCAATTCACACTGCTGAGACGTCTTGCGCATAACCTATGCTTCTTCTTGGAGCCCTTCCATAATTGGCTGCCTCTCCCTCAGCACTTCCTGAACACCCCTCCGATTGAGGGGCTGAGACGGCAGGGACATTTTTATTTGCGGCATATAGAGGACAATGCATTCTGATTTTACTGCATTCAAGTGATATATATGGGAACTATTCAATTTTATACCACATAGGTTCCAATTCTGGCCTTTGCAGGTCAGTGGGAGCAGGGATTGTCCTCTTTGGACCTCTGTAACTCCAGTAATGGGATTCGACTTTTGCTTTAATTGGTCACTGAGCTGCTCTGTTGCTGTTGCATAGCTGCAGATCAGCTTTCAGAGCTATTAGAGCTGATTGAGGTCAGATGTTAATTGCAGACTAGTTCTCATATGTGTATCTGTCTGTCAATTCCATTATGGCAACTGAGATCTACATTGCAGTGTGAAGCAGGGGCAGACCAGACTCTGTGTAATGACACAACATGCGGCAAGATAGTACACTTTCAGTGATTAAACTACCCTGACGTGACAACTGTAATTTCTAGATACCAGGTTTTTCCTAGCTGATGTTGCTCATTTCTAAACAATTTGTCTTAGATGTTTGTATGCTGTTCTGAGACGACAAAATATAATGGGTAAACAGACTTAGTTTTTCGTAGTTTCATTAGGTAATAGTTCTGATTGGATTTGTGTCCTCTAAGATGGATCTGAGCAGTTAATTCTTTTATAATTAAAGACAGATTCCTGTCCTTCACATTTCCCAGTATTTCACATTTGTGCATGTTGTTATTGATTTCATTAGGCTTTCAGCTACTGCTTTTTACCATGTTTAAATTCATTCCATATTTTAGTGCAGAAAAAAAGAATAGTACAAAGAATGAACAGGCATTATTAAAGTTATATTATTATCATCATCATCCTTAATATTATTCATATAGGACAGTACAGAGAATAAACAGACTGTTATGTTCTCTATCTTATTATTTAAATAAATGTTTAATTAATTTAATAATAATAATTTAATAATATATGAATGCATATTATTATTATTATTATTATTATTATCATTATTAGTATTATAGTATTTATTCATATAGGACAGCAAATAAATAAATAAATATAATTCATTTATACACAGAATGAACAGGCATTATAATGACATCTTCCTATTAATATTATTTCAAATAATTTCTGGAAATGATTTGATCCTGTTAATAATGATACTAATAATAATAATAATTATTATTATTATTATTATTATTATTATTATTGTTGTTGCTGTTAATGTTTTAAAAAAATAAAATGTTTTATTATTATTTATTGTTTGGTGGATACTGACACAGAAATGACACACTTCAGCTGTAAGCACTTCCTAGTAACCTAAACCTCTCAACTACCAATGGTCCATTTTTCTTTACAAGGTTTTTTCATGATTCATTCTTCTTAGATTTGAAGGGTTCCTTCTTCCAGTTGCTGTTCATCTGCATTGTATGATTAAAATTCAAGGGTGCCAATACTTCTGGCCACAAATGTACCTCAAAAGCCCTTTAGATTGCCAATAGCAGAAGCCAGCTTTGCCCTCTGGGTACGTTGTGTAAGGCACAGCAGGTTTAGGTGTCTTGCCAGGATTTATGTGCAGCTGGTGCTGGACGCACAGTAGGTCATGAATGGTTCAGTGAATGTGCACTTAGCATGGTACCTTCCTCATTAGAGCTGTTCGCTCACACAGAAGGGCATGATGGGAGAAAAGTGTAAGAGTGAAATGAGGGCTTTATGGACTATGTTGCCAAAATTCTTACTTTACAACCTTTCAAACATCAAACCAAGTGCAAAAAAGAAAGAAAAAAATAAGAAACTCTTAAAGATGGAGAGTAAAAGAAAAGTGTGTGTGTGTGTGTGTGTGTGTGTGTGTGTGTGTGTGTGTGTGCGTGTGTGTGCGTGTGCGTGTGCGCGCATGGGAACTCGGAATAGGCAATAGATTACAAAGAACAAAGAAGGGCAAAAGAGATCATTACTAGAAAGAACAGAAAAAAACACGTGTGCATTTGTGTGCGCACTTATCTATCTGTCCTGATGTTTGTCGGTTTGAGTGTCTTTCTGAGAGTAATGAAGTACAACCAGGCCAGAAGGGATATTGAAATGGTTTCAAAGTGGCGCAGTCACTAAGTGCTCTCTCTCCTCGTAAACAGGGTGGATGGCTCGCACGCTGCCAAGCTGATAAAGTCTTTCTAATGGCCTTGAAATGTATTATTTACTTCAATAAGCTGGCTTTTGTTCTCTTCTGCAAAACAGTTCGAAAAAAATGTGTTCCACCACATGCACATTTTAATTATTAGGACACGAGTTTCGATGGTTGACACAATGTGTGCTACAAAGTAACATGATTAATAATTAGTTTTAAAACCTAATTGGAGTTATGAAGCTAAAATTCGTAAGCCAAAGAATACTGAAACTGTTTTGGTTCTTTTTAGATGGATGATTCAAACAAACATTTACTTTACTTGACACCTATAACGAAAAACCTTCTGTCCTGATAAACAAGACAAAAGTTTATCAGGTTTATCATTTATCATATCAAAGCTCTGTATATAAACTGGAATGAGAGAAAGTATTTTAAATCAAAATAAATAAACTTAAAAATATAAATTCATTAATTATAATAAAATATAGTATAATAAAAAAAAATAATAATAAATAAAAGACCACATTACCAATGCATTCTGCCGAAAGGAAATGTCTCCTGAAGTAAATTAGTAGCTACATTATTTTCCCATGACGTAAATATAAAAAATATGTCCTGAATTATTACACACACCTTCCTCCACAATCAAGTGTATATACTAATTGAGAGACTCTTATGATATATGAAAACGTTCCACTTCAACTTTCCATTAGTTTGAGTTCTTCTGAAGGTCAGTAGCATATTCTTCAGACAGATCCACGGATCAGACTTGGGGATTGCAGTGCAAGGCAGACAGACTGAGGGTTGAATTCATTACCATTTTCAGCAACAGATGGAACAAAAGCGCTCCATGCCTTCTGTCACTCCTCTTCACTCAAGTGTGCTACTGTGTGTGCATATGCAGATGTAAGTGTTTAAAACCTTGAACATTTACCTGGAAAATGAGTGACTTTTTCCACACATAGACCCTGACATTAGCCTAGATTACAAGATGTCCTACACAATCAAAGAGTAATTCGATTTTCTTCCTTTTTTATTTATATGTTTTCATGTTGTCATTATCTCATGTTATACCGTAATCAAAAATTAGTTTGTTTTGCTGGCATTTGGTTAAGAAGACCAAATGCTGAGGATGTCTAGACGCAGCCTGACCTTTATGAACTTCTTTTTGGGTAAGACCTCAAAGCATTTGGCACAATATTAGCATAGCTGCTGAAGAGCGTTCACATGGGTGACCTTTTCCTGTCTTGTCTTGTGGTATAGTTGACTTTGAGATTACAAGTACTTGCAAGTACATCTTATTGTTTGAGTACTATCAGCTGTTTGAGGTCAATCATATGTGGATAGTTCTAGAGATAAATATTATTAAAATTAAAAACTGAAAGGGGTTTTGAAATGTTGGTAATGTGTTATTTTCTGACCCCCAATCTATTTTCATAGGTCACAAAAAGCCTTAATCGTAGTTTGAAATGCTTTGGGGTGTTGTTTGAAGTGCAAATTTGAAGTTTTTCTTCAAAGCATAAATGGCCATTTGTGCTGAAAAGCAAATAGATTGCCTTCAGAGTTGCTTTCAAATCTGGATAATCAAACCTAACCTTGAATATGCAAATTGCCTCCTGTAAGAGAAGTTGCATTAAATTTCACAAAAGGGTTTTCCCAGGATAAACATGCATTAGATTCAGGATCTTCAGTTAATCAGCACTACTCATCAGATAGTGAAAAGTTAATTAAAGCGGCTCTTTATTTTTTAATGAAAAATGTCAATAAGCTTGCACAATACTGATAATTTTTTTAAATGATTGCGATCAGTTGATAGTGAAAATTGGTCAGTATTGGATAGTCATGCTTATTTTCATAAATTTTTACGTTATTTTACATTTTCAATATTAAATGCAATTTTTAACCAATCTTAATATGAAAATCTATTTTTCATCCTCGTTATGTGATACCTAATTTTAAAACTATTGATATTATTAATTTTTAATCTTTTACATTTTTTTACTTTCATTTTTTACTCAAAATATTCTTACATTTAATTTCAGATATTTATTGGTTATTAACATAAAATAAATTGTTTATTTATTAGTTCATTTATAGCATTGGTCTCAGACTCAGTTCCTGGAGGGCCGCAGCTCTGCACAGTTTAGCTCCAACCCTAATCAAACACACTTGATCCAGCTAATCAAGCTCTTCAGGATCACTAGAAACTTCCAAGCAGGTGTGATTTGGAGCTGGTTGGAGCTAAACTGTGCAGAGCTGCAGCCCTCCAGGAATTGAGTTTGAGAACAATGATTTATAGCCAGATTTGTATTATCAGTGCATTCCTTATTCTAAATATTTATAAAACTTGAAACTATAAAACTTTACATTACTGCATACTTTGGCATTTTCTTTTGTTGATAGATTTGTGTAATTTCTTTTTTTTCTTCTTCTTTTTTTTTTTCAACTGGTGAATTATTGGATTTTTAAACTTGGGATTGTGCCCAAGCCATTTAGACAGTAGAAATGTAATTGGTTCAGTGAGTTCGGTGTTTCTGGCTCATATGCATGCAACAGCGAGCTGGATCTGTGGCCTTTACAGGTGAGCCAGAACCGTCGTTATGTAACTGTTAACCTTCAAGGTGGTTGATATGTTTACATAACTTCAAATGAGCATTTGAGCAGGATAAAATTATCTTGGTTAAAGAATTATGTAATACTGACAGACAGTCACCCTCCGCCAGCGCCTGATCTCCTTTCAAAGGCCCCAAACAGTGTCCAACGATGTTATATAATTGGCTGCGGTCATTAAACACAACAAACATTTACACAGCAGCCTCATGTTGGGTGTTGTTTTTTTATTTTTTGTTTTTTTGGTTCACATTGTTTCTTCAGGAGAATGTGGGATGTCTAAAGAGGATTAGGCTTTACAAACACTCTCTGCAGAAAATCACTATCAAGTCCATTTCTCATCAAACACAGCCCCATATCGCCTGCTCCCAGGCTCACATGAAAATTAAAAGCTGCTATTTTGACAGTTACTGTAATGAATCATGCCATTCAAAATAACACATTTCAGTAAGGATCAACAGTTCAGTAATTCAGCACTTCAGTTCAGAGAAGGCATTTAGTTTGGATACTTGTGAATGGTTGATGGCAAATGTACACAAATTCGATTCCAATATCAATGACAAAACTGTGCAAAACTTAAGGTTTTGTTATTCAGTCAATGTATGAACAGGCAGTATTTTGTGTGTGAAAGAATACCTCTTAAAATAAAGGAGGTCTTATGTTTAATGATCTAAAATAACTTCAAATTAACATTTGTAATAATCAAAGAATCAGAAAAAAACTGCCATTTTTATTCTTTCCTCCAACTTTCAAACCACACACAGGACTGTCATTTTAAATGATTATTATCACCCAAGTATTATTTAGTTTAGAGACTTATGAACAAAGAATAGACACTTTTTTTCACCAACTACCAAATCACACACACAGGACTGTGGGACACCAAGTTGTGGGTCAACTGCTATACTGTCACCAAGGTCAGTACAGCATTTGGGCCAATATTTGCCATTGTTAAGATTTATGTCAGGCAATAAGTTTTCCTTTTTGATTGTTTTGTGTCAAAAGCGGGACTTTTATTTTGACAGCGCTGAAAATTTGTACAGTAGGCCTGTATATAGTTAAAGGTGGGGTATGTATTTTTTCAAAAACGCTTTAGAAAACTGAGTCGGTCTGAGTACCAAAACAAACTTGTAGCCAATCAGCAGTAAGGGGCGTGTCTACTCATGATGTGGAGGAGAGAGCGCTCAGTGTACATGACGGACATTAGCCGAGCCGAGCGACAACAGAAATATAGAAATGGCGGATAAAAACCAAAAGAAGGCTTACACCATGTCTACACCGGACGCTGCGGAAAAGCTAAAGTCTGTCCGGATGCGACAAAGCCACTGTTGAAAATCATTTGAAATTTGTGTCAATACCTCATAAATGGAACGCGGCAGCAGTTTACTGTCGGGGATTTGTCATGTGTAGACAGCATCACTGATTCTAATGAGTTCTATAGTATTTTGTAGCGCCGCTCGCGTCCGGTGAAGACGATAAGGCAAGAAGTAGGACCCATGTAAATATCGGATCAGCTTTCCAGCGCTGGAGAGAACTCAAGGAGCGGGAAGGCCTGCGATCGGATGCCGAGGTTGCTTTGCTTCTTCTCGATAAGTGAGTAACATTGGTTTTGCTTCGTTTCACAGAACTAATCGTTGCCTGGGTTGCGTACGTATATGTGGGGCGGAGCTATCAAAATAGGGGTGAGACGCGTTTGTTTTGGTGATTTGAAATATCAACATTGTCTACCAGAAATCACTTACCCCACCTTTAATGTCACCTGATGTTTATTTGAGAAAATGTGATTCCCAATGCACACTATTGGTTACTGTACTTACTATCATTTTTATTCACGTGTTCAGAAATTTCTTTATTTGTGATAAAAGAATCATAAAATTACTATCTTACATATAAATCTGATGATTTTACAGATTTATTTTATATCAGGTTCAATTAAACAAATTTGAAATATTTCAAATTATTTTACAAAATAATAATAAAAATAAATATTAGATTTATTGCAGCAATGTTGTGTGAGTCATTTACTGACCTTAAATGAATTGCTTTTTAAACCCATCCAGTTAAATGCATCTTACTAAACAAGATTTGCATGTATTTTTTTTTTTCTTCCTCTGTATATTGCTTTGAAGGTATCAGTTTCTACTTTCAGATGGAGCTGAAGTCAAGCGTTAACCAACCTGAGCTCATGCCCACGTGAAACAGACCTCAGTAAATTCCACTCGGCTCTTTAGCCACTTACACAGTATGATTTACAGCTTCTCTCACAATGTACAACTGAACTAATGAGTGATATGATATTGGAACAGGTGGTCTAATGCGCGCCCTTCTGTAAGCATAATTACATTTGTCATGCAGAAATGTCAGTTTGCATAACTCATGCTGAATGAAAATGAGGAGTGATTTGGTTTGGCCCGGCCAGACAGCATGAAATGAAAAAAACCCTCTCAGATATCAAATTCCTTTCATTTACATGAAAATTACTTGATTAATTAATGCATCAGTGTTAATGTTTTACAGTTGTGTGTATCTTTGTTTTCAGTGTGGAAATTAGGCAGATAAATGGGTGTCGTTGCCAGTAAATTGTGTTTAAACGCTCCAAGGAAAGATTGTATTTCATGCATTTAATTTATTGAGTTTCTCCTTAGACTGGCATTACCGTTTAACACCAAGACAAACAGATTGAAAGTTACTAAAGCAAATAATGAATAAAGGATCAAACTTATAATCTTATTTCAACAGGCTCCGCAGCTTGACGTGACATAAGTATGTAGACAGTTTTATTCTTTATTCATTCCCATAATCAGAAATGATGTAATTACACAGAGTAGCGGAGCAGAAGAGATGAGAGACTGTCTGAAAGACTGTCTACCGACCTCATTTATTTCAAAGGACAAATCATTATTATCACAAAAGTATTATGCAGTTTTGAATGAAAGAAGTAGGAGACTTATGAAGAAAGAATATTTCAAATAAAAAGATGAATAAGCACCAAAGACACTAAAGAAGCAGCGGCATTGCTTGTTATCACTAAGAAAGCATACAGTTTTTGAAGGATAATTTTCATGCACATTGTTATTTATTCAGTTTTCACAATTCATGCAGTTTTTAGGTTGAACATGCTTGAATATATGCTTCGGCATCTCAACACTTACTATGTCCCAAATTTGAACTGCTGGTTTGAAGTTTTCATTAGATCATAATGGCTTTTTTATGTTAACAACTTTTTTTCTCAGCCTCTTTCTTTTAAACCATTGCAATACATAATTATAAATATAAATGTTCTCGGAGTGTGTTTGTTGTTGTTAGCAACAGACATCACTGTCTTGTTATATTTGTTACTAGGTGTTCTTTGTGCACCCAAAATAAAATGGCTTTTTACATACTGTACAAGGACATTTCTATCTTGCTATCACCAGTAACAATAAAAGGGTACAGTATTCATGTAGCATTAAGAGATTGGCTTCACAATTTCATTATTCAGACATTAGCTGATTTGCCATTATCCTTCAGCCATATAGGTGACCTGTTAGGAAGGATTTGCTATGCATATAACATTTTTTTTAGCGTGGCATTGCTCCCAAAATAAAATGTGAAAATGGAGGGACTGAAATTTATGCTGTCATTCTTTTTTCGTTTTTATGCTGGGTTACTTTGTGAAAGGTATAAAGAACTCAAATGTTTACCAATGGGTTAAAAACATCTTAATGTTGGATTTATTACAAACACACATCTTTTCACTCCAAAAGACATTAATTGATGCACCGGAGTCGTGTTTGATTACTTGTGGATTATTGTGTTTTTATCAACTGTTTGGACTCTCATTCTGACGGCACCCTGCACCCTTCCTTTTAATTGACAGCAATTCTAGTTTACTTTAAAAATAAATAAGTAAATATGATTTTTCAAGCAACTGGCAAAAAAGAGTGATATTGAGGCTTTAACATGGTGACATCCTATGCAGACCAATCCATGCATGAGTCACTGCTTGAGTCATTCAGTGCTGGAACACATCTGAAAACTACTCTGAATGACCATTAAGACTATACGTTCATTATTATCAGCAATTCCACCCCAGCACACGCACGACAAACAACGTCATAGCTTCTTATTTTGTACTCCTCTAAAAATAATCTCTTTTCTAAGAAGTGTGCAGGAGCATGAATGAATAATGGAACTGAAAACCTCGGGGATATGGAGAAGCTTGACTCTAAATGAACAATCTAACTGTGCTTCTCTTATAGAGCCCAAGATCCAACTAAGAGCAACTTTATGGGCATTTTTTTACTAGGTGTCACTAAATGCCTCCCCTAACATGATTCCCTGCTGAGCCATGGGCTTCTTGTTACTGGCTCCCAGCAACCACAGAAAATTACTGAATGCGGCAGGGCCTTCCATAATACGAAAGACTATTTGTAGACTCTTCTCATCTTTTTCACTGAGGTTTTTAAAGGGACAGTTCATTTCACCCACAAATACACATTCTGTCAATGTGGTCTAAAACAACATTTCAAATCTTCGTTTGTGTTTCACATCAGCTTTTCATTCTTTCATTTCATTATTTCAAAACTAAATAATCAATTAACAATTCAATTAATAAGGTGCTATTAATGGCTCATTTTGTACAAAAGAATATTATTTGTGGCTTTCAGTGTACTTGATTTCTGTACACAATCTGCATTCCCACTGCCTGAGTGTTTGAGCAGTACTAAAGAATTGTATTTTATTTAATTTAAAATAATACATTAATAATACTAATAAAATAAACAAAGTGCTATTAATAGCTTTGCACAAATAAATTAGTTGTTGCTTTCAGTGCACTTGACTTCTGTGCACATTCTTCATTCCCACTGCGTGTGTATATTTTTAATCACAGGCATCGGACAAGTGCTCTATTTCTGGGAAAATGACATTCTTGCATGCACTGAGGTGAGTGTTACCATGCAGTTGCCCAGGTGAGAGATAGAGAGATTGCAGGTCTTCTTCCCGTTAATTAACATGCTGTGTCCTTATACACAGTGAATGAAATAAACAAAGGTCATCTCTGTGACCCCTGGAAGGAAAAATGGTTACATAAAAACCCCTTTATGTTGGTGTGGGGTGTTTGCTGTTTTGAAAGTTCTCGGTGTTCTTTGGATATAGTGAGTCACTGGTTTCATTCAGAGATGGATTTAAAATGCTTCCGCTTTGTTATTGAGGATTTTCAATACTAGGTAGGTATCTGCCTCTATTCTCTTTGGCTAAATTCAGCAATACCTCTGCCCACACAAAATTGCTGGGATTCATGAGGGAAGTTATTTTGAATACTAAGTTCTATCCTGTATTGGTATTCTCCAGAATCATTAGCTTTTTCCCTCGTCACAGTACACTTTGTACTTTTCCAAGAGTGACAACTTGACCCAAGCAGGGTACAACTCTTGCCCCAGTGTGCAAAATAAGAGGGTTGTTTGTGCCATTGAGGAAAAAGGACTAAAATGATTACCCATGAGCCTGGTTGCCATGGACACAGACGTGCCTGATCCAAAAGGCAGAGAAAATAGACCTGGTATTACAGGTTAGTGGAGGCAACTTCACTTGTGCTGTTTTTCAATGTCTTAAGACGATAAATCATTGTGTTCGTACTTTAAACATGAACCAGCAAATCTCTTTAAATCCTAAAATCGTGGGCCTGTCCAGGAAGAACAATGTTTGAACACTCTGGTGACAGAGGGTCATGTTTTAGCCTTTGCCTGCCATCTAGTGTGAAGTGTTTGAAAATAATATATATGTGATAATGAAGACAACAATAGGGGAAATAAGATGAGGATATCAAATGGGAAATGTGGTGACACTGTGTACTGCGTACTATAAAAAAAATAATTAATATCCACAAGAGGGCGATATTTATCCGTTTGCCGGGAGCTTTACTTGCAGATGACTTCATATCAGAAAATTTTGGAAACCTTTTTAGTAACTCTCATTACTAACATCAACAAGCATTATATTATAATACTAGTTCGTGCATATTCAAATAGGCTAGGTAAACGTGTTTATTCATATACTTTATCATGTAACTTTTTTATTTCATTCTTAGCATTGTATATTTAATAATGAATCCTTAATGAAAATGATTATAAAGCAAAACATTTAGTAGGCCTACATGCAATGGATCTAAAAGCTCTCACTGGAAGAAAGGGCCATTTTATTTGATTTATTTATTTATTTAGTCCAAAAACATCAATCTGCTTATAACAAAGGGACGTATAGATTAATTAAAAGTTAAATTACAAATGATATAAATTTAAATTGTACAAACAACGGTGATTAGTCAAGCCTGAGCAGAAGAAATAAACAAAAAGGGTACCACGTGTTATCGCCGCCGGCTTACGTTTTAGCAACAGTAATTTAATTTAATTTGAATGAGAACATCTAAGAAACTACAACTAAGATTCGTTGAAAATAGACAGTGGATAGTTTAATTAGATTATTGTTTTGGAATCATACCTGACCCTCTTGTCGAAAAGCCCTCTTTTTTCTATTCTTTCCACTAATTCCGTTTCTGTGGAGGTAATATTTTATTGCATTATCAATCTTTATCAGAACCCTGAAGGCTCACGCATGTAAAATTATAAGTATTTACTGAGTTTTCGAGCTGCAGCCTACAAGATCTAGGAGGCGTGGTTGGATCCAGATACAGCTCCTCCCACCTTACATATACCTAAACCTACCCATCTCCACCCCCTGATCCCTAAACCCACCCCATGATCCCTAAAAACACCCCGTATCCACCCCTAAACCTACCCATCTCCACCCCATGATCCCTAAACCCACCCCATATCCACCTACCAATCTCCACCCCCTAGATGTGGATCCAACCACGCCCCTTGGATCTTGTGACCTGCAGCGAGCCCTGCTTGGAGTTTTCTGCGAAGGTAATTAATAATTTTGGATGGTATTGTGGTTGTGATTGGTTTAGCAGGAGCATGCGCACTCGAGCGCACAACTCCTAAAGTTTCGCCGCTGCTCTCGGAGACGCGTTCAACTTCATTTGAAAACATTAATATGAGGGACGCTCGGAAATATCTGTTGTTTTCGGTCACACACGTCTACTGAAGGAAGTTAATCATTTCGAAAACCGATAGGACTCTCATTACATTAGAAGGTAACCCATTTACGATATTTGAAAAAGCGATTAAATAACAATAATGCGCTTCATCTGTATCGCACCTGAGAGTCGTTTACGCGTTTTAAGATTGTTAGAATGATGCTTGTTTTTTTGTTTTTTTTTCCTCTGTTTATTCATTCTTTGTCTTTTTTTCTTAACTACACTTAAAAGATGTTAAATAAATAACATTTTATGAATGCATTTGTACAAAATCCCTATTTTTTACGTTTATAACAGATTAACTAGAGATCTATGCTCTTTTAGGGCATGAGCTACAGTAACTTTATTTCTTTTTTAACTTGTGAATGTGTATTTTTGTTGGACAATGCCACATTTATTTTTTTGTGGAAGCTGAATTTGCTTGTGGCGTGGTTGTGACATTTGGTTGTGTGACTGAATTCTCAATCTGAAGGTACTTGTGAAGTTGGTCATTTGTTCACACAATAAAGTAAAAGGACTGTCTTAACCTGGTGCTGTAAAGACTTTAAACCTGGAACATGTAAATATATCCTGTGTTTACTGTAACTTCCAGGGTGGAACTGTGGCCTTTCACAGTGGGAAAAGGTCAGCTATGACATCAGGGATTTTTTTTTATTTTTTTTTTTATTCTTCAAATATACGACCCCAGATTGCTCCCATGCAGGCTTGAAGTGTGTGTCAGATGTTTCCTCCTAGCTTGTCCTCCACATGTTTCCTTGTATTCATTTGTGCAAACCACAGACAATGTCAGAATCAAAGCATTATCAATGCAGCCATTTGTTTTTGAAATTAATGTAAACTTTTTATAATGCATTTATCTTTGTTGTGAGTGTTCACAGGTTAGTGATCTATTTCTAGCAATCTGTGATCACATGCAGTAAGTATAAGATTAAGTCACAGAAGCATTGTGTATTTACTTGAATCTATAAAACAGACAAATAGATTCAAACAACTGAAATATTCTGTTATTTCTGGGATGTTTTTAATCATACAACATGTTTCATGTCTGCACGTTTATACATTTGTGTGGATGGGTTTTTAACGTTAGTAATAATGTTACATGATCCCAAAGTGAATAAGACATTTTTGGATTGTCGGTTAAGGGCTTTACTGATTGGTCTGTGGGCATACAAATGGTTGGGA
This sequence comes from Barbus barbus, assembly GCF_936440315.1. NCBI lineage: Eukaryota > Metazoa > Chordata > Actinopteri > Cypriniformes > Cyprinidae > Barbus > Barbus barbus. The sequence goes on from NC_136717.1 coordinate 20,154,282, forward strand.
AACACTGATGTACAGTTAGTGATGTGTCTCTGGTCTTTATCGGCTGACAGCTCACTCCTCTTTAAGAGGAATGCTGCTCTAAAGCACTTTATCAAGCTAAGTGATACGAGACATGCTTTTACTTTCATTCAGGAACTCAAAGCTAAATTTTCTATGCAGAAATCTTAACTTGCACACTCCAACATCCAGCTGAATGATTAGTTGCGGATGGGACTTCAGCACTAGGAGCTTATTTTAATGCCGAAGGCCACATATGTGTCACATCTGTGTGTTTGTATAGCGTAAAGCTTAGTAGCACGATCCGTCTGAGGGATTGGGTGTATTTGGGACGAGGCTCAGCCTGGATAACGGCACGGGCAGTGGGTTGTTTTTTTTTCAGACTACCCCCACTCCATCCCCCATCTCCACATCTGGCCAACGTCAGAGTACGTAAATAAATCAAAACGACTTCTACCTTTGTACTGGTAGGCCTGTCTGGGCACCAACCCAGCTAGTTGCGACCGTCCCTCCTACAGTGCTTTGGTTAACAACCCTTTAAGGCAATATGCGATCTGCTGATTCATTGTATATTTACTAGTAAAACACTTGAATTAATTTGCATGAGGGGCTTGACAGTGCTTTGGCCTGAGGGCAGGCTGTACGATATCTATGTTTTGAGGAAGTGCTGATTGTGAAGGTATGTGAGAGGGAGCGCACATCTGGAGGAGTTTTTCAGGAATCTGGGAGAAGGGGGAGGTTCACGATAGAGCTGGTCATTTGGGTCATGGAACGATTGGTGCATGGTACACAATATAGGGCCTCTGGCTCAGACAAAATATACAGCCAATTAAGTCAACCCAACTGCTTTTTCCCCTCTTTCCATTTGAAATGTAATTCCTCAGTCCATTTGCGACTGATTAAAATCTGTTGCGTTTACTACTGGAAAGTATTGTTCAAAAGTGTGCTTTGAGCCAAAGAACAAACCACACTATCACGAGGGGCTCACTTCTATCCATATGATTTTCTGTCCAGGCAGATCAGAGCTGGTTCTCATCAGAGTGGATGTATGCGTGTCAAACTTGAGCTTAGTTTATTTTTGTTGGGTCAGAATGTGAATGCAGAAAAGGTATAGAGCATATGAACATGAGCATTGTGTGTGTGTGTGTATGTATATGTATGTATGCATATGTATACGTGTGTGTGTGTGAGATATATATATACACAAATGCAATAATATATGGTATGAAGGATCTGAGAGTCATATAATTGATTTCTGATTTCATAATCTTAAACTGGTTAAATTACATCCCTGATTAACTCTTCTGAAGTAAGCAAATATTCACTTTCAGACTTTCTACTTGCACTATTTGGAGAAACTGCCAGCTATCCAGGGCTTCCCAAAAGGAGGTGATGCAGGCAGCTGACTAAATACAGCTCCTTTTCCCTCCAGGGATGTGGAGAATGTTTTCTCTTAGCCAAAAGTAACTGGAAAAGCTGTGAATTTCAAGCTGAGCGTACCTCCACTTTGGCTAGTGTTTCTACAGGTTGTAATGGATCTGAATGTCAGTTCAAATCCAGTAGATTTTAACTTATTTTAGCACTTTCATTCATCATTGAAGTTTCAGTCAGGATTTGGTTGTTTTGTGGTCAGAAGCTTGATTTGGTCATTGGGCTCTAAAACAGTAGTTTTTTTTCTAAGCAAATAATAGCTATCTATGCAGTGTATTTTGAACAAGCGTTGTATACAAAAAACTCATTGACCCAACAAAATCTAATATCCATAAACAAAACCCTGGTCTGCTCTTCTTGATACATAAAAACTGTGAAGTGACGTGGGCTGGTCTTGCCCTTTCTGCAGTCCTCGTTGATCAGATTAGGTCATAACTGAATAGGTTCAAGTTAGAATGAGAATGTAGCTTGTTTCTGCGCTCTTTCTCTCGGGGTTGGTGGTAAATGGACAAACAAAGACCTCTGTGTTGTTGAGAGTTCCAGCTCTCTTGCAGTCTGTAATTTTAGGAGTGTTTTACCCCACTGTTATAGCTTGTAATTGTGACCAGCAGTGTAGTCCTATATAGTGATGGGTCAGTATGGTTTTATTAGTTGTCCAACAAACAACTGATGTAGTTTTTGTAATTTTTTTTTTTTTTTTAGATAGTTTGCATAGTAAAACTTTCAATTTGTGTTCATCCCCCTTTATAGCACTGCTGTAAAATCCATTCAAATTCAGAAGGATGTCTTTTACCATTGCAATGAATCTGTTTTGAGTTTCCTTCAAAATCATATTGTAATGGAGCTATTAAACTAGTAGGACTTGCGTCTTGAGAACCATGTATTCTGCTTTGACATCCCTTAGCCTATAAGCCTGAAGTTATATTATTCATAATGTGAATATCTATTAGAATTTAAAACATTATGGTTAAATAACTAAATGCAATTTAATAATACATTTTAAACAAAAATAACAATTGTTTGACCCTCCTGCATCAGTGTTATTTTAGTATTATTTCTTAATATTTGTAGAATCTAAAGAAATGCATTTCTTCATATTCTCTGAGCTTATTTTAAAATGTTCATTTTAGTATTTTTTCCCCTTTTTGTTAGTTTCTTATATTTAGTAAATAATTGTAATATTTACCTTTAATTTATGTCAGTTAGTTGCTAAACTTTATTTAGGGTTTTTATCTCAAAGTTCATTTTATTTCATTCAATTTTATTTTTATTTGAATTATTGGAAATTATTTTAGTAGTTTTATTAGTTTATTTTTAGTTAACAAAAACAGCACTGTCTTGCATACCTTAAGGATTGTGGTATGATTTTTTTTTTTTGTAAACACATTTTAGCAGCTGCTTATGCATGTTTTGACTTGTTCATAAGTGAGGCATAGCCGTCTATTAGATTTAATTTGCCTTGCTAATATAAATTAATGTTGAAATTGTAATTAAAGGGTTCATTCAGGGATCCACCCTGGTGGGTGGAGAAGGGAAGCTTCTGTCAAGCTGTAGGCCAGTGGCAGTAACAGGCTGGACATGAGTCCTGTGGGACTTTGTTTTGAAGGTCTGGAATTCCAAACATTCCAACGCACAGTGGAGAAAAATCCTGGGAGAATTGTGCCATTATCCCACACATGAGTCCTCCCATTCTGCTTAGTGGGACAAGAAACGCCTCATATTAGTGCCAGACAGGAGAGAGAACATCAGATAGATGGAAAGCAGGATTTTTTTCTTTTTTATAGCAATGTTCTTGCTTACCTTTTAGATGTTACATTTGCAGGTTTCAAGAAAGGTGATCATGATGTGCGACGCGAGTGAAATGTTGGCAGCTGCTCTGGAGCAGATGGATGGAATCATTGCAGGTACAACTACTAAATAAATGAGAAATACGATGTACAAAAACTAATCTTTCTTTTCTTTATTTGCAGTTTTACACAGTCATCAACAGTGTAGTCATTTATGAAAAAAATAAGACAAATTATTTGAAAGAATTTTTAGGGTCAATGCACATACGTAAACTTTCAAGGAAAATAAATCTGCACTGTCGATTTGTGAGAACTGCGAGTATGCGCAGTGAGCGACATTACAAGCTTTTTCCACTATTTCAGCACTGATGAAATCTAATGCTTATTCAGTATGTGACCACAATATTGTCCACCTCTGGGAACATCAGGGACACATCAGAGAAAAATGAATGTCTTTGCTTGGAGCAAGAGTGAGTCTCTTGAAGGTTATGCTTTTCCATTCAGTCTGTAATTATGGCAGTGGACGTCCCACTGTTTATATCATCTGACAATAAGCCACTCGAGCAGTGCGGTCTCAGTCATCCAACCTGTGTTTTGTTTTGGAGAGTGCTGAAAGTAACTACAGCAAAACATGCAGATTTAAAGTGAATTCACCCAAGAATTCAATTTAAAAATAAATAATTTCAGGCATTTACTCACTCATTTTCTGTTCATTTTTAGGGAATACAACCACACAGTCACGTTCAAAAAAATAAAAATAGAAGTAGTCTATTCAGTTTGTGCACTATATTACAGTCTATTCAATTGTACATTGAACCCAGTAATTTTGACTCATCCCAGAATTCCTTCACTGATTCTCATTCCTGCACTTGCCTCAGGTTCTAAGGCTATGAATTACACCAATGGCCTCTTTGATTGTCAGCCACCAACTTCACCATTCCTGGGCAGCCTTCGGGTGCTGCACCTCTTGGAGGACCTGAGGGCTGCGTTGGACTTGATGGATCCCGAGGAAAAGGAGAGTCTGTGCAGTCAGGTGTCCGAAACCACAGCTGAGGGTCTGATGGAGTGGCTACAAAGCAGGCTGGTGGGTTTTCATGTTTCATGTTTTTAAAAAGAGGCTAAAATAGGAATCTTTAAAGTTTATTTTAAAATAATTGCATTTTTTTGGCTGAAGTTTTGTAAGCAGTTTGATGCAAAAATGACTCTGAAGGAAAATACTGTTGACTTCTTTTTTTTTTTTTTCATATAATGTATTCGTCTGTAAGTCTGACGTAAGATGTTCTCCCTTTGCGTTTTCCATCCTTAACTCCAGTCATGATTCATCTGGATTAAGCACGTTTCTGCTCCTGGGCCCTTTTTCCATATTCAACCTGAAGCATGCTTGCTTTGTGAAATTTCCACTCCTGGGCAGCAAAACTTTCACATGCATCTCATTTAGCAGAGTATCATCTGTATGAACCCCACATGACTCACCGATGGCAGCATGTGATTTTCTTTTTCAGGTCCCACTGGCGTTTGACTGAATATGGTCATTTCAGTTCATTTCACTGCATTTTGTTGCCTGTTCAGAGCCTTCTATTTCAAAGATGATATTTGGAAATGTTTCCATGCATGTTTAATGTAGTTTAAAACTACACTCTGAGGATTTGTTTATGTTTCCAGACCAATGGTCATGGATCTGCAGCAGGGGATTTGGTCTACCAGGAGCGACTCTCTCGCTTGGAAAGTGACAAAGAATGTCTAGTGCTCCAGGTGTGTTGTTATAACCAAGTTGAGAGACTTTGTGTGTTGTGTGGGATTTTCTTGTCAGATTTTAAGTTGTGTGCCTCTGCTTTTCTATTATCTGTCAGTTTGAATGCGGCAATTGTAGTTTCTAAATGACGCACATCACACACAACTCAATAAGTATCCACTCTGATCCCCCAGGTAAGTGTTCTGACAGACCAGGTGGAAGTTCAAGGAGAAAAAATAAGGGACCTAGACTTGAGCCTTGAGGAACACCGCATGAAACTGAATGCTACAGAAGAGTTACTACAGCAGGTGTGTGATCTCTTTTTATAAGCTTATGTCCAATAACAGAAGTGCAGTGCATTTAAGAGTGGTCAGTATTAAAGTAATAGATTTCCAAAAAACTAAATCTAATATACAAATTGTGTGTAGGAGCTGCTTAGCAGAAGTGATTTAGAGACGGAGAAACTGGAACTGCTGACCGAGGTATCAAGTCTGAAACTAAAGCTAGCTGCTGCAGAGGGGGATTGCAGAGAAAGTGAGGTAAGGAGCACATGTTTGCACCATCACCACTGTGAAATTTCATAGGGCACAGATTCCCACAAGCCTAATAAATTGCAGTCTCCAGTCATTAATCAGAACCTTGAAAGTGCTCTGAATGCAGAACAGAATGTACTGTACTGACAATCTGAACATTTAATGAAATTAAACCTGGCTATTATGGTTTGACCACCCTGTGGTTTCCATAGTGACATTCATTGCTGCTTAAGCCCCCAGCTTTATCCAGCAGAGGGTGAGAGCAAAACAGAGTGCCAGAGCCATTTCCTGTTATAAAGCCGTTGTTTTTGTTTTTTTGGGGGGTTTTTTGCCCCGTTTGAGTCCACGCTACACTGGACCCATTCAGCTTTCTCTCACTTGCATGAGCCCGTAGGGGAGTTTCAGAAACCAGAAATCCACAGTAGACCAAAAGAATGGGCTAGGTTTCCTCTGTATTTGATGAAAATATAGATTCTATTTTTGTATAATTTTAAGTTCTCCGTTTCAGTGGTTTTTTTCTGCTTTGTTAGTGTCCTTCAGGTATTTTTTGGCCTACTCGTCCAATAACACTCAAAGCATTTAGCATTACAAGGCACAAAATTATTTTTGACTCTTTGACTTCTGGATATCATGGTCTTTCTCCTTAGAGTCTTTATCAGGATATGAAAGACATGCGCCTTCAGTTGACCTCTATGGAGGATGAGAGACAAGAATATGAGAGAAGTCTTAACTCTACCAAAGTAAGAGTGCCTCATGGTCAGGTGATAATTACACAACATAAGATTAACAGCAGTGAAGTGTAACAGCAAGCACTTGTCTATGAATCCCTTAACCATACAGAGAAATCCTGGTTTAGTTCACCCTAACCTTCATGACTAGTCACTGGAATGTTCCAAGCTAATGAACTTTATCCACATGCTCAACGCAGGATAAATTCACATAGCTGGACAGATTCATGAAAAATCTTGATTCTGCCACTCAGTTTTGTTTCTTGCATACTTTGAAATGGCATTTCCCATTATTTTTTGACAATGCTATATTAGTTGATAAGTACATTTGAGCAAAGTAAATTTGGGGTTGGCACATTGTGAGCTTATTTTAGTTCTGGAATGTCCTGGGAGCTTTAATTGCGTTTTTTTTTTTTTTATTGGTCAGGAGGAGCTGATATCACTACAAAGGCAGTTGGAGGAGAGAGAACAGGCACTTAGAAGACTTCAGGACCAGGCTATGCCAGAAGCCCCAAACACAGAACAGTCACAAAGCAGAGAGAAAGGTACAATATGAACATTCTGCTTTATCAACAACATGCCAAAGTCAATTCAAAATGTAACTAGAGGGGATTCACAATCTAATTTAAAATAATGTAATACAGAAAATAATTGACTGGATCTTTTTTCTTGTATACATGGGTACATTGTGGATTGTTTACGTAGATGTGAGATTTGATCTGGTTTATTCTAACTTGTGATCTGTAAAAAATTCAATTATCAATGTTTCATGTGTTTTTGCATTCAACATCATTGTTTACGCTTATTGGCATAAATAGTTGGATGAGTGGAAAACGTGACTAGTCGTAGACTTTTGGACTCCACTGTGTACACCCTCTAAAGGGAGTCTCGCACAGACACATTATGCAGCTATTTAATCCACTATTAACTGCATGGCACAGGAACAAAAACATTTTTGCGTTATAAAGGAGAAACTATCCCAGCACACTGTAAGCTCAAGAAAAACTGTGTTGAATGTATGAGGTATATGAAGGTTTGTATTACACGTCTAGACACGCTTTTTGATTGATGGTGACCTGCTTTTGGCTGCAGACTCCCCTGCTCTTATAACTGCTAGAAGTGCTTGAATTGTCTCAATATTTATTCTTGACTGCAAATCATCTTTACTTCCAAAATGACGAGTATGCAGTTTCTGGGGTGTTTATTTTAGTGATTCCAGACACGCAAAAATGTATCAAAGGCCTCAGTCTTGTTCTGAAATGCTTAGCTGTAGTATGCCATAGGATATTATCTCTGGATTTGTTTTTGTGTGTTCAGACATGGAGGTGCAGAGAATGAGGAGTGCCGTTGAGTCTTTGAAGGCTGCTAATGAAGAGAAGGTAAACAATGTGATGTCCTGCTATTTTGCTGTGAAGATCACATCAACCACCTGCTAGCACACACATTATTTCACACACTTTGGTTTCTAATGAAACCATCTCCATAATCTTAGTCTTTGCCTAGATGTATGCATGTAGAAGTAGATATTATATAGACCGTACCAGTCAAAAGGGTTTTTTATACAATACATTTATTCAGCATGTATGCATATAATTGACCAGAAGCGGCCAAACAAATTAATTTCAAATAAAAGCTGTTCTTTTTGTGCAAATGTAATATTTTACAATATTAATTTGTATTTCATTAGATAATCAATTTTACAGTTTTAATCTGAATCTTTTTAGGATTTGAAGATAAAAGAGCTGCAGCAGTCTCTGATCCGTTTTAAGCGAGTTCAAGATATGGTGATGTCCGTGGAGCCATCAAAAGGTGAGATGTTCTTGCCACATTTTTGTCTTTTGTTTTATTTCCTTTTGAGAAAAAATTTTCATATTGCAATGGCACACTATAAACAATTACAACAATATCTCCTTGACACTAAATAGAAACCTGTTGAAATCTGAGAATAAGTACGTAAGCCTTTCCATTTCTATAAATTCTGCTATAATGTAAAACCACTGATCTTTAGCAGTTCTCTACATTTACAAGTAACATGAGTCCAGTAATATTTTAAATGACATTGCTTTAATCAGTACCACGTGTGTGTTTTTTTTTCTGGTCTCTTTATGACATTTAGGCAAAAGATTTTGATCTCAACAATATTTCCAAGAAAGCTTTTATCTGCATCTCAGTCTAATAGCCTGGCTGATTTATCCTGTCTTATGACTTGTGCTGTTTTCCCAGACAAACCCAGGGACGAGGAGACCAGAGAAGGGCTGTGTGACACCGAGATGGTCTCCACAGGAGGCACAGAGGAAACTGATGAAGTATGAAGGGTCTTACACACACACGGTTTATGTACACAGGATGTTCCTCAGACTTCCTTTTAGACCCACTCCTTGCAGTACTTTCATTGTGATGGTCTGACAGAGAATAACAATTTAACCATAACCTTTTTTTGACGGGGAACATCTCTGTTGTTTTTGTTTGGGAACAGCATCCTGTGATTTCAGGTCATTTCAGACTGCCTGCCTGCTCCTCTTGTCCACTGAAATCTGACTCCTCAGGGAATATACTTTTCTCACTGTTTTGTTGTTGTTTCTCTCACAGCCTCAGCTCATTCCATGTTCAGAACTGCTCCCTGAAGTGACCACACACAAACCTGCAGCTGAGACCACTGACAGGTCTGTTTACTTTCTGTAGACATTAATTTAAACTGTGTTCATATAAAGATATATTGACGTTCAAGCATTTTGCATGGCTGGGGAATAAAGTTGATATTGAAAAAAATAGATAAAACTGACTATATTCAAAGCTGTATTGATTTTCAGGCACTTTCAATAAATAGTGTACATGATGGGCCTTAAAATTAACAATATTTTTATTATTATTATTATAAAGAAAATTAACGTAATCATGAACATTAACAAATAAAAACAAACTTATAAAATTCATCGTATCTTCCATATCAGGGATTTGTGCTTTTATTGCTCATTTTTATTGCAATTCATTTTTGTTACATTATTAAATTTGTGATCGTTTTGATTTCTTCCTTATGCTTTTTCAGTGTCTTTGAAGTACAGCAGCCTGAAAGGTCTCGTTTGACAAGCAATGATGAGGTACCAACTTAGTATATATGAGAAATTATGAATTAGATGTGTTAATAAGAGCCTGTAAAAAGGTTGGAGATTTGCATATGTAGGTTTCTGTCACCCCCTGTTGGTTAAACTCTGCTCTCGGTCACTTCTGTCACTGTTCTCATGTAAGCACAATGGTATCCCCTACAGCACTTCACATCACCCAAGCCAGCACACTTTACAAGTTCTTCAACATGAGCCTGACAAAAAGCTCTATTTACAATAAAACGACTTCATAGCTGCAATGGACACTTTTTTATAAATTATGCTAATATTTATAAATGAAGCATCCAATTTTTTTTATTATTATTAGAACTGTATAGACAATCATTTGGCAAAACGAAAACTGAAATATCTTAACCAAGAACTGCAACTTGCTTGTAATATTTTAGGATGAAGCCGGTACAAATGGAGGCTCTCCATCAATCTCCCCGACTCAGCCCAGCTCAGGGGGGAATGAGAGTTTTGGCTCTAAAAAAATACGTTCCTCTTTTGGACGAGGCTTTTTCAAGATCAGAGGCAACAAGATGACAAGCACCGCTCCCAATCTGAGTGAGTGAGGCCAAACTCTTTCTGTAAAACATTTTGTATGAAAAGTTTGACTTTAATAAACGCATGAAATGACGTATGCACATTTCTTGGCAGTTTTGGAATCTTGGAGGATTTATCCTATTAATGAATTGATTATATGTTGGCTTGGCAGTTGAAGGAGAGCGTAAGGGGACTGAGCACTTGGATTTGGCCGGAGTGCAAACTCGGAAGCCGAAAACATTAGAGAGACACTTGCCTGAAGGGAAGAAGAAATCAAAGGGGATCATGAAGTTATTTGGAAGGTATTTTTAATATTAACAAACTCCACTGTCTATTAAAATGAAGATATTAACTTTTATAACCCTTGCATCAGAATGAAGAGAAGTCAGTCCACCTCTGATGACCTGGACGATTCTCCAGAGGCAGCGTTTAAGAGAGGGGGAGTCCGAGCCACAGCGGGACCCAGACTGGGCTGGTCACGTGATCTGCAGCGAAGCAATAACAAGTACATACAGTTTGTTTGTTAAGAGTTCTTTCGTTTCGTTTTTTCCAAGTACTTCAACATGTAATGTTGTAAATGTCTCTCTCAGTGAGCTGGACAGCCCATTTTCCCGCTGGAGTAAAGAGCAGGTGTGCGAGTGGCTGCAGACCCAGGGACTGGACTTGTATGTAAATCAAGCTCAGCAGTGGATCAGCTCTGGGCAGACATTATTGAAGGCGTCTCAGCATGATTTGGAAAAGGTCTTCTGAAAAGCCTCACATTTTCAAATATGCATGCACATACTTTTATTTCTTAATTTGTAAGTTTAGGTTATTCTGTGTGATGTATGACATTTCTGTCTGTGCTTCAGGAAATGGGTATCAGGCATCCTCTACACAGAAAGAAACTGCAGCTGGCTCTTCAGTCGCTGGGCTCCGAGGAGGAAGATGCCATGGGTAAACTAGACTACAACTGGGTTACTCGTAAGTAACAATCAGGGTTTTTTTTTTACTAAAATGTTTAAAGGGATAGTTAACTCAAAAATGAAGATTCTGTCATTAATTGCTCACCCTCATGTCGTTCCAAACCCGCAAGACATTCTTTCATCTTCGGAACACAAATTTAATGTTTTTTATCAAATCTGAGAGCTTTCTGACCCCTGCATAGACAGTAACGTTCAAGTCCCAAAAAAGGTAGTAAGGACGTTGTTAAACTAGACCATGTGTCATGAGTGGTTCAGCTGAGAGTCATGGTACTCTCCTGAACATGTGGCGAATACTGACACGGAAGAGAAGAAATTATTGAAGTTATTTGTTTTCTTTGCGCACAAAGTATTCTCGTAGCTTCATAATATTATGGTTGAACCACTGATGTCACATGGACTATTTTAACAATGTCTTTAATACCTTTCAAGGCCTTGAACGTGTCAGTTGCTTTGCTGTCTATGCAGGATCAGAAAGCTCTCAGATTTTATCAAAAATATCTTAAATGTGTTCTGAAGATGAACGAAGGTCTTACGGGTTTGGAGCGATATGAGGGTGAGTAAGTAATGACAATTTTCATTTTTGGGTGAACTATCCCTTAAGCCAGATGTCTGAATACGGTTGATTTACAAATGTTATTTGCACCATTAACATTACTACAAAGTGTGAGTATCAATATTATTGAAATTATCTCAAAGGATGGCTGGATGACATTGGCCTACCTCAGTATAAATCTCAGTTTGATGAGGGCAGAGTGGATGGGCGCATGCTTCACTACATGACTGTGGTATGTGTCAAATAAATAACTCTAAATAATACTATTTCAATACCTTTTTAATATTTTAAAATTATTCCGGTGAAGCTAAATATTTAGCAGCCATTATTCTAATCTTCAGAAGTCATTCTTATATGCTGATCAAGAAAATAATCAGTTATGTTGGTAACAGTTTTTACCTCTTAATTTTTTTGTGGAAAATATAATACTAAGGTTAACTTTGTCTGGATATCATTGGTTAGGATGACCTGTTGGGACTGAAAGTGGGCAGTGTGCTTCACCATCTCAGTATTAAGAGGGCCATTCAGGTGCTACGTATCAACCGCTATGACCCCAGCTGCCTCCGTCGCCGACCAATAGAGGTAGCACACCGTGCCACGTACTACCACGCTTAGCTCCATTCATTTTGAATACGACTTTGATTTTTGCTGTATTTATTCCTCTTTGATTAGAATAATCCCACGCCAGCAGAAATCTGTCAATGGACCAATCACAGGGTGATGGAGTGGCTTCGTTCAGTGGATCTAGCAGAGTATGCACCCAACCTGAGAGGAAGTGGAGTCCACGGCGGCCTAATGGTATGTGCAGTGGAGCAGAAGACATCACATTTCTATTCAAGTTGTTTTTTTTAATCTGCGTTTCTCAGGTTTTAGAGCCTCGCTTCAATTTTGAGACAATGGCTCTGCTTCTTAACATCCCACCAAATAAAACACTGTTGAGGCGTCACCTTGCAACCAACTTCCATCTTCTGATTGGCTCAGAGGCACAAAGGCTGAAGCAGGAGTATCTCGCAAACCTAGACTACACGGTCTTGACAGCTACAGCCAAAGTTAAGGCAAGTAACTGTGTGTAAGGTTGCCTGTGGGTCTTTGAATGGCACTTATGTGGAATACAACTGTAATTAATAACAGCATGCTGACAAAGTTTTACCTGTTGTTTACCATCCTCTCCTCCTTTTAGCCAAGACGTCTGTCGTTCGGAAGTTTCGGGACATTGAGGCGGAAGCGACAGGAGGAGATGGAAGAGTATGTTTGCCCCATGGATGTACCGATGCCTCAGAACAGCAGTTTCAATAAAGGCCTTTGTACATATGAGGGCAGCTTAGATCAACTGGAGCAGGTATGGACAGTTACACTTACTTAAAGCCGGGCTCACACTGTGCGATTTTTAATAGTCTTTTGCGATTGTTGCTTGTCACACTGTACGAACATGATCCCCATGTCAGACTGTAGGATCTCAGTTGTCTTAATGTCAGACAGTACAACAGTCAAGACGTGACAAAAACGGACGTACTCAAGAAGACTTGTCCGGAGTTTTACGTCATCAATACGTGACCCGCGTTCTCTCGCTATAATGGTAGCTAGCAAACAACAGCAACGTGTAGCGTTAGTTTTGTTAATTACAATGCCGTGATGTTAAAAAAAAAAAAAACGAAAAAGACGACGTGTGTGGAGCAAGTCATGGCTGGGCAAAAGAGGACTTTATGGACTTCCAGTTCTACAGAGCGAACTTGAGGTAATTTTGTTATTCGAGTTTAAACATCCTGCCCCTTAATAAATAAACTAAGTAAACTTTACTTAGTACATATTGGCTGTATCCGAAATCGCCCCCTATACCCTCATTCACTATTCCCTACATTAGTCCACTCATATAGTTCACTTGAAGGAGTGAATGAAAACGAGTGAGTGAATTCGGACACTGAGTGCACCGGAAGGACTGCCGCTTTTGCATAGTTTGCTTCCTGTTGAATAATCATTTGATACGGGCAGCTCCAATAGTAAGATTAAAGGATTTATCTAGAACTCAGTCACGGAAATTATGTATAAACCCTAATAGTCAATTTACAATTAATTTGTACCTGTGTTGTATTACGCCGTGGACGAGCGCTTCTAAAATGAATGGATGGATGATTCAGCTGCGGGCGCCATCTTCTGGTGAGACGCGGGAATTCACTCGGCGCGCGACTCTCATTGCATTCTGGGGATTCTCTAGCCGTTGAGTGTACATCGCTTGTACACTCGTTTTTGCGGTGCATTGTGGGATTGAATGAGTGCACTCGAGAACATCCACTATGGTTTCGAACACCACTTAAAATGGCTGTCCCCTCAAATAGTGCACTATTTGAGGGTATAGGGGGCGATTTCGGATACAGCTATAGTTTTTACAAATAACGAAGTTGAATTTGTCGCGCTAATTGCTTCATCAGGTTCAGTGCTTGACGGTCGTCGTAGGAGATGTCACACTGCAGGAAAGTGTCTGAAATCATCTGACACTGACAGTTTAATCGGAGGAAAAATTTGATCGCAACGGCCATTGGTGAACATGTCAAACCAGCGATCTAGACAACCGATTTTAGCCTAGGATTACATGAATCTTTTAGGATTTTCAAAATTTGTCTCAGACGGCCAAATCGTGGCCAGAATCACACAGTGTGAGCCGGGCTTAAGATGAAATGCAGCTAAATTGAGAATTATATTTAAATTGCCAGTTTTTAATAAGTTTTCTGGTCATAATTGGATATTATTGGAGATTGTTTAAATGCTGTTGTGCAGATGGAGGACTCTGAAGGCACAGTGCAACAGATTGGTGCATTCTCGGAAGGAATCAACAACCTGACTGTAAGACAACCACACAATATTCCAGCTGCACTGTATCTGCTGTGGTCTCTCTTGTTCTTACCTCAGTTCCTCCTGTGTTCTCCAGAGCATGCTAAAAGAGGATGAGTTCTTCATGGAAGCATCGTCCCGTTCACCAGAAACCAGCGCTATAGATGAGAACTAAGGCTGTTTGAACATGACAATAAGCTGTAGCTGTGAAATTTGAAAAGTTGAAGGTTACTGTGATTTTTACTATGAAAGCAATAAGCTCCACTCACAGTGAAGCACAAAAAAAATTACACAGTAAATGCAATAGTGTAATTAATTCAATGAAATGCTATTTATTAATTTAGGATCTGCAGTATATACAGTAACTAAAACAGTATTTATAAGTGTTTGCACCAAGCTAAAAACCAAAGACGACAAATCAAAACAGCAGTTCTGAATGATTTTTGTTCTTTGTTTTATACTCTAGGCTATTCTTATGTGACCGTTTGCTGCATGTTTTTATCGGTTTCTACTTGAATGTTTACGGAATTTTATTGGGAGGGAAAAAGTATAATTTTGCCAGCAAACTCTTGATATACTACAACTATATCAGTGAATACCATGTACTATGTACTGTTTTATGCATGTGTAAGTCAAAGAAATTCAATTAAAACTTTTCTTCCTGATCTCTGTTTTTAGACCATGTATATTAGTTTGTCTTGGGTTCGTTCAACTAGAAGATTATAATCTATGAAACTATAACAAAAATGGCTAATGCAGCTGCTCACCATCCTGCAAAGTGATTCATGTTCATGAAACTGCTAAACTTAAAAAAACTGCATTACAAAAAAAAAACTGGTGAAACTAACCAGTTTCACAACATAAGAAATAATTATGTAACAAAATGTCAGTTTCCATGTGAAAGGAAGAAAACTTTGAAAAACAAAAGTTTCAGGCTTAGTGGCATACGGTTTTACATGTAAAGCTGTAACAAGCTGAAAAATATCAAACCTGTTTAAGTCCTCTATCAGTTGTCCAAACCACTTGTCCTCCTGTGTAGGGTCACCTGAGAGAAAAAAAAAAAAAAAAATGGTTGCACAGAAAAAGTAGGGACCAACCTTTAAGCTACATTCACGTTTAAAATGACATTGCCGTTTCAGCTCAGTGGGTCAATATAAGCTGCTGCAGTTAAACTGAAAAGTTGAAATGATCCATTTATAAATGAAACTTTGGTTTAAAACCCATAACTGTTTAAGTTTTTCCATCATATACCACAAAACTCATTAAAACAATTTTTTCATATTTGTGTGCGTTTCATATAACTTTTCAACATACTCAAACTCTGAGTGAGTTAAATTGTTCACCATTCAAAGTGAATGTGTGCCATCACAAGACTTGGAATATGACACATGAGTAGCATGAACTACAGATCAGATATGAGTTTTTGGTATACTTTTACTGTCATTTATGTGCCATTTGTGTGCATTCATTTTGATAGGCGGAGCCCTGCCTCAGTGCAGTGAGATCAGCATGAAATTCAGGAATTTCGACCAGTAAGGCTGACTTTCCTTTAAAGATAGTTTGCGGTTCGATATTCAGATTTCTTTTGGCTATAAATACGCAGTGCGCTATCATAGACATGCAAATAATACTGCATATCATTCTCCATGATTTGTGAATTCATATGACAGTGTCCTCCGGGCCGAAATCGGGGGGTTTTTCGTAGGGACCCTTAATTTTATAATGGCTATAGCTCCAAAAATTGGACGCTTGGAAGACCGAAACCGGTGTCATCTTCACCAGCTTCATCTGTGAATTTTTTCACAGAAAAGTCTGTCCACAGACCCCTTGGTAAGTCCGCTATAAGGAAAGTGAAAGAGAGGCGTTCTTCATGTTTAAACTTCTACTGCCAATAAACACGAGTTCAAATTGTGAAAACTTTACCTAAATATAGGTAAATACTGTATATGTTATTTAAGGAAATATAGCAATTGTTCTTTTTACATTTTTTGTATGTTTTTTAAAATGCACAAATATATTTTCAAAGATATACAAATTTGGGTCAGCTGACCCTTCTCTGGGTCACTAACACCACGATTCTGATCTGTGAAAACTTCCACAGTTTAGTACGGGTCAGCTGACCCTTCCCTGGGTCACTAACATCGCTATTCTGATCTGTGAAAACTTCCACAGTTCAGTACGGATCAGCTGACCCTTCCCTGGGTCACTAACATCGCTATTCTGATCTGTGAAAACTTCCACAGTTTAGTACGGATCAGCTGACCCTTCCCTGGGTCACTAACACCACGATTCTGATCTGTGAAAACTTCCACAGTTTAGTACGGGTCAGCTGACCCTTCCCTGGGTCACTAACATCGCTATTCTGAAGTGTAAACATTTCACAGCTACTGAAGTGCTAACCAATTTTTCCACATTAAAAAACAAACTAATAAAAAAAAATATCTACGATATTCTGAATAATTTAAAAAGGGCTACAATAAATATCCACCCTTTTCTAAAGACCAAATTATTTTTGTGCGTTAATTCCTTCAGAGGACGCAGGGATCCATCACGCGTGGAATAGAGCGACTGCATGGTTATTACATTGGCATATTGCTTCAGCTTTTCATGCTTTTTTCATATTTTTACCCCAGGCTATCACAACAATACTTGCTGAATACCTCATTACGGTAAATCCTGCACGTTTGTTTCAGAAATATCACAGATTAATCAGTATGGTATATAGACCAGCATGGTAAAACCACGCAAAAAAAATGACACAGAAGGAGGTGGACTCAGTGACCAAGGATAACAGTCCATGGTTTTGCAAATTTTGCATTTTGTAAATATACACATGATATGATACTGCAACTGAATACCCTAACTTTGCTGTTTAAAAAAAAAATATATATATATTCTTTAAAAATGTCAAAACTAAGACAATGTTGTTTTGGAAAACAGAAACTAAAACAAATGAGGAATGGCAAATACCTGTTAAAAATAATACAGAAAATAAGTTGTGTTAAAGACTTAATGACTTTCAAACTCTATTTTCAACATTTTGTATCAATCTGGAAGGTTCATTAAAAATATCAGTGAAATACAGTGAAGTTGACAAGCATTATAAAAAGAGTAATTTAAGCTGAAAACTGTTAATGTGAAAGTCAGGATTATTTGTTGGTTTCCTCTTCAGATGTATTGTTGGCTCAAACAAATAGTAACAATACCCCTCGTATTTACATAATTTAAATTTAATTTAATCTTTAAAGTTACAGGCAAATGTCTTTCTCAGCCCTGTAACACTAAAGTTGTATCAATAAAGTTGTTAATTTAAAATGTTTCAGACTGGTGAATCAAAAATGTCACAGATCAGAATCGTGGTGTTAGTGACCCAGGGAAGGGTCAGCTGACCCGTACTGAACTGTGGAAGTTTTCACAGATCAGAATAGCGATGTTAGTGACCCAGGGAAGGGTCAGCTGATCCGTACTGAACTGTGGAAGTTTTCACAGATCAGAATAGCGATGTTAGTGACCCAGGGAAGGGTCAGCTGATCCGTACTAAACTGTGGAAGTTTTCACAGATCAGAATAGTGATGTACATGACTCAGAGAAGGGTCAGCTGACCCAAATTTGTATATCTTTCAAAATATATTTGTACATTTTAAAAAAACATACAAAAAATGTAAAAAGAACAATTGCTATATTTCCTTAAATAACATATACAGTATTTACCTATATTTAGGTAAAGTTTTCACAATTTGAACTCGTGTTTATTGGCAGTAGAAGTTTAAACATGAAGAACGCCTCTCTTTCACTTTCCTTATAGCGGACTTACCAAGGGGTCTGTGGACAGACTTTTCTGTGAAAAAATTCACAGATGAAGCTGGTGAAGATGACACCGGTTTCAGTCTTCCAAGCGTCCAATTTTTGGAGCTATAGCCATTATAAAATTAAGGGTCCCTACGACAAAACCCCCCGATTTCGGCCCGGAGGACACTGTCATATGAATTCACAAATCATGGAGAATGATATGCAGTATTATTTGCATGTCTATGACAGCGCACTGCGTATTTATAGCCAAAAGAAATCTGAATATCGAACCGCAAACTATCTTTACTGACGTCACTGGAATGTTTTTCCTTAAAGGGATAGTTCACCCAAAAATGAAAATAATCATTTATTCACCCTTGAGTTTGTCTAATCTCGTATGTCCCTCTTGCGGACCACAAAAGGAGATTAAAATAAAATGTCTCCATTGTTCTTGTCCATCTAATGTCTGTCTATGGCGATTAACATTAAGCTTTTAAAATAGAAGCAAAAGTATAGTATGGTCTTATGCATCATGTGCTGTATATTCCAAGTGTTCTGCGGGTATACAATACGGTCGTGTGAACAAACTGAAATTTTACATATTATTTAGCAAATATCCTAACTTGATTGTTGGTCTCTGTGCATGCCTGTGTGTTCATGAGCCACTATTATTTCAGTTCACTCTGAATTGCTCACAAATTGTGAAACAAATCAAGATTAATAAAAACACAGAAATCCCTCAAAGAATATTTGTGTACTTTCTTCACTGAGTTTAATCTTTTTCTCTGACTCCGGAACCGGAGCTTTTCATGTTCCGAAAAGTAAGAAGGTCACGGCATTAGAACAAGAGAAAAAGGTAAATAAATGATGAAATCGTTATTTTTTTGGGTGAACTATCCCTTAAAACAAATTGTCACATCTGTGATTAGTAGCAGTTTGGCAAGGGTTTCAACAGACAATATTTAGGCTACACAATTCTTAAATCATGTACTCTTACCTCTGAACCTTCTTCCGCAGCATCTCGTTCAAATTTCTGGTTTTAATTCATTCAGTTTTGTAGTTTTTAAAATTCAGAGTGCACAACATTTGTCAACAGCGAATACTGACCATTGTGACACTTTTACCATTGTGTTTAACAGCAAATGATTTTCAGGTGCATGTACTTAAAGGTGCGTTGCATAATTAAGCACGTGTCAAATGCATTAAAGATTGCAACCCCAAAAGACTTATTACGCATATAACAGATAAACAGAGCTCACAAATTTCACAATTTTTGTTAATCTCTTTTTCATTTAATTTGTGCTTTGAGCAGGGCAGTTATTTAAAACATTGTACGTTGGACATTTATTAATGCCTGTAGTACAACAGAATTTAGAGACTGCTGGTGGTTACCAAAGTTCAAAACATTTACACATTCAAATAATCGCTCATCCAAAAAAAAAAAAAGAACATGCATACACAACCTCAGTAGAAGATTGATTTCTCAGTCTAGCGTTAGTGTTCCACTGTGAACACTAACGCTGTTAGTTCACAGCATCCTCTTGTGTTCTCGAAGAGAACTGCAGCCGAATGTCCCACTGCTCTGCAACAGAAAGGATTCAAATAATTCCTTATAACGTGCTGATTTCAGATGTCCTGGAGGAGGTCATAGGATCCACTGGAAATCATTTGATGCTTGTCTTCTTCCTTTCACAAAAGACAAAATAGATCCAAATTAATGTACTTCAATTTGAACACATTCATTCGAAAAAGGGAAAGTTGGTATAATGTAAAATGAGTCTTGTCAGACATAATAAAAATTCTCAGCATTTATGCTACCATAACAAGCTTATATCCAGCTAGAAATTTGTGGTTCACCAAAATGTTTCAATAATAAAAAAAAAAATAATAATGATTCTTCCCTCCAATATTCTGGGAAGGTTAGTTTCAGGTTATATGTAAAAAAAAAAAAATGGAGAACATTCTGCTCTCTTAAAGGTTCTTTATTGACATTTATGGTTCCGTGAAGAACCTTGAAAATTGATGGAAACTTTCAAATGCAGAAAAGATTTAAAATGTTCTTCAGAATGGTTAATTTACTGAAAGGATCTTTGGGAAACCAAAAATGGTTCTTCTATGGCATCACTGCAAAAACACCCTTATGGAGCCTTTATTTTTAAGAGTGTGTATGGATATTATGGCTTATAAAAATAAAATAAAATAAAAAATTTAAAAAAGTGTGTATGGAGTGTGGATTATAAAAATCATCCCTGCAACATTCTGGGAAGGTTAGTTTATTGTTATAAATATAATGTAAGGTTATTACAAAAACATAGGTTTAATTTTTATAACCATAATCTAAATTTTCAAAAACATTGCAGTTTTGGAAAATTTAGATTTTGGTTATAAAAAAGAACATCTAAAAATAACCGTTACATAATGTTTGGTATAGATTTTCTTTAGGTTATTACAAAAAAAAAAAAATCAGGGAAAGTTAGTTTATGTTATAAAAATTAAACATTCTGTTTAGGTTCCCTTTAGGCTAAAAAAAAAAAAAAACAACCTCCCTGCAACATTCTTGGAAGGTTAGTTTTTGGTTAAAACGAACTTAGAGAACTTTTTGGTTCTCAAAAAATAACCAAACAGGAACCATATTACATAGAAATATCAGGGGAAGGTTGTGTGTTTGCTGGCTATTAAAGCTGCTTCTCTTACGTTTGACTCGCTGACTGTTGAAGTTTGTTCTTTTGTGGCAGGTAAAGAGTCATATACAGGATTACTGATGTTTGGACTGGATTCCGATGGGTACACATCTTCATCCTCCTCCTATCAATATAATAAAATGATTATGTATAAACAAACACCACATATAGGCAAAAATGTCACAATTAGCAATTTGTGTGCATGATATTCAGTAGAATAATTTTGTTAAACTTTCTGCCTTGGTTTTAATTCTAAATAAATTATTAATAAATAATAACTTATCTAGCCACTAATAGTGAACTTTGAAAGCCCTGATATAGAAATGTGAACACAAACAAGGATTACCTTAAAATAATGGAACTGGAATGGCTTTGTTTTATGTGTGTAGAAATTGTATCCCACAAATCCAGCTGCTACGATGAGTATGATGAGCCCCAGGACGCCGATGCCCATCCCAGCCTTATGAGCCGCGTGAATGGATGGAGGTGGAGGAGGAGGTACTTTCAGTGGGCCCTGCAGAACATGGATGACCCCATTGGATGCCAAAATGTCTGAGTCTATGACATAGCGGTCGTTGATGTATCCCGAGGAGGTCTATGAAAATAAGAGTTACAACAAGCAGATTAAACAGAGTTTATCCTCAAATCATTTGACATGAATGGAAGCAAGTTTGCATCCTCACCATCATTTGAGGGTTTTGGAAATCAGGCACGCCGGTGATGGTCACGCTGTGTCCTAGTCGTGTTCGGACATGAGTGATGTTAATAAGTGCCTGCAGTACTAATGCTCTCCCATCCAGTAGATGGTGCTCTATGTCTCTGCCGCTCAAAGTCTGCGGAACACATAAGAGGCATTAACTAAGGAGGCCAATACAGGGGTTTGGCCTTCTTAGGTTAAGTCTAGAAGGGATACAGCTGCGGCTACTGGGCATGTGCACATCAATATAGCGTAATTTTTTCTTCACACTGGACAACAACAATTACTGTTTTTACATTATTTTAAGGTTTAGGATTGGGGTAGGTGTTGGCATTAATAAAACACAATTTAATAGGTAGAAAATGTAATTTATTGATAGTTTCCAGCCGTAGCTGTATCCCTTCTAGCCACAACCATTTTCAAACTAGAGAGAAGAAACATTTATTTTTTGTTAAAGTTAATGTGACCCATTATTTATGAAGGGTTTAATACAATATTTTTAATATGCTGCTTTGACTCAGTATTTATTGTGAAAAGTGCTTACAAATAAATCTGAATTAATTCGAACATACATGTACACTAACGTTCAAATGTTTGTGGTCAGTACTTTTTTTTTTAAAGAAATTAATCATTTTAATTATTTGCTTACCAAGAATGCATTAAATTGATCAAAAGTGACAAGACAAAATTCCCATTTCAAATAAATGTTTTTCTTTGTACTCAAAAAATAATAATAATAAAAATACAAAATACAAAATAAATAAATGTTTTGGAAAACATTGCTAATTATAAACAAGTTTCTTCAACACAAAATTAGCATTTTGTAATTGTTATTTTAAACTAAAAATATTTTACAGTATTACTGTTTTTACTGTACTTATAATGGAGCCTTGGTGAGCAGAAGAGACTTTAACAAAATATTAAAAATCTTACAGACCACCACACTTTTGAATGGTAGTGTATCTAACTTTACTCTAATAGTTGGTAGGAAAAAAAATGCCGTCAGCTTAATAAAAAAGTAATTTTAAAAATAATGTTTTAATAACTTGCTTCGGTTTTAGCATACTGACAGTATAAAAGCCAATTATTTAATTCTGACAATGACAAGTTGTCTTTATAATATCACACTAAATATTTATCTCTATAAATTACGCTTTTAAAATCTGTAGTGCAAGTCATGCATCAATGTGAGAATAAAAGTGAAATAACATTTTACTTTGAATTCAAGCAAAGTATTGGTGACAAAAACTAAAAGTATAAAAGGTGGATGTGGTAATTACCTGATTGCTAAAGAGACCATCATTATCAGGTACAAAGAGAGTGGACTGGATAGTAATGTTACTTAGGCGATTCACAAACTCCTTTCCTGCTGCCGAAGTTGAGTAATTCAGGATTTGCTAAGAAAAGACAGAGCAGTAACACAAAATCATTTCAATGCTTTAACAAAAAACAAACAATCAAATAAACTAGCTCTACTCACAGACAGGAAGTTAGACAGGGTTGGTCTGGCTGAGAGAACCTGCAGCAAGTTTCCTGTACAGGAGTATCCGTCACCAATGTAGCCAGTTTTACATTCACACTTCACATCTGAAAAACACACAAACCGTCTAAACCCAAAATCACCCCTGCTTGTATTTACAGCTTCACATATATCCCATGATGACTTTTACCTTTCACTCTATAGCAGAATGTGTCCCACGTCTCACTCAGGTTATTGCGGATGCCATAGTCCACAATCCCCACATGTCCAGAGCCACATTTAGGGTTAGAGAAGCTCATGGGATATGCTACCCTTGCATTGTCAAGCCAGCCTGCTGCGCACAAATTATAACCAGCCTGCAGGACAAACGCAAAAGAAAAGACATCCAATAACATTCAGACAATCAGAGCTAATGGTATGGTGGCCTAATATTACTATGTTACTGTAAGAGCGCCACCTGCTGGGCATAGAACAGCTGGGTGTAGGTAGCTATAGTGCCTGCTGCTTCTTTGCAGGCCTCCTGGGCCATTGTGTAGTTGAGTTTGTATGTTCCGTTTGAGGAGCGATAATGGAAAACCCCCAGTGTTTTATCTGAAAGAAGAAAAAATCATAAGGCATCATAGATTAAAGCTATTCTAAACCATCACTGACAAGAAAACAAAATCGCAGAATGAGTTGCAATGAGCAATATGGCATACAAGAAATATTGATCTTAAATCAAACTGATTCAAGCATGTTATCTGTTTACAATATATTAGATTTATTGATATTTTAAAATTATTTCGATTATTGATTGTTTTGTTAGATTATGCACCCAAAGGATTGCATTTAAATTGTTAAACTAGTACAATGACAATAAAGACTTTTGACTTGGTTTTATAATTGAATTTAAAATTCAATTAAAAATATATATATTTAATAAAATAAAATACATTTTAAATTCAAAATATTTTATAAAAAAATAAATATGAATTTAAATACATTATCAAATAATAAATTAATAGCATTTTTAAAAATCCTGTTATTTTAACGTCAGTCTCTTAGTAACACGTAATTTAAGCCATGAAATAAACCATGAAATAAAAAGCTTTCAAATTTCTCCAGCACATTTTATAATATTGATCAAAATTGTTTGCGATTGAGCCATGGCAATAGTGCATATATTTAAAAAAAAATAAATAAATAACATACCCTCGTAATGCAGATCCATGCACTGAGCATCTGAATGGCACTGTCCATTATCTAGTAGACAGCGATTGACTGGCAACTGCTTCACTTCACACTCAATCCCATCGCCAATATAGTTGTCTTTACAATCACATTTCCTCTTTCCCTGGTGACAAATGCACATTACATGTGTTTATTGATGTGTAAAGGTCTATGTATCTGTATAAATATCACATTCTCTTAAAAGAGCTAAAATAAGAGAGAGTTCTGCTTACTGCTCCAGTCATGGTGCAGGTAGCGTGTTCATGACACCCACCGTTTTCACCATCAGCACAGGGGTCGACCGGTGAGCACTCAAAGCCATCGCCAGAGAAACCTTTGAAACACGTGCAGCTCACCTTATCCCCCTTCTGACTGCATTGAGCATCCTTAGAACAGCCGCCGTTCCAGTACTTGCACATATTGGCCGCTGCCAAAGAGGAAAGAGTGAGTGGATGGTTTACTTTTGTTTTATCATCAGTTTTTGCTATTGAGATCTAAATGTATGTACCTGTGCAGGTGATACCATCTCCTTCATAGAAGGGTTTACAGACACAGGTGTTATTCTCCATGCAGACGCCCTTCTCATGGCAAGCCGGATTGCAGACAGGACTGTCAGCTGAAACATCAGAAACGCATGAAATGGACTTACAGGTATAAAGCAATGCTTGTTTTTTTCTAGTCTGGTATATAACCCAAAAAACAAAAGAATAATCAGAAGGTCTGTACCTAGTTTGTTCTCACATCGTGGACCAGTCCAGCCCTGTTCACAAAAACACGAACCGGTACCTTTAAGACCCTCATCACACGATCCATGTTCTGTACAGTTGCAGGCTTAGGAAGAGGAAACATACCAAGTTCATAATTATATAATATATATATATATGATTATACAGTAAATTGAAATATATTTTGAAAAGGCTCACCTGTGCAATCTGGTCCAAAATGGCCATCCACACACAGCTCACAGGCTACACCTGTGAATCCAGCATCGCAAGTGCAGGTGCCATTGCCTAAATGATCCTCGTCACACTTGCCATGGTTACTGCAAGGGAATCCTGGACCCCCAGGACATGCTGGAGAACAAGAAAATGTTCTTATCAACTGGCAAAATAACTGCTATAAAAAGTCTACATATCCATAAGTCTACATATGTAATGTAAATGTAAAATGTACATATCCCTGCTAAAATTGCAGGCTTTTGAGATGTACAAATAGTACATTAACCATTCAATTTTTTACATTTCAAAAGGGGTGTGTATACTTGTAGCCACTGTATTATATTTAACCAGCATAACTCAGTAGTATGAACTGGGGTCTATGTCACCTGTTTACTGTGAATAGTACAGCAAGACACTGCTTACCAAGACAGTCCCTGCCGTAGTACCCAGAACAGCATTTAGGCTTCCATATGACCACTGTACATGTTGACTGACATCCTGAATACCTAAACATCAGCGAATCCGAATGGACACACTTTTGTTCTGACTAGATTGAAAACACAGCTGAATTAGTGTTCTGTCTTTAATACAGTATCTAATTAACTAGATATAAATTAGGCTTTAATCCATGGTTGTTATGCTACTTTACTCCTACAAGTTACATGTAAAAGTTTGGTGTCAGATTTTTAAAAGGTTTTTGAAGAAGTCTCTTATGCTTACAAAGGCTGTGTTTATTTGATGAAAAATACAGTAAAAGTTCAATTTTTTTAATATATATATATTTTTTTACATTTTTAAATCAAAATAAAAAAACTCAAATTTTAAATGAGCTCATTTAGTGGATAAAAGTGTAAAATTTCTCCATTTAAATTTATTTTCTCTGTGTTCTATTGTGAATAAAATATTGGCTCATGTGATTTGAAAGTCTTTTAGTTTTCATTTTATTCAAATTTAAAAAACGTCCCGACATTTCTGGAATTCGGGTTGTAATTTATTTCCGTGATGCAATGCTGAATTTTCAAAAGCCATTACTCCAGTCTAAAATGTCATACTAATATGCTTATTTGGTTCTATATTATTATTATTAATATTGAAAACAGTTGTGCTTCTTACCATTTACTAATATTTCATTATCTGTTTTTTCAAGATCCTTTTATGAAAGGTAAATAAACCCACGACAGACTAAACAGAGGGCAAATTTTAAGACATTTTTCTCTATAATATAAAAAGTAAGGTTTGGCTTTGAATGAAAATAAAAAGTACCTTTGGCTTGCTTCCAAGCGGGCAATCCAAAATAGCACGACCACAATACCTGCATGCCAACTATTGCACCAAAAGAAAAAAAAAAGCACATTATTTTTCAAGATACCACAATGAAGAAAGGTACATTTTATCTTATCACCTTAGCATTGATGCAAACTGCACACTACACTCTTTGTACAATGTACTACAAGTACTTCTTATGTATTAGATGTAATTAGTGAAAATACTTTGAGCTTCACTTAGACTTACAGTGAAATCAATGGTGTGCTTATAGTCACACCGCCCCCCAACGCTCGGAGGATTCAGCAGACAGTCAATGCCATAAATCATGCCTCCATTGAAATCAAGGTTTCTCTTTACAATCCGACAGCTTTTATGGTTCACATAAAGCTCTCCCTGAGAGATAAATATACATGATATGATGCACAGTGATTAAAGAAACAGCTATATGAATGAACAAGCCAAATGTTTTTTGTTTTATTCCAAAAGTACTCACTATATGCTCTTCCCCCATGCAAGCCACTGACAGATTTGAGCCCTGTTGAGTATTTAAAGAGCTGGCATGGACGAGCTCTGAGGGCAGGAGCTAGTGGACACAATAAAATGCAATATATTTAGACAATGCATTAGGGAGTCAACACTGAATTTCCTGTCATCATTAATACAGCCATGCTCCTTCCAAAAAAATCAACATACTGGATACAGACCAACCTTAGTGTCACGCACGATGTGGTATCTAAGATACTCAGCTAGCTGATCACGGTTCTGCATTGCATACAGGAAGTCTTTCTGCTCTTGGGCAAGGGCACTCATTGCAGCATCCGTGGGCAGGAACAGGGTGACAGGCTGATGAATTTGATCCATCACCATCTTCAACGTATCTGTGTCCTTTAAACAAACAAGGTAATATAAAACTTGGATTTCATTAGAAAGTAGAGGGCTCTTCTAAAAATAACACATACAAATGTGAACCCTATACACACCTCTAGAAGCTTGTAGAATGTCTTGAAGCCATGGAGACTGACCACATCTGAGAGGTTACGCTTTCAGAAATAAAAAAGGCATTGACAAACTAAATAAAATAAATCTGTGTAATTTCATAATTTTATGCTTTTATTGTATGCATACATACTGGTGTGCGGTATGGTTCTCTGTCTTTCTGCATCTGAAAACCAGGAGGCACTAGAACAGTGTCAATCTCATGGAAAATCCCATTGCTACTTTCCAGATCACTGAACACCACTTTGGCTTTGTTATTGATGTATATAGTATCCTGAAAACAAATGAGCGTGTCAATATGCATAACACGTATCTTATGCAGTCATCATTATCTGAATTATCAATGCATCAGGCACACTGTACCTCCGAGTACGTAATGGTGAGGATGTCACCGGTAAGTGTGGTCAGGTTACGAGGCTGCATGAGGTCTTCTGGGAGGAGGGCACGGCAGGCCACTATGTGGTACCTCAGGATTTTGGTATTTTCCGAACTAGTCCGCATTACAATGTCCTTCCACTAAACAAAACAAGTGACAATAACAAAACCTGCTATCACAATTTCCTTTTACTATTCATGATACTCATTAAGAGATAATGGGTGAATCATGTAAAACCTGTTGAAAACACATCCAGGTTATATTTTAGTTTATATTCTGATTCATGAACCATATTTTCTTTCTAAATACTCACTATCATAATGCATCCTAAAGCTTCTGAGTTTGTAATTCTCTTTTTCTATTTGAGTTTGTCTCAGTGACAGTCTCATTAGGATATATTTTACAGGTTTTGTGTTTATTTCCTCACTTTAAGTTCTGTCACATGGCACAAGGGACTTGATGGATAATCTTCCAGCCAGTTATGGTGCAAACTGATAGGTCCGCTACTTGTAATTTGTCAGCCAATGAGCTAGCATGCTGCCTGAACCACTAACATTTAAATAGCCAGCTTTAAGCAGTTGGTCAGTTTATTCAGTTGCTGTATGGTATATACTATACGTCTGAGTCACAAATCTCTAGATAGTCAATATACTTGGTCATGCGGCAAGATGCATAGCAAGTCAATCCATTTGAGTTAGGTTTTGTTCAATGTAATGCCATATCTTGTATAGTACAATAGTATTTTAATGTTAAAAGTGACTTTTGTATAGCTTTGACCTGCCACCACACACTTACTTGACAGATACTAGTAAACATTAAGCTGGTTTAAGTGTATTTAACTAGGTTTTGAGCTAAACTCTGCAGGACTGTGGCCCTCCAGCAGCACGATTAGACACCCATGACTCTCCACCCAGCATTTTATCCAATCACACTGTTACCTATGTCCCATCACAAGCAGGCTGACGTCTCAATTTTTCATTGGTGGCTTTGATGCTTGAAAGTCCGGTAACTTTTTGATTAGAATTTCAAATTGCCTTTGCCAAGTTTGTCAATTAATAAATGGTTGAGGTTTATTTTGCACAGTACGTGAAACGCGGCTTGCAATCTTGCCTCATGCATTTCCATAGGAGGCAGTGTGATTCACTCCAATGTAGCAATACCCCAAATCTAACTTTTTAAAGTGTCTTATGTTTTTCTTTGTTTGCTGATGAGCTGTGCTGCCTTCCGTCTCTCCCACTCGATGTTGTATTGTATAAAATACACTTTAAAAGTTAACATCATGATTAACACTGGCTATTCTTGGCTTTCTAGCTAATGTTATTTGGCATCTATACATTTTTTTTTTTTACGTTCTTGCAAGTTTGAATGGATGACCCATGCAGAACACCAGAACTTGTTGAAGACCAGAACTTATGCAAGAAACTCCATCTCAAGCTCTGTTAACTAGTTTTAATGTTATTGTAGCAGTAATTAATAAGCCACAGGTGAGGTCTTTTTGTGCTATTTTTAAAATTACTGCCATTGTTCTCTGAAATGTTTAAATGCACTGTTAAAAGTAATTGTCCTTATTTAGACACATAGATAGGAAGTAACATGTTTCCAACACATCAGTTTTAAGAGTGTAGCAAAAGTCTAATACAATTGAAGTGTACTGCTGTTAGGTAAGTGTGATTAAGTCAGTGGTTCTCAATTCCAGTCCTGGCCTGCGTCCCAATGTGCATACTATCCATCCTAAATTCTATGTGACATTAGTAATTTTCAATATTATTTAGGGCATATAGGGGCTGTTTACACCTGGTCACTTCATGCGTTTTTTCTGATCGGATAGCTATCCGATCCTGAAAAGACCAGGTGTAAATGCCCTCCGAAACGCATTCGAGACGATATAAATCTGATCGCGCAAACCACTTCAGGAGGTGGTCTGGGCCGCATTCCAGACGAAACTGGACAAGTGTAAATGCATCTGGTTGTTGAAACCATATAATGTAAATTTTACTCCTCCCAAAATGTTAAAATAATAAACGTGTGAGAGCGTGTTAAAGGCTATATGGCATGTTATAGTCAGATTATGCACATTGGGACGCAGGGCATGTCTCCCTTATTTAACACACTTGTTTGAGATTAGCAGCTTGTTAGGGGAGAGAGCCATGAACTGATCTCGCTCAGGTGTGTTAAATAAGGGAGACATGCAAACTGTACAGAGCAGGGGGTCCCCAGGACTGAAATTGAGGAACCACTGATTTACGTCACAATTTAGCTTAATCTAATCACATTTGAGTCTTACCTCTGGTTTGTTGTAAGCATCTGCATTAGGTGCAAAGACTGTGAAGGGGCCACGACTTCCGAGTTCAGGATTATTTCCCTGTAAATTCAGTAAAATCAGTCTCAGAATTTCAGGCTTAAAACATTGTGTTAAAATGATTAAGAATAAGCGTACCAGCAGTCCATTGCTAAAGTCTTGTAAGTTTCTGTTTCGAATCTCCTAAAATAAAAGAAATGAGTTGCTGTTAAAGTATTGGTTCATTTGTGTGCCTGTTTATATTTTGCTGTACTTCTCACTCTTTGCAGGGTGCCTTTGCAAGTTTCTCCATCTCCAATAAAGCCAGGCCTACAAGTGCAGTTCCTTTCCAGGGGTCCTGTCATGGTACATTGGGCATACCTGTGACATCCTCCGTTTTTCTTACAGAAAATAAGTAATAGTAGTTCCATGTTATTCGTGTTAATCTTTGAGCTGCAACAATATCATTTGTAATACAGTGGTTTTCAACTGGTGGGTTGTGATTCAGAATGGATGAACAAACTATTGACTTAAAACAAAGTAAGCAATGAAGAAGTCTTTTGAACTGTGGTGCTGTTGGTGCACGTGATATTGTGTAAATCTGACGTAAAACCAGTTGGTAACCACTAATAAAGTTAATTTAATGCCGTTTTCAAAAGCACATACCTCAAGACAGACATTGATGGCTTCACATAGCTCTCCATCCCCAGAAAAGCCTAGTTTGCAATTACATGCTTTCTGGAAACAAATCAAGTAAATTAGTGTACAGTGCCATTACTTCAACTCTATTCTATGGATGAGTCTCAAATCTTTCTCTATGTCGAAGTCATTTCTTACTCCAAATATTTTGCTTGATGTGAGACAAATGTTTCCTCTGATTTGGGGAACAGATTAGTCCACAGTTCTTTTTTTACATTACAGTAATGCGTGCCATTGGTTTATACCGTATTGGTAGTATTTGTGCTGCGTTTAATTTACAATGGGAGAAAAAAAGGGTCTCCACCTAAATGTGAAAGTTTAATTATCATCTTTTCAATAGAGATTCTACAGCTTGTATGCTTCTTGAATATTTACAGTACATTTAGAGAACATAATGAAAATGTTTGTGCTTTCAATTTTCTTTATTGGAAATTATATTTACCTTCATAAAACCTGCAGAATCCCTGTATTCTCTTAAATTGTATTTGATTTGTTTGCTGGCTATTTGAATGGTCTGTTTATATTTGCCTCCTACCTTATTAGGGCCTGTATGAATGCAGTCACTATCTGCATGGCATCCTCCATTAATACCTTCCAGGCATGGATTGATGGCTTCAAAGACACACACATTAACTCGCATCAAATACAATAAGTTAGTTTCATTTATAATACGCAGCACTGCAGTCACAATATATGTTGTGTGTACTACCCTTTAAACTGGATATTAAACAGACATACACACTTACAAACGCATTCTCTTCCATCGCCTGCGTAACCCGGGTGGCACACGCATAATCTCCGTCCTGGGAGAGTTCGCTTGCACACAGCATGGACAGAGCAACCACCATTATTCTCTGCACATGCGTCCACCGCTTGGATTGGAGATAACACCATAGTACATTAAAGCACTATTTAGACTCATTGGCTACAAATGTTAAAGTGTTTGAATGTTTCTTGAGATGCTTACCTGTGCAATATGTGCCGTTGCCCTGAAACCCTGCAGCACAACTACAGTAATATGTACTGTCCACCGCTTTCATCAAGCAGCTACAACACACATCAAGTCATAAGCACATTATTTAAAGAGTATAGAAAGTATGAATATCACAAAAGCAAATCCAGGTCACATTTTAGTGCTTAACTGTAGACAAGGTCTTTGCAATTAGCAATAGGTGTAGCCGTCTTTAGAAATATTGGTCTAATACACATTTTGGGATTTTTTTTCTAAATGCATTGTTCCCGAGAGGACTCAATTATGAACTTTTTTTCTTTTCATGAATTTCAAACCACTCCCCCAACTAGAGGAGTACATCTGTTGCTAATTGCAAAGATTCATATAAAGACACTATTTGCCTAAGAAGCTCTTGATTTTTAAAGAAATAAAGCTGATGTTTATATCTGCAAGAGTGAGTGTTTTTGTTATTTTAAGTAACATTTCACCCAAATTCATATTACCACTCAAAAGTTTGGTGTCAACAAGATGATTTTTAAAGAAATCAGTACTTTTATTCAGTAAGGTCACA
Source organism: Barbus barbus (assembly GCF_936440315.1). NCBI lineage: Eukaryota > Metazoa > Chordata > Actinopteri > Cypriniformes > Cyprinidae > Barbus > Barbus barbus. The sequence goes on from NC_136717.1 coordinate 20,186,413, forward strand.
TTAAATTGAACAAAAATACAGTAAAGACTTGCATTGCATCAGAAGCATTCATTTTCAAATAAATGCTAATGATAAAAATAAATGTCAGCATTTTACAATACATTTTGAAGGAACTGAACTGTTATACTGTTGAACGGTTATATTTTTACAATATTACTGTTTTTACTGTACTTTTGATCAAATAAATGCAGCTTTAGTGAACATAGGATATTTTAAAAAACAAAACAAAAAAACATACCGATCCCAAACTTTTGAACAGGTTTTGCATAAAGACAAAGCCTATTTTTAAGAGTATGATTTTTTTGCATTGACTTTTCATGGCCATTTTTCCTTCAATTTGTGGAGAAATATAATGCAAAAGGTGAACTAATGTAAAAAAAAAAAAAAAAAAAAAAAAAAAAATCAAAGGATTAAAAAAGTTCATATTTATATATATATATATATATATATATATATATATATATATATATATATATATATATATATATAAATATGAACTTTTTTAATCCTTTGATTTTGAGGTGCAATATAACATGCTCTCTAGAGGTTTCATAGGATTTACCCAACAATGCTTTGGGACTATAGCAATGGTAGTACTACCAGTGGTGTAGTCTACGTGATACGCAGGTATACGTCGTATACCCACTAGCAAAAGTCATGGATTTCCATATACCCACTTAAAAAAGCGCGAGGATACATAACATCTTTGTGACAGAACTTTCACACGTTCGTTCATAAATTCACCCCGTCTGTGTTGCGATCAAAGCACTTTTTGAAAGCCTTGCTGTGTTTCTGTTGATAACCAGTGCTATTGCACAACTCTTTCAGGCCAACATAACTAAATATAGCTCTTAACTGGCTGAATTAAATGATTAACAGCAGAAAATCAGTGCAGTCTCCCCAGCTGTAAATGTGATCGGCTGTCTTGTGTTGCTTATGTGATATAATCACATAAGCAGTCTTTCACAATGCTGTCAGTTACATGTAGATGCATACTGTACACATTAGTGAGTGGTGCTTATGGGGTGTCGCTTTGGGACAGGTGAGGGAGGGAAAAAATTACAGTATGCTCACTACAAAAAACTAGACTACACCACTGAGTACTACCATCTGTATCATGTATACTGTATTAACTTACTTGGCACTGCTGTGGCATTTTCCTCCACACATATCTGATGTAATAGCTGAAAAGAATCAACATATCTTTTATTTTACATTACATTTTCCATATACTCCAGTGGTACAAGGCATCCAAATGTATGAGCATTTGTGCGACAGGTGAGCATCATACCAACGTTGCAGGTTATTCCTCTCCAGCCCAGATCACACGTACAGCTGCTATCTCCATCCACTCCGTCTTTGCAGCGTCCATTGACACACTTGCACTCTAAACAGAAACATAGTGCATGTGCAAACTTTTTATGAGTTAATTTTTCACAGAGTATGCAGTATATGAAAGTATGTGCTTTTAAATGCTCAATACCTTGATCACAATGAATTCCATATTTTCCAGCTTGGCAAGTCTCACATGCGGTGCCATTAAAACCCTGGTTACACTGACAGATGCCTGTGCCATTGATCCCATCTACACACACACCGTTGCCAAAACAGGACTGACCTTCTGGCCCCGGACACTTCTCGCAGTTAATACCATAATAACCTGCACAACACTTTCTTTCCTGCAAACAGAGACAAACTGATTTTTATAATAACAACAGATATAGCTAATTTGAACTGAAATGTGTGAGGCTTCCATTGTCATTTGCTTGACACTGAAAACTAGTATTTTTTATAATAATGTGTTTTTGAAATTCTAAACACTTATTTGTAGCGCAACTAGTTTTGCAGTTTTCAGTACTTTGTTATTCTTAGTTATTTACATATAGAAGCTAAGGAATCTGAAGTCTTGCACAGAAAATAGCTGGCAAAATAAGGGTGATGTCATAACCTCAAGCACGATGAAATTCCAGAAAGCTCTAGCTGCTTGTAAATGAGACTAAATGTGAAAAGTGAATGAATGTATCATGTACGTACAATGTTGACTTTTTCACAAAATGCTTTGCATCCAATGGCCAACAGTGTCTCTCCATGATATACTCGACTGTACACGCATCTTCTCTTTCGGCTTATCTGAGAATAAACAATGAGTAGGAAGTATTATTATTATTTTTAATTTATTTAACTACAGTTTTTTTTTTAATTATTAAAATAGGTTCCAGTGAGAATGTTGAAAAATCTTAAATGACTAAATTCATATAAATAAAAAAATATTAAAATATCAATTTAAAATAAATATTACAATTTATCTTAATAATAAAATATTAATAAATTTGATCATTTATTGAATAAAACTGGTTTAAGAAATAAATCTTCAACTGATATTTCGTAAACCAATTTAATTCGATAAATTGTCATTTTTATTTAAAATTGATATTTTATAAATTAATATTTTGTGTAAATGAACAATTTGTAAGAATGACAATCAAACTATATATTCAAACTATATAAATATATATAAAATCAAATAATATATATATATTTTTTTAACTGAATATTTTAAAAGTCTTAGTCATATAAAATATTGCCATCCAAACACTTTTTTGGGTCAACATTGTACACTCACCAGACTTTTTGTTCCTGAAGGGCAAGGGTTCTCAGTTGGGTGGAAACAGTCCATGCAGCGTCCCTACATACACAATTTACACATTTAAAACTGATATTTAAAGGCACCGGTGAAAATGACCAGGTAAAATGGTTAAAAAGATATATTGCACCATGATATTTTTGGTGGTAGATCTGTCACATCGGTTGTTGGGGATGTTCAGGACAGCAGACACGGTGTGGATTACACCTTTACCGGTCTCTATATCAGTCACGTTCACCTCAGCCTCATTTACAAGCAACTATGACAGAAAAATCCCATATTTATGCAAGACTTAGCATTTGATTTACAAAGATGACTTGAAATAATTCAGCACTGACTTACTTTCTTATCTTGCCGGAAAATTCCAAGTTGATACGAGAAGCCAAGCATGGTATCTTTATACAGTCCATCCACCAAGTCTCCATCTTTTAGAGTCTCATTAATTATAATGTGATACTGGGTCACATTCAAATCCTGGAAACACACACAATTCATGCCACAAAAATGAGACACTATATACTTAATATCAAAGGTTTTTTTGTTGTTGTATAGTTTTTTTAGTGTGTTTGTATAATACCAGTGACTCCTTGCCCGTTCTTCCGAGGTATTCTCGAATCACGCTGTCTGTCGGAGCAAATATGGTAAAGCCAGAAGACTCCTCCATTTCATTAGTCAGGTTGTGTTTCTGGATAAATGCAAAATGAGTACGATTCAAGCCATATATATACGTATGTATATATAGAGGATGATTATTTTTATTTGTGGTGTGGCAGACCTACAAGACGGGAAACTCACCAAGAGAGAGCTCCGGAAGAGAGAGAGATCAGCTCTCTGACTCAACACCTCCAGAAAACCTTCACTCATCTGTTGCTCAGGCATCAACACCTAGAGAGAACAACAGTGGCATATTTCTTCAGTCTGTGTTTATGTCATCACTTTGTCAGTAAGCTTGCATTTTATTTTAAATTTAAGAAACAATTTTGCAAAACCTTTTTTTTTTGCATAAACTATGCATCCGTTAGTAAATGAGACCCCATGTTTTACTAGTTTTTATTTAGAGAAAAGAAAACGAAATGAAAAGACTAGGGTTGTACTTTGTCAATAAAATGGATAACTCCATTCTTTGCTGCCATATCTCCAATAATTATTTTTCCTCCTGCGACAACAGCGGTCTGAATAAAAAGACAGAGACAAACAGAACACATGATAAAGAAAATCTCTTGGCAGAGATGAATGACAGACAAAATTTTACTGGGACTAATCGAAAAGATAAGCTGTTTCCCTCTTACATCATTGATTGAATAAACAGGAAGTGTCCTTTTTAAAAGGGAAACCAGTTGTGGGGAAGGAGATGAACGGAGATCACTGAGAGCATATAACCCAGAAACAATGTGATTTCTGTGAAAAAAATTTGACAATGTGAAATAAACATCTAGTTGTACAATAACAATGTAAAAAATTATTATAATCATCATTATCTAAGCTATTGAAATATGACAAATTAGCTGATATGGGTGCATATCAATTATGTGCCATTACTTGACAAGACTTGGAAGGTTACTGCGGGTCATCCAGAAGTCTTTGTCTTCTTGACTCAGTTTCTCTGTGGCCTGAGCCGATGGGATGAAGACTGTGTAATTTTCTGTCTTTGACAGCAGTTGAGAAAGATCGGCTCGCTATGGAATATTCCAGAACGAATTAGGAACTCAAACAACATTTATACACAATCAGCTTTCAAAATCTGGACATAACATTAATAATAATAATAATAATAATTATAATAATAATATTAAATCTCAGTTACGTACATTTTAGACACAATATTACCAGTTACTTTGTCTATTTTTGTTAAAAGCAAAACTGTTGCATGTCTCAGAATAGTGACATTATGTAATGAATCAGTGTTTTTAAACAAACTGAAGGAGTGAATGATTCAATGACTCACTCGTTTAGTTCCTAAATGAATCAGTGTTTATGAGTGAATTGCTTGAATGAATCATCGACTCGCGTATAAACAGCAATTTAAACAGCAACCTAGTGGTGCAATAATGTAATCTGCAAAAAGAGTCAATAAAAACGCCCTACCACTAAATATATGTAGTCTGTCAGGAATGTGCAAACACAGTCAAGTGATACAAACAGTGAAAAGATTAAAAAATTTGTGGACTATATATACTGCTTGTCATATAAGGACCAGAACTGTTGTAAAATTAAGGTAATTTGGGCCATTTGTCCCAGTCATCTCAATGGCAAAAAGTGTCCCAAATTTACCTCACCCCTTCTTTTAAAGAACATTTCTAACTTACCAAGAGCCAGAGGTTGAATTCTAGAAGATTTGGGTTCATTGCCACTTCCTGCAAAAACAAAATGACTATAAGGTTATACAAATAGTAGCAGCTGAAGAATTACATGCAGTATAAGACATAATAGTAGCCTGACCTCTGTATCAAATTATACGAAATTAACACAAAGTCATACACAGTACCTGTGCTATGGTTCCATAACAGATTTTTCCATCACCAGCATAACCGTCCTGACACACACACTGCCATCCTCCTGGGTTCAGGAACTGGCAGGTGGCCTGAGAGAAAACAGGAAAATTAAAGAATTCAGCATATATACATTGTATGAAAAAAAAATGTGTGCAGTTCTATGATGATTTGTTTAAGCCCTCACCAGGAAATGACATCCACCCTTCTGCTCCACACACTGATTGACAGGTTCACAATCCCTCCCATTGCCGTGGTAACCACTTTTGCAAGCACAGTCACTCTAGGGTAGAATATCAATCATCAAAAATCCTGTAAATCTAAATAGATGGGGTTCGGGAATCACAACGCCCCCCTCACCTGTCCTGGTCCTACATAGATGCAGGTTGCATTGGGGTGACATCCTCCTCTGGATGGATCCAGACAGTTATTGATGGCCTGGCACTCATCTCCATCCTCTCTCCACCCACTCAGACACTGGCACGTGTGTGTGCCAGGACCGGTCTTTATGCATTTGGCCTGAGAATAAACGAGAATAAGCATGTTATCATAACATGGCAACATTAAACACAAGCACACAGATGATCTGACTTACATTGATGCTGCAACCTCCACGACGTGGCAAAGCACAAGGATCGCTTTCAACACACATGTATCCATCTCCTTGAAAACCAGGCTTACACACGCACCTAGAATCACACAATGATTCACTGATATTTTCTTTTCTTAAAACATTTTTTTTGGATGGTCTCCTTGCAAAGGTCTCCCTTACTGCACCAAAAAAGCAGCTATGTAAGACTCATTTATAATGTGTGATAATAAAAATTACATAATTAAATCTGGACATCATCATAATAACAACAACAATAATAGTAATAATAATTCAAAATAATTAACATTTACCTGTATAGAACTTTTCACAATAAATATTGATTTTAAGCAACTTTTTTTGAAAAAAAAAAAAGTTTTGTTATCATTAAAATGTTTGCCTTGTTGGCAAAGGACCCCCTTACTACAACATAGTCCTGGATGTATAATCGCTTTCTTATTGTTTGAGAAAATCTTTGTGATATAAAAGTTAATTAATTAAACATGAACATCAGCATAATAATAATAATAATAATAATTCATAGATAATTAATGAAAATATATATCTATATTTATTTTCAAATATACTTATATAGCATTCACAAAAAATACTGGACTAAAGCACAATTAAAAAAAACAAAATCCTTAAAAAAAAAAAAACTATTAGGTTTTAGTGCTTTTCAACCCCATAGATCTCCAAACTCTAGTTTGAAATCCCTATGCCTAAAGTAAAGTATTGAATAAATAAAAGTAGCACATTAAAATTTGCAAAAAAAAAAAAAAAACTCTCTGTGTTAAACATGATAGGATGTGTACCACTCACCTGAGTGCTCCCTTATTGGGCACACAGTTCGCATGGGCATGGCAGGGTTGGTTGGGCCCGCACAACTGGGTCTGCTGCTCACAGAACTCTCCGGTATAACCCTCTTTACAAGAGCCCTGCTTGCATTTACCACTGGACTCTGGATGGTTATCACACACTCCGTGTATGCATCCACAGGCTGGTGTTAGAAGGAACACAAAGAAAAATTGTTACTAAACATCTGCAATATTCCCACACCCTATGCAGTGAGCTGATGGTGAAGTAAATTTGTACTTTTGTCACAGAATGGGCCGTATTTGTTGGAGTCGGCACAGTATTGGCACCGTGATCCTTTGAAATTGGACTCACACTGGCATGTGCCGTTTCCATCTATGCCCTCTGAGCACTACAACAAAAGAAAATATAAGTCAAGACCTTAAGACACCTAAAAGACAATGCTGAATCGTATAGTATGCATGCATGTGAATGTGCATGGGGTTTACCGTCCCATGAGAGGAACAAGGGGCGGTGAAACCACCTGGGCACGGGGAACAGTCTGGTCCAAAAAAGCCTTTACAGCAACGAGGGGTCTGGTCAAGACAAATAATGACTAATTTGACTGGATCAGATTAACCAGCTAAGCTAGATGCAGTTGCAAGTTATGTCAAATGCTCTGAAATTAAATGCAGATAAATAGTAGTGAATCAAATACTCACGGTCTTTGTTTCATTGCAGAAGAGGGAACAGCCAAGGGTGGGCATGATTATGCCAAAAGTCTCCTTTTTGAAGACACAGCCTCTGGTGAATACATCCTGATAATGAGGAGACCACAAAGTTGGGGTTTACAAATATAAAAGAGGCACAAATCAGTGTCACTGTCTACAATTTCACTCCAATTTTAATTGTGGACTGGTTATGGTTTATTGTGATGTTTTTATCAGCTGTTTGGACTCTTATTCTGACAGCACCCATTCACTGGAGAGGATCCCTTGGTGAGCAAGTGGTTAATAAATTTCTCCAAATCTGCTCAGAGGAAGAAACAAACTCATCTACATCTTGGATGTAGGTGAGTACATTTTTGAGTGAACTATTCCTTTAATGCCTATAATACTCTGTTAAGAACAACATTTAAAACTAAGGTTAAGCTTTGCTGTTTTAAATTATAGCATGCACTAATGATTATTTCTGAAAAAGTTACCAGTGATTCACCAGATGGACAGGTAGATTTGGAGACGAGTGTACAGCTAACACATGGACCCTGTAACAAAAAGACAAAAAGTCACACGCTCTCGTGTCAGTTTGGTAACAATCCCTTGTTGCAAACAAAAAGGAGATGGCCAATCTACTGAGTGTGCATCTTAAGGAACAAACAAAAACTATAAAGATGAAATGTGTAATTTCCATTGTTTCGAAACACATTCTTGAACACTACCCCCCTCTTTAAACATTAAATTGTATTTTACATAGAAATACTTTCAAGACAGAATGGAGTATCTGTATAAACAGCTAAAGTGCTATGACTCTGTCAATACAAGTGGAGATGACCAATTGGGCTTACCTTAAAAATATTGTTTTCTTTTATGTCACACCTGTGAGGTATGATGGGCTCTATGGACGGAGGGATTAGAAGCCCCTCCAGTGAATGAAGACGGCCGTTCTTCGCTTCAACATCCAGTTCAAGAACCGACTCCCCATTGACCAGGATCTGCCCCTATATGTGACAGAATCAGTGGTTACATAAAGTATTTGGACCTTTATATCACAATTAAAATGTATGAATTCCAGTGCATTATTTCAGTGGCATCATTTTTTGTGTGTATGGAGGGATTTACTCTCAAGTTCACACAGGTGTCCTAGCAGAGTAACAGCAGGTGTAGTTGATCACATTTACTATGAACATTAACTAACATTTGACCATGTGTATAAATATGTATACTTTGTGTGTTACCTTTCATTAAAATTTTAAATATGTATTTTTTTTATTTAACAGTTAGCTTGTGATGTCTAATAAAATGTTTGTTTTTTTTAATAATAACTCTGCTTCACAATGAATCCCACATATTATCTAATGCAATGGGATTCATGTTTCTTAGGTGCTCCAATACTTTCAATTGCCATATTTTCAATTTATTTTAACATTTGAAACAAATATTTTCTATTTCAGTTGAATTAATGAATGATTGTTACTTACAGCAGTCGTTACATTAAATGTCAGGACCTGGTCAGCCATGGTTACAGCACGAGGATTCGACACAATGAAGCTGGCACTCAGCTGTAGACAGATCAGACAGACAGCATGTAATTCATTAATGACCTAGAAATGAATTTGAACACACACATTTGCACACACTCACACACAAACCTGAGAAGTGGACACTATGTGATTGCGCATCAGTTCAAGTAGTTTTGTCTTACCCTAAATTGGGAGAAATGAAAAGACAATGTAAAGTGATGCTTATGTGACTGGACAGAACATACATACAGAGAATGTAACAAAAACAATAATTAAACAGTTGTTATTTTTGCACTGTACCTCCTCTGAGGTAAGGAAGTCAAAATAGCCAGGCTTCAGGAAGGTAAAGGCTATATTTGTTGGAGCAAAAAGTGTGTAAGGTCCTTCTTGTTCTAAAACAGTAGCCACATTGCTTTTCTGAAAAAACAAATATCAAAGGGATCAAAAATTATATATCAAAGAATCCTAAAAAAATTATATTAGGAAACAACTGTTCTTACCAACCCCCAATTTGTTTATGGTTTTGTATATATCCACAAAAGGTCATTTAATTTTATAAGTAACATCTAATAACTCACATTCATAATTGATTTGAATAAACTGATTAAAGTATTTGAAACAAAAGGATGACCTGTTTTATATGGTCAGAAAAAACTGACCTATTAAATAAAAAAAATGGTCTCTTAAATTCAGCTCTACACTGTATAAAAAATTACAAATTAAAAATGTGCTGGTAATTTTCTACCAGGACAATATCCAATTAATTTTACAGACATTTCTGTTAACCTTAAAACAACTCTAAATAATGCAATGAAGTGCAAAATTCTAAATACAGGTAAAACTTCAGATTCCTTCATATTAATACAGTACATCATGGCCTATTTTTATGAATTATTATTATTATTTTTACGGTGTAGCAAATATTTGGCCTATAATAAAAAGGGTCATTTCTAGCACATCAAATGTCTTAAAGTATATTAAATTAGAGATTAATAGAGTTTAAAACTCTGTATACCTCAAGCAGAGATTTAAACTGAGAGAATTTTCCATTTCCTGAGAGAATCTGCAACAGGTTTTCCTTTAAACAAAATAAGAGACAAATAAACATTGCTGATCCTCCTAACAATCAAAAACAACATTAAGCGTATGACGTTAAATTCTTTAAATCTTTATCTTCACAAACCTCTTTCTCGCTTATTACAGTGGAAGGAACTGCTTCCATCAGCTTATCAACCAAATGGATAATTCCATTTGAGGCAAAGATATCCGTCTCCACAAGCGTTCCTTTCTTACGGCTGCCATGAAGACGGATTTTTATCTGGTCTGCCTTGAAAATAGAAGTTTACCAATTTCAGAAACAGTCTTATGTATTCTCTGTCATCTTAACACACACAATGAAACATAAACAAATCTGAGTAGGATAGAGTTAAGGAAAGAAACAGGATGTGATGATTCCGCTCTTGTATCCTGCATTTGCACATCCTTGAAAACAATCGGGGCTTACACACACACACACAACCTGCATTCAATCACCTACATCTGTCAATGATTCGGCAGCCATGCCGGTCAGAGTGTAGTAGAGGATTCCCTTCTTCAGCGAGTCAGAGTTCACCTCTCCCGCAACCATGTGCAGCTTAGTGAGATAGCGAGCTCTCATCTCGTTAGCCAGCAAGGTTTTCACCTGGAACAAAAGCATGCCTTAGTATATGTTTGAATGTATCCACCTTATTTTGCAACATGCAACTAAGCTGTTTTCTGTGAATGTGCGAGACTTCAGTTTATTAGCTGCTATAGGTATAATAATAACTAAAAGAATAGATTAGACAATACAGTAAACATTTATATGCTGGTCTGAGGTGATTTACATGGTTTATTGCTGGTTAGGTGCTGGTCTAGTTGCTGCATCCATATAGCCACAGAAGACTTTACAACGCTAAAGAAAAATTGTTTCAAATAAATGCTTTATATTCATCAAACAACCCTTAAAAATGTATCACGGTTTGCTAAAAAATATTAAACATCACAACTGTTTTCAAAATTGATAATCCAAGAATGTTTCTTGAGCAGCAAATCAGCATATTAGAATGATTTCTGAATGATCATGTGACACTGAAGACTAGAGTAATGATGCTGAAAATTCATCTTTGCATCGCAGGAATAAATTGCATTTTAAAATATCTTAAAATAGAAAACAGTCATTTTAAATTGTTTCACAATATTACTATATTATATCATATTTATTACAACAGTATAATAAAATAATATGATAAGAAATGCCAGTTTGCAATATCAAGCAGCTAAAAATAATTGGAAGCCTCACACATTCAAGTTACAAATGGATGCATCCGATCCTACGCTATAAATAAGGTGCATACGATGGATGTATGATGTGTTGGTGTGTCTGTGTTGTCTAACTCACAGATGTGCCCTTAAAAGCCTTGTTCACTGGTACAAACACAGTAAACGGTCCAAGGGAGGTCAGGGGCCATGACATGAGTTTATCTGAAACAGCAGAAATAAAATTAGTGTCTATTTTATATATTATTAGGAACTTTAACATAATGTCGACACCTAAATGAAACACATCTGCAAAAAACGTGAGCTATGAAAAAAGATGTCTGAAAAATAAAATGTTCCTCCTGGGTGGCTCTACCTTTGAAAATAGTGAAAACCCAATAATAAAAATAAATAAATACTGAGCTTCCACTTACTGAACATTGTGATGGCACTGGAGAGTTGACCCGTCCACTCTCCTCCTGGCTTCGAATTCAAGTCCTGCAGCTGCTGAATTATGTTCCCAAAGCATATTTTTCCATTTCCAAGGTAACCTTCACGGCATTTACAGCTGAAATGTTTGAAATTGAAGGCGTAGTTTTGAATATGTGGAAAAACATCCATTAAAAATCAACCAAACAATTGAGAATTTGTCACCTACTCGACTGTTCCTGGTTCCACGGTGGAACAGGTGGCATATTTATGGCAGGAGTCTGGTTTGCACACATCTTTTACACTGCAGCCCTTCCCTTCAACAAACTTCTCAAATCCCTCCAAACACTCACAGTGAGACTGTGGAAAACAGCAGGATTGTGAAGATGGCAAACCGTAATCAAAGCAATCGGTGCATTCAAGCTGCTCAGAAAAGAGCAAAAGAGTGTTTACAAACACACCTTTCCAGGGCCATCATATATACAGCGTGTAGAGCCAGATGTGCAGTTGCCCAGGTTTGTCTGGCATGGGTCGATGGGCATGCAGACACGGCCATCGCCACTGTAGCCCTCTGTACATGTGCAGACATGCTGGTTCGGTCCTGTATGCGCACACACTGCGTTTGCATGGCACACACCTCTCAAGCAGGGGTTAATTGCTGCAAAAACAATGTGACAAAGACTAAATAAATCATGTTTTCCCCCACAAATCATAAAGAGTTTTGTGGCTTTTAATGGTCTGTTAACTTTAAGTTTTAAAAATAAACTTCAGTGTGTGTGTGTGTGTGTGTGTGTGTGTCTGTGTATATATATATATATATATATATATATAAAGAAATAGTTAAATTCACTTTTAAAACTTATTTTCATCATTATTTTTTTTCCTTTGTGCAAAAAAAGTATTCTCGTAGCTTCATAAAATTAAGGTTGAACCAAGATTCAAGATTCAAGAGTTTTATTTGTCACATACACAATTATACAGAGTATAACCAGCAGTGAAATAGTGTCATGTGACAGTGTCATGTGAAGCAGTGTCATGTGACAACCACTGATGTCACATGAACTATTTTAACAGTGGTAGCTGCGTTGCTGTCTATGCAGGGTCAGAAAGCTCTCGGATTTCATCAAAAATATCTTAATTTGTGTTCCGAAGATCAAAGTTCTTACATGTTTGAAACAACATGAGGGTGATTAATTGCAAATGCAGTAAGTGTAAAAGCAGTACTCACATGTACACTGGGTTCCATCACCTTGATAACCAGGTTTGCACCTGCACAGAAGCTGCCCTGTGGACATGTCCTCAATACAACGAGAATTCGGCCCACACCGCAAAGCAGCACATGCTGGGAGTTCTGAAGAGAAAAAATACACTCACTCATATGCTGCTACAATGTCACATGTATCACACACACACACAAATACTCCAAGGTCTTACGTCGATCGCAGTCTATGCCGGTGTACCCAGACAGACATGTGCACTGCCCTGTGCCCTTCACACCACTGTCACATATGCCATTCTTGCAACTACACACTGAATAGCACAAGCAGCAGTTAGAGCACAGTACCAACACCAACAAAACCCAAATCAATCAATCCTGTTGTTCAGAATGAAAGGAGACTCTTACCGTTACTGCATGTGGAGCCATATAAGTTCGCTTTACAATCCTCACAAGCTGTTCCGATGAAACCTGGCTGCAAAAAAAGTCCAAAAAAGTTACATCAGATGCTCAAAAAGAGTGTGTTTGATTCAGACAGAAGAAGAGAAGGAAAATAAACTTACTGCACATGTGCAAGTCCCATTTCCTGCTATACCATCATAGCAGACTCCATTATTGCTGCAGGGCATCGCTGCTGACCCTGGACACTCTGTTGACAGAATAAAGGATTCCATGACATTGAAAGTGAAGAAACTTTTCTTTTTCTCTGAAGAAACTTTTAAAAATGTTTGTTTCAATCAGATAAAATGGCCAACTGGGAGATATCAGTCGCACAATGGACATTCAAACAGAATGGCGCTAGCACCACCAAGGTCATGGGTTTGCATGAATTGCATGAATGTAAACCACATGTTGAGATCTAGTAATTTTTTGTTATTATTAAGCATTGTTTCTCCACATTGATATACATATGGTGTTCCTAGTCAAAAATGACCCGCCTACAAAAGTCGCTTGTAAATCTCTCATTTTGCTATATTTTTACCAAATAATGGATTCAATCTTTCAAATAATGGATTCAAAAAGAAACTTGTGCTAATTGAAAGAAAACTAGTTGACAGAAAGATTGAATCCAAGATTTGGTGATAATATCTCATATTGAAAGATTTAAAAGCAATTTTTAAAAGGCAAAATTAGGTAAAGGATTTTAAGCACAGGACAAGTGTCTGCCAGTACTTTGAATGTAATAGATATATTTTGGATAAATGCATCTACAGGCATAAAATGTAAATGTAAAACATGAAAAATGTAATTAGTTTTCAATTTTGCTAGGGCAAGGTCAGCAAGAAGTCAGGAAGACTGATATGAGGGTAGATGATTTGACTGTTCTCTGTTCAGTTCTCCATTGGTTTCAGTGGGTCTACAGTGTACTTAAGCTTACGATGCTTTTGGGAAACGCAGTACTGGACACTTAGTCCTGACAAAATCCCTTCATCGAGATCAGGTCCTTCCCGGCAACTCATACAAACACAGACACACAACAGCCACAGACGTGACACGACAAATAAAAACCACGCTGGCAGAATATGCAGACAGTTAGTCATGAGCAGGCCCACTTAATGCACATTCTTCACATTTTCTACACTTACTGTGATGGAAAATTTGGGAAAATAAGTAGACTACTAATCGTCACAAAGTTCAAAACAGTGACTATAAATCCACCGAAAGGTTCTGGCAAGAATAATGCTACATGTTGCTCTCTGCAAATCAGATTTCTGGACAATCTAGTTCAGAATTTGTCAAATATAACAGGAAAAAAAGCATTTCCTCCCATAATGCTTCACTAAGCTTTCATAATGCTGACCCGTCTCATAGACGCAAAGGTCAAATCATTTAACTCTTGAGGAACAATGCAGGAAGTTCTGCTGATAAGAGACCAAAGAAACCAAGACAACACACGGTAACTTAAGTGCTTGTCTCAGCGAACTCAAAGTGGGATTTGTTTGAGTGCTGACAGACAGAGGAAACACTGGAAATGAGACCTCCGCAGTGTGTTGGTCAGCAAATTCCAGTGGTACGGAGGTACAGACCTACCATATCCCTCTCTGAGGGAAGGAAATATACACAAATCCCTTTGTCCACAGTGGCACAAAACTTCCTCTCATAGTGTGTGACAAGACACACAATAACATGTCAGCTTATATGTACTGGATGTACAGCTCCCTCAGGAGAAACAACTGTGAGAAACAACACCGTCATGGTGTCATTATCACATAAAATGTTAAACATGGCAACAGAAAGGATAAAGTGTGCCTTCCAAATACTGACAACTGTGAAAAGGTCACATTCATGCATATTGGATTTATATCCCTAGTCAAAAACAATGCTAATGGAATTATGATCATAATTTGAAAGCAATCCAAAAGGATCTTGTTGGAATCAAATCAAAATTCTAATAAGAGTCACATAAGATCCTGCCGGATAAACTAAAATTCCTACTTCCTAGTTTATTTCTTCTGGAAGTTCAGTTTATCCGGATCATTTTTTTTTTAGAGTATGCTCGCTTTGGTTGTTTATATTATCACATTACGAGCTCTTAGGACTGGTTATGACAGAATTATGAGAAACTGTCATAAAAATGTATATGAATTATCCTAGAAATTCCTTTAGCATCTATTTGTACTAGGAATGATAGTAATAAAGTTATGTTTTTCAACTTCTTTTCCCAGGAGGAGCCATGTTTCCCCTTGTTTGTGTTTCAGTCTTGTTAGTGGTCACATCAGAATAGTTCCTCTCCGACTCTTCCGATGAAAATATTCCCTCAGTGTATCTTCCCTCACAGAATGACGGAAATACCAAATGCCATTTAAAATGTGTAAAAATGGGATAAGAACTCAACAACCGCTTTTAGGTCATATTCATCTGGTTTAAGAGGTCATAGGTCTTCTACGGAACAGATTTAAACACAATTCTACATAAACAACCACAGAATTCTTCTTCATTGGCCTCAAACTCACCAATGCAGTCATTGCCCCAGTAACCTGGACAGCACTTGGGCTCCACTGTGTCTTTGTAACACTCGAACGAACAGCCCTTGACAGACAAAGCCATTGTGATGTGATACCTAAACACATATAGAGAGATTACTGTATAATTTTTGCCTCTGTATTTTGTTTATGCACAAAGGAAACACCTCATCTTATCACAAAAGATGTTAATCACCTGGTAACAGTGGGCTATCTATCTATCTATCTATCTATCTATCTATCTATCTATCTATCTATCTATCTATCTATACATGTATGTATAGTATATAGACTGCCGCTCACTCATCGGGATCAGTAAGATTTTAATGTTTTTAAGGGAGTTTCTTCTGCTCATCAAGGCTGTATTTATTCGATCAAAAATACAGAAAAAACTGTAATATTGTGAAATCTTTTTAACTTGGTATTCATCAAAGAATCAAAGAAAAAAGTATCACAGGTTCCAAAAAACAATATTAAGCAGCACAACAGTTTCAACACATAATAAATCAGCATATTAGAATGATTTCTGTAGGATCATGTGACACTGAAGACTGGAGTAATGATGCTGAAAATTCAGCACTGCATCACAGAAATAAATTCTATTTTAGAGTGTATTTAAATAGGAAACCAATATTAGAAACTGAAATAAGATTTCACAATATTACTGTTTTTTTCTGTAGTTTCGATCGAATAAATACAGCCTTGATGAGAAGAGACTCCCTTAAAAAAAGGGATCTAAATCGTACTGATTCCAAACTTTTGTGCAGTAGTGCATATACTAAATATAATGTCTAGTAATAGATGAATGAGCTTTTAAACAAATTGTTGCTGTTCTTAATAGCAACATCTTACCAGCACACATAAACACATACCTGCAGTCCCTTGTGCTTTTTTCTGGCTGCCTCTTAGTGTAGTCATCAGGACATTTTACTAAAGACGTCAAGGAGCAGGAATGACACCTTGATTTAGTCACCACCTGGATGTTCTGGTCACAGCGGTTCTGGCCACAGTCATCAACACAATCACACACAAACACATACACATAGCATATTAGTTCTCACAACAAAAAGCAAAAAAAAAAAAAAGACTGCTGAGTGCAATGTTCTCTTTCATATGGCTTTTTCACAAAACCAATAAAGTTGGAAAGCATGCTGGATCTTAAACCTGTCACTGATTTTCCAAGGAGATTTACCTGATTTGTTCATGACTTTACTAACATTCTCAGGATTATTTTACCCAGCATTCCACTGTGCACGTCAAACGATAGGCCTACTTAAAAATTGCTTACATAATGTGTCTTAAAGCACCACATTTTACTACTGCAACCACAGAAATGTAAACATTCTCCAACCAAATATAGAGAAAGTATCCCTGGAAATGGATACGAACATTAGTATCAAAGAGAACTGCATGCTTATCTTGTTCTATGCTAGATTGTAGACTGTAAACAGGAAATGGAAGTAGAGTGAGCTTTGATTTGACAGATTTCAACTGATTAACCTTGGAAAGCATATGTGTCAGTACAAGTAAACCAAAACAAATAGCTTTCTCTACTAATTCTACTCTACTAAATTGTTAAAACATATTTTATCTTGCAGTGTGGCTGTTAAAAGCAATATAATGGCACTTTTGAACACCCATATTACACACATGTTGCATGAGTATATGTGTGAATCTCACCTGTGATCCTGCACAAGCCATAGAGAGTATGTCAGTCCCCAGCAGCAGGATCAGCCCTCTGCAGATTGAGTTTAAGATGAGCTTCATGATAATTACACTTTCTGTTTCTCTCTCACTCTTTCTGGCTCTCTGAGGTCCTTCACCAGACTGTGGCCACACAAGTTGGCCTTCTGCCTTTTCAACTGTTCCTCCCTCTCTCTTTCCTGTATCACAACACCACGAGAGTCAGGGGGCGACACCTTCCCCTAAAATTTCAGGCAAATGCCTAAATCCCTTTCATACTACACATAGAATCCTCACTCTTTCATTAAGCATACATTAAACAGAGAGAAAAAAAAATCATGCTTGGTGTTGTGATGAGCCCCATGCACACTGTGAAATAATTAAAAAAACAAATAAATAAATACACAAATGTTCATATTGTAGTTTTTATTGTTTTAGTAGCGTACAAGTAATATTTCAGTTTTACTTTTAATGATTGTTTTTGAAAAAATAATTCTTGTTTTAAAAATGTTGTTCTAACATAATCTAGCTAAATTTAGTGAGGTTTATGATTAAAATAAAAAGAGAAAAAAGCTAAAGGGGAAGTTCAGCTCAAGATATATTTCTGTTACATAGGTTTTGCAAATAATTCTTTCTCATTTGAAAGATGCTGACAAATTTTTACTGGAAATCCATACAAAAATGCTGATTAAGAAAACTATTTTTGCAGTGTAGCAAAGAGATTGTGACTTTATTCTCACTATTATGAGTTTATATCTCACAATTTGAACTTTTCAGAGAATTTGAAGAATTCAGAGTTTACATCACACTATTCTGTTTTTGTTTTTAAAAGAATAAAAATAAAAATGGTAATTGTGACATTTTCTCTCACAATTCTGACTTTTTGTCTCACAATTGTGATTTTATGTCTCACAATTTGGACTTTTCTTCTCAGAGTTCATATTTTGTAATTCTGAGTTTATAATTCCGTTTTTTTTTTCCCTCAGAAATTGTGAGATATAAAGTCATACTTTTTTAATTTTGTGGCATAAACAAGCTATCATAGATTTTGGTGCCATCAAGTAGAGATATAGAGAAAATATTGACTCAGCACATTTGACTCAACAAATATTTTGCTGAATAGTTGATGACCAATGCAGCTAGAAACCTGGGAAGAAGCTGGTCGATTTCCAGGAGCAATGAAACTGTTGTGTGTACTGAATAAATAGAGCTGAAAGCAGAAGAATCACAGGATGTCCTCACTCATAAATAAGCCAAGTGGTCAGGTGAAGATACCCTGTCGCACACACACTTCCTTTATGTCTTGCTGCATCATGACTTTCCTTTCATAGTTCCAGAACTTTCATAGACACGTGTGTGTGTATATCTGGCTATGAGGTGGTTAGTATGTTTCGTGAGCGTGCATATACAGTGCTGTGTTTTAACACTTATGCATGTGTCGCTTGTTGTTTTTCCCAACTGCTTAGGAAAACAAATTAAAAACTGCATGACCACCCGCCCAATTGTCGTTTCTACGTGCCAAAAGCTATTTAAAATGGTCCAAAGAAATCTGCTCTGAATGGACTCCCCACCAGCTGTAAAAAATCAAACACGTTTTTATCCCATTTAAACTGTAATTGACACCCCAACCACAAGAACACAATGTACTATACAATATGCTAACAATGAACGTATGTGGGCCTACTCACCGCAAGAATAATTTGGCCGAGTTAGTTTCTTTCTGTTCAGAAGGGATTTGTTTCAGATTTGTTTCCTGAAAATGACTTAGGGTTTTGAAACAGATGTTTTAGGACACTACACTTTTTCACGAACATATGCATTTCACTCATTTCATATGCACTCGACCGCTTTGCGATAATTAACCTGACTTGCAGAAGAAAGCTGTGTAGTTGCAAGCTACACTTTTATCTTAGTTGTACAAAAACAGGAACATTCATTCAGTCAGTCAGTCATCAAAGTGTTAAAATTAACATATATTTGAATCTCAAGCTGTTCAATATTAAACAGTACGCATGAAATGGCAGTTTGACCATGTTAAGGTGGCAATGTTAAACAATTTTAATATTTTTTAGGCACAGACTGTCTATTTACCAATTGCCATCAATCTTTTTTTTTAGTTTAGTTTATGGTGGCATTAAGTAATGCTGTACGCCTTTCTACTGTGCTAAAGTAAATTAATAAATGTAAAGATTTAAATTAAGTAAATCTTAATTATCCATATGAATAATTAGATTTTGTAGGTGCACATATTTATAGCATATTATTTATAACTACTAAAATTATTTTAATTCATAATTTATGAGTGACAGCACATATTAAATATCAATATTTGAGTAAGTTATATAATCAAACCTGATGAAGCATCTCTTCTTGGATCAACATTCTAAATTTACTGCACAGAACAAAAAATACATGAAAGAACATAATGTATGTCAGAGGTAGATCTATATTATGTTGAAAGATGCAATACAAAAATGTATTGCACAAAGATGGCAATAAAATGTGTGAACATCATGTCACCTCGTGTTACATTCACCTCAGCAAAGTCATTCCATATATATTTAGTTTTCTAGAGATAAAAGCCATTTTCTCAAATGATGACCTCCACCATCTAAATGACAAAGCAGTACAAACACACTGTAGACAGCAGAAAATTTTGTTCAGAGCACATTCTACAGAAAACTCAAAATGAAGCACAATATAGGCCTATATCTACAAAACAGCCTTTTACTTATTAAAAAATATGAACTATAAATCAAGGGGTGGAAGGAATTGTATGTTACAGGTTTTTCAGCAGTTTTGACTATTATAATTATTCAGAGGCCTTGATACAATAGATTTTATATAATCAAAAGATTTCCTGTGGCATCAGAGTGTAAACCCCTTTTTGAGTTTAGCGAACCCTATTTTTCTAAGCATTTTAGTGCTAAAATAAAGATTAAATGTCAATGTCTTGAATCAGTCTCCCTCTTGTAGTCCTCTCTGGCTTGTAGACTTTGTGACTCCACCAGAGGGAGGCAGATACCATCATGTCACTGATGGATGGATTCACTCTGTTCATATTCCCCAGAATCCCCACATATGTATACAAGACCAGAAAAGTCAGTCAAGTTTTTATATGAACAGAACGACTATATGATGAATTGCTTTAAAAAAAATATTGCATAGCTCTATGGTGAGATATAGTAAGAAAGAAACAAAGAAAACATACAGGATGAATTAAGGCAGAGCGAGCGCTAAGACGTGTGTAGAATCTTAACATTGACTCTGCAGCAGTTGTTGTGGGAATTGTCGACATTTAAGCAACAGTTATTGGCAGGAAAACAGTGCCGCCAATCCAAAACCCCTCAGGCCTTAACCAACACAACCAGACATAGCCACGAGCCCCTACAGACTTCTGGGAAGGCATACAGAGCATGGCACCACTCATAGAGTACGCAGGAATGGGCCAGTGAAAAAAGCGTGACTCTTGGCTTCGGATGTAAAGCTATGTTTGGATGGATGTGACTGATCATTCACAAACCGAGACAAAAGATGAGCGATGATCGGGATGAACGATGACCCTGGTCTCCACAGGCCAGCGTGGATCAAATTAACATCCAAAACATATTGTGCATGTGGTCACACCACCCACCGCGATGCATTCAGACTCAAGTCAACAGCATACACACAGTAAAACTTAATAATTTCAGAAAAAAAAAAAAAAAAAATCTCTTCGACTTAGATTAAAGGAATGTAAAATATTGCATGGACGTGCCTCAAAAACCTCTGGGGCTCAACAAACAATGAGTATAAAAGGCAGAATAATTTCATTAAAGTATAAGGAAGGAGGGGAACCCCATATTCTTCTATTTATTATACAATTGAATTTCATCTGCAGAAATATTTTTCCTTGTTTTAACAGTTGTGCTCATTTTTCCTCGCCCAACTACACTTCCAGAACATTAAGAAACAGTTTCAGCTCACTAGCAATGACGGAACAAAACCTGAAAAGGTAATATTTCATTACAGCGGATTTAATTTGACAAATCATCTCATTTCAAAAATGATTTAACCATTAAACGCATAGTAAAGAGAAAGAGAGGGGTGAAAGAAGGCACTGAGGAAACCAAGAGGTTGGCAGCCAACTGAGCTGTTGGCTTCTTCCGAGAGAACAGATGTGTCTGCGTTTCTCTCCAGGATGGTGGGCACCAGGTTTCCAGGGCTGAAGGTCTGAGTGCTGCTCTTAAGAATATACCTGGAGGTTTGCAGCGATTAATGCAAGTGTTCAATGGAATTGATTTGGGAATCACTGTCTGTGATTCATCAACTTACTGCCCACAAGGCGCATAACTGACCAGAATGATGAGAAGGTTCCATCTGCAATTTTTTTCAAGGGTGAAATATTAGGTCAAATTGTCTTATTTATTGATACCATGAATAATGTTAAAAAGAGTGAGAAAACGGCAACATTTCCAAAAGGGAATCATTTATTGGATGGAATTGAGAGTCTTTGTGTATGGAGGACGAGAAATTACTTAAGTATAAATAAATAAATACAGAAATGAATGAATAAATAAATGTATAAATACACAATTAAATACATGAATAAATAAATATAGAAATACATAAATAAATAAACAAATAAATGAAGAAATAAATAATTAAATGCTGAAATAAAGAAATGTAGAAATACATCAATAAATAATTAAACGCTGAAATAAATAAATAAATAAATAAATAAATGCAGATATGCATAAATGAATAAATTATTTTGTCAAAAATGTTAGTTTAAATTGCACTATTTTTGTACCATTTGTGTTACACTACATTTATTTATGCATTTATTTATGTATTTCTACATTTATTTATGCGTTTCTACATTTATTTATTTCTGTATTTCTGTGTCCGTATGTTAATAAGATAGGTGGTCCTAACCTCCCTCAATGCAGGATAAATGTAGAAATACATAAATAAATGTAGTTTAACACAAATGGTACAAAAATAGAACAATTAAAAATTACACTTTTGACAAAATAATTTATGTATTTCTACATTTATTTATCTCAGCATTTAATTATTCATTTAAGTAATTTCTTGTCCTCTGTATTTGTGAGAGTCATGTAGAATAATAATCTGAAGTGATTTTACACGGACAAAAAAAAGTTTTTTTTTAAAAAAGCTTGATGCAACTTCCACTCAGAGGTAAATTCAACCACATGAGAATGAACAAGCAGGCATTCAGAGTGAAATCACGAAATGCAGCATGAGCGAGACTTTCCAGAGACTTTAGTAGATTTGCCAGCATGTGCAAGAACTCACAGGATTTTTTCGTTCTGTCACTGGACAGAAGATCTCTGATATGTTCTGTGTGTGTTGCCGTAAATTGTCACCGTCCTGTTGGCTAGAATGTGGCTACATAAAAGGGCCACTTGCATTAGCATTTAAGGGCCGTTTAAGAGAATGCAGCCATGGTATTTGGCACAACTCTGTTACTTCTAGCAAAGCACTACTCTTTCAGAGATGGGGGGGGGGGGGGGGGGGGGGGGGGGGGTTAGAGCTTAAGAGGAACGGAATGAGACACAAACATCAGTCACAAGAAATAAGAACTGGAAAGAAAACAACCATGATTCGTAATTTGAAATATACATTTAAATTGTAAAACGCATCCGTTGTCTACACTTTTAGGAACTATACTCGTTTATTTGTTTAGGAGGTAAGGAACAGACGGAGAAAGATCAGCAGTCACAAGCAAAAAGAACGTACGAGGTCTCTAAAAATTTTTATTTAAGTTTAATTACGTCTTTCAGAGTCAATAATAAGGTGAAATCGCACACGTCCATTGTTCATAATTTAATATGTACATTTAAATTGTAAAATATAAAGTTAAAATTGCAGAACACATCTTTGGGAATTATGTCTGTCTTTTATTCAAGGGATTCTCATTTGCAACCTATAAAACAGTGTATAAAAAATATCTTGGTATACTATCTACATAATTCCCACTATAATTCATCATTAACTGTAAGAGCCTTCAATGCAAACCCAAACAAAAGCATCTATTTACACTTTTTCTGCTGTTCCCAGTATTTTAGTTCCCTTTATGCTCCAGTTATATTCCACAGTCACTATATACAAAATGGCTTGGTTCCCACTTGAAGCCCATGGGAAGAGTTACGCATGTGGACTTAAAAGGGATTATACCATTTCTCCCTGGTTTTGGATTGCCGGTTGCCATGGATATTTTGTCAACACGCTTATTTGTATAGGCCCAACGGGGCTGAGAGCGCAAAGAAGGTCCACTTCCTCTCACGAGATCCCTCCCCAAGTAGTTGCTCTACTTGCAGGTGTGCATGTCGTTCATCGTCTCACAGCGGCGACAGCGAACATAGCAGCACCAGACAAACTTACACTCGCAGCGCTCTACGTGTCGTACCACATGCGTGTTGTAGCCCCGCCCACAGCACAGCAGGTTACAGCCGTCCGGCCCGGCTGAAGTTCTGTTACACCTGCGACCCCTGGTCCCCGTCACGCCCAACCGCCGGTCCTCCAAGCAGTAATTGGGCGATTTGTTGAAGAAGATCAACTCTTCTTTGCTAATAGGCATGTGGCGATGGTCTTTGTCCTTACGTCGCACCTTACGTTTAGAACGGTCCACCACCTGAACGCTGTTTTCGTAGCGCTCCTTCAGGTAGGCGCCCACACGCTCGAACGCAGCCATTGTGCGCCAACATGTTTTTACCGCACACGAACCCGACACGCCGTGACAGCGGCAGTCTGTCAACATTGTTTTGGCCACCGCCTGTAAAGGAAGAGGATACAGAGATCATTATATCTGATCGGTATCAGATAGAAGCTGGGAAAGAAGGTTGTTTTTCTAGACAATGTAAGCAAGAAATAAAAAAGCATGCAGATATGTGAACTGTGATTTGAGCATAAATTCAGCCTTCCATTTTTGCAATTTATCTTGACTCACTTCCTGGATTTCAGGCAAAAACGCGGAACTAATTTACATCGGCGAGAGAGTTAGCCTTGGTTCGCTATAAACCACATTTCCAAGGACTATATCATTTTTACGGATGAAGCTTTTACGTTTTCCCATCACTTCATGTTCTGCATCATGAAAGCAGGAGGAGTATTTTGTGAGCTGACGATTTTCATAAAATTGGAGCATTTGTTTGGGTGAAGGATTATGGGGGCCCTTAGCTCACTTGAGGGGAATTTTGTCTCACTTAAACGCTTCCAACCAGAGCAGTGGTTTAGGGTCTCCACTTAAGTGTTCTTCATTCAAGGGTGTGGAATTTGATGCAAATCATCAGCTTCTCAGATTAATCAAGAACATGTGGGGAGATGTAACTCATTTGATCAACAAATTGCCAGGGCTGAAACAGCCCATTACTATTTCTGTTCTTATTTGGTTGCTTTGAATTTTTTTATTTTTTTTTGTCAGCCAGAACGAGTCAAAGATTCATTTGCTGGAGAAAACGATCATATTTCTTTAAACGGTAATTGCATACAAGTTCGTAGTCTTGCTTAAAACCTTAAAGTGACTGAGGAAACCTTGCACTGAATGATCAATTTTTTTCAATTTTAGAGATTAGACGTGTTCATAAAGGAGGCTGTAAGATCACAATAACTTGAATGTGTTATGAATGCTGCAGGAATGCTGTCTGAGTGAATGGGGAAGGACAGACATTTTCTCTACTGTCACACTTTTCACATTTTCTTCTATTAGAGTGAATTAGTGTCTATACAGGGAAACACAGCACTGAATTAAGAGCGCTCTCTAGTTCTGTTGCTGTCTTTTTAAAGGCAAGCAGAGTCACATGCAAACTGATGCCTCGGCTTCACATATCAATCAAAACGTGAATGGAAAGGCAAAAAAAAAAAAATCGCCTTCAGTCCTTCAGTATATCAATGAAGTGAAACAGCCGTGATTCAGAAGTAAAATTCCCATTTTCTCCATATAAAAACAATTTTTATGATGAGAAAGTGGGACAAATTATGATATATGTAAAGCAATGACATAAGCTTCTGTAGAAGCTCCAAGTCAGTGTGATTTCAACTTAAAAATCTTGTTTACTTTAACTACTCATAATTCTTAAAAGAGATCAAAGAAGTCACTATGGAAACCAAAATTGCAGCAAAAGAGCTCAGAAATGATCACACACTCTCATGAAGCATATCAGATTGATCAGATTACGTCATTTGCAATAATACATGGGATTGTAGTTTATGCTTTCATAAACAATGTTAAGTACAAAGTCTTGTACCTTTGTCTGTTTGTTCAATTTTCATATTCTTTTTTTGGAATGTTATGATTCATCTCAAAGCTGGTTGGTTTCCATCCATGACTTCTTATTAAAGCCTTTATTAAAGTACTTTTAGAAATCCCTATGGAGAAAATGAAGGGAAAAGATGCAGAGGCTACTGAAAAAGTCAGCAGTCACTATTGTGCATTTCATTTCTTTCAACATTTTTCTAACTAGTATATTAAAAAAACTAGTACTAGAGTTTAGTTGTTTGTCACCTACCTGTCTCCCAGCTTCGCTGTTATGCTGGTTCATAGTGAACAGGGCATCCTCACCACGGGTTGATATGTTCTTTACCAAATTGTTGATGAAGCGACGGCTGAACAAAGTCCCGAAGGCGATGTCATCAGAGCACCCGCCCCAGTGCCACCCCTCCGTGGGCGAACCGCTGCCCAACAGGCTCATATCACACGAACACTCCGTCATATTTCCAGCACTGCAAGAGCGGGTGACTGCATGAACCAGGCCGGCAGCCATTACTGCGTAAATAAATGCTGTCTCTTTTGTACCTTAAAAACAAAAAAAGATTATTTAAGCAAGATGCCGATGCGATTTAAGTACTTACAAATGTTGAAACAATCAAAAAATATGGCAATGTAAGATTCACAGCAGGACATTTGTGAGAAGGGTCTCAGTGCAGCAGTATCAGAGCAGAGGACCCTGGGAATGTTAGAGAAACACTGATATCACACTATAAAAATGAGCAAAAATCTTTGGCTGATGGAATTTCTTTTTTATTTTGAGCACAGATGATGTTGTAAAAATTCTTTAGTGACCATTTTATACATGAAATAAATGGCTCTGTACATTTCTCCAGTTCTGATTAAATGCTATTTACATTCAATTATATAAACTGAATTGCAGATCTTAATAAAAATCACTTTTTGCAGCTTAAGTTTTAATTGGAGCAAACTAGCAATCAAGTGTCTAATCAATCTAGTCATAAAATTACACATATAGTTTCTATAAAGCTAATTTTAATAGCTTATATAAAAAAAATCATCTTATTATAAATATTAATTACATTTGGTTTATAATGTTTTAACTTATTTACTCTCAAAAATATCTGACTACTCTTGATTTTTTTTTCTTCTTCATTACTTTCAAGAGAGATGACCTAAACATTTAAAGCAAGAAACCTAAAAAACTGGAATAGAACAGAACAGAATAGAATAATAAACGGTTTCATTTTAATAATAAACAGTTTTGCCTTTATTATGATAGGACAATTTCAAGATGCCTATACAATTCCTTGGTTGTGGCTGCATGAAATCAGACATAGGGTATATCAAATTCAGTCTGCCCTTGAATCGAGCTTGGAAATGAACTGCTCTGGAAGAAAAACTTTGGACAAATCTTAGAAATGGATTCACAAAAATCAAGAAACAAGTTCTACCATTTCAGTTTGACTCTTTGTTTTGTAATCACGCTAATACTGCATGCATTAAACTCAGGGCCAGATAAAGACCATAGCAAATTTAGTATAGAGACGGTTAACCTAAACCAGATGTGTGTCACAGCTGTTCCAAGAATCAAATCATCTTTTCCATGAACATTTTAAATCCGTCATCAAGGGGTCAAAAACAAGATTGACAGTCAATTAAAAACATTCAGATTCTTTAAGCAATTACAAAGTGACGATCTCTCATTATATATTACAGAATGATCGATTTGTTTTTTTCTTGATTAATTTTGTTTTGTGTCCAATAACCACATAAAAGCATATTTTTCTGCTTTTAGACATAATATTATCATAATTACTAACTTCTGAAGGTGAACAGCCTGCTCTATGAAACTAATATTGCACACCAAATAAATAATTTTACCTTTTTTTTTCTAGCCATGTACAACGCTCCTCAAGTAAGTCATTAAGTCAATCTTTGTTCAGTTTCTGTGAATCTGAATTTGATAAATAACATTTATTGATTTTTTTATGAAAACTATCAGATAGTATTACCACCCTAATTTGTAAATTTTTTCGTCTCATGATTATTTAATCGTGTTGGTCAAACTTTACTACTAACTTTACTACTAACTGAAGCACATTCAAATTAAGCATATATGTGACCCTGGACCACAAAACCAGTCATAAAAACGTGACGTTCCATGAAGATATTTTATAAATTTCATACCCTAAATATATCAAAACTTCATTTTTTATTAGAAATAAGCATTGCTGAGAACTCCATTTGGACAATATTTTGATTTTTTGCACCCTCAGATTCCAGATTTTTAAATAGTTGTATCCCAGCCGAATATTGTCCTATCCTAACTAACCAACAGCAATGGAAAGCTTATTTATTTAAAAAAAACTGACCCTTATGACTGGTTTTGTGGAACAGGGTTTTTTTTCTAGCTTTATACAACGCTCCTGAAAATTTCGTCTTCGTTCAGTTTCTGTGAATCATTTTTTTTTTTTTATTAAAACTATCATACAGTATTACCAACCTAATTTGTAATTCGTCTCATGCATAGCTTATTTAATCGTGTTAGTCAAACTTTACCACTAACTTTCATTAATAAAAAGAACCAAAAACTATAAAGTTCAAGCACATTCAAATGAAGTCTATTTCAGTATGACAGGTTGCATGCATACCACTAGTGAGCTCGTAGCCGAACACGTTGTGGTCCCGTCGGGTCGAGCAGTTCCAGCGCTCGTGTTTGAACTGCGTTTGGCACTCGGTGATGCCCAGGCGCGCGCCCTCTTTAATGCTCGGTAGAAGATGCGGTTTGCGTGCGCACAGATCCTTCTGCTTGTGCGACAGGGGCAAATGCGCGCAACCCAACTTCTCGTGCACTCCTACAGATGTGATGCCCAACCACCTGTGATGCGGAGTAGTGTGACACAAATATCAGAAGCGGTTCTCCTCTCCTGTCGGCCTGGATTGAAATGCCATAACCAGGCCCGAGGAAAAGGAGACAATTTTCAAACATTTTTACTCAAACATTAATTGACAGTCAAGCAACATAGCACTTAAAATACTTACATCCAACTTCCCTGGGAACACAGAGGGCAAACTGAGAGCCACAGAAGGAATAAATGGTAAACTGCATGTATCCCACAACCGGTTTTATCCATGTCCACTTCATTGACCTGAACGTTTGGACAAAGACGATTCATACCGGTCCACTACATCTAATAGGATGTCTAGCGTTATATTAATCCACAAACGGCGCTTTTAAATTGATAAATGTCCCGTTTATGTATCCATTAAGTCGCAGGTAAGAACACAAACATCCAGCCACCAACAAGTCACCTTCGCCATCGGTACGAACTCAGAAAGACACAAACGGTTATATACTGCTGTTGGAAAACGCGCAACTAAACACTCTCCTGTGAAATGCTCCCACGTCGTGATTGGTCGAACCGGCGATTAATATTCATAAGATAAGACCGTTCTCAACACTGATTGGGCAGACAGATCTTGGCTTGGAGGCCGGTGAGAGAGGGCAGAAAGAATCTGTCATTTCAGCACCTCACTCGGGATTTTGTGAGATTGAAAGAAGTGTTACGGATAAAAAGGACTTGAGTGTTTAACGGAGCATTTTAACTTAGTGTGTAATATATATTTTGAAACCAAGATTAAAATAAAAGGCAGGACAATAGAGAAAGACGGCTAGATAGGGCATAGTAATAGATATAAAGCAGAAACGTTGTTTAATTAATGGTAACTTAAGTGCACACAGACGGTGTTCACATTATACAATAACTTTTAGAGATGCCGACTTTTCTAAAAAATAACTGTATAAAACGTTTAAGCGGCCAACAAATTGTTAAGTAGAGTAAGTTAACTTACATTTTCCGGGCGCAATATGTTCAGGATTGTCGCTCGCAACGCAGTTTAGGCTACTTTGGAACAACTAACACAGAGTTAACTGCACTTATACAGTAAAAACGTTGTTTTTTGATGCATTTGTGACATGTAAATTTGTTTTAAGCAATAAAAGTGAAACTGACTCACTCTTCTTCGACATACGACAGCCAATAATGCTTGTTATGATTCAGAGCGCGCGTGCGCAACGTACTGTTGTTATGGTTACCTGCAGCGTCAGGTGAAAATTATATATTTGATCATTACTGAAACGTTATTTCAGGTTTTCTTTATATGCATTTTTTTCAGTTACAGAATATTACTATTTCATTTAATTTCGATCTACACTTTTAAAAAAGTATTTCGATTTAGCTTATAAACCAGAAATAATAACTAAATATTAATTAAACGTTCCGGTTGAGATTTTTTTTTTATGAAATGCAAATGCAGTTTTATAAATGAGCAAAAACCCACAATTATTGATAATCAACTTTTATAATGATGTTTTTTCATTTTTGATTTGGTGTCGATGAAGAGGTGCAAAAGGGGGAAAACTGCTTAATCTAATATATTTTAAACAAAACTGCATGAACTTCACAGACACAGTGTGTCATTAAAATATGACAAAGGGAAATGGTTGAATGTAAGACAAAAACATTGATGAATTCAATGTTTTAAATTATGAAAATATACATTTTTAATTGTTCAGGATAAGTGACATTCATGATGATTGTTGGAATCATTTCATGCACAGGCTACACAGACAAATATCTTGGGATAGCTCTTCATAAACATCCAAAACATTTGACCCTACAATTCTGAGTTATCACGCGCTGTGGAATATTTACAGGTCAACACATGGTTTCATTTCACTTCAAGTGCAAATAGCATTCGTGCCCGTACTGAGCTCAGCTTAACAACTGGGAAGATAAGTTTTATGGGATATTTCAAATAATCCTACTAATTTTCTCTCTCCACAAACCGCTTCCTGTTTAATGTAAATTATGGACAGATAAAACATCATGCATTCCAGCAATTTAGAGTAAACCCAGCAACAATATAAAAATGTTTACCATCAAAACAGTATAAATATCCTCTTTTTTATAAACAGCATTTATAACATTTTACACTGATTATTATTAAAGGCACTGGAAAACACTGGTAGAAAAATAAATGTGTGAGAAACATAAGACAGTACAATACAATATACTTCATAAGACCTTTGGCATAGAAAATACTTTGGCATGTGAAGGAAAGGCCGTGTAAAGCTAGACTTCAAAACGTCTCCCGAGCTTCCATAAAAGTGACAATGTGAGGCAGGGTGACATCAAAGGCACTCCACAGCAGCCACCAAACATTCCCAAAACATACTGGGAAAATCTCAGCCCGTGGTTCAGCGGTAGCAGCATTGTGGGAACGTTGCATGAGCGTTGTAGGAAAGTTTTCACAAGGCCGTTTGAAGGGGCAGCGCGACAGTCTCTGTTATTTTTCATCAGCGTCGCACCACAGCCACTGCCTACCCTTAAGCTGCAGCTGCCAAAGTAATTTTGGCAGGGCTTCAGGGGGTCTCATTGAACCCCCTCACACCCCTTTTCCATCTGGATCGCTCTACACAAAAACACACATGCACAAACAGATACCTATACCTAACTCGTCCTCCAATTTACCTCTTTGATCCAGCATATGGTTAAGTAGATTCGGAGCAATCGGTGAGCACAGTTTAGCCCTTTTACGCAGATTTCTTAACACATATTCACAGCTAATCTTACAGACATACACAGACAGAAAAACACGCACAGGTTAGCGTCACCAGCCGCTAATTGTCTTTTAGTCACTGTTGGCGAATGGTCCCGTTGACGGCATGATTCACACATATCCTGCTGAGAAGGATTTCTGAATACACCGCGTTCACTGGTCCCTTTACATGGTAGGACACGTCAGGTTGAAACGAAGGTTCCTCGTGCTCTCGAGGCCCTGTTTGCTCATTGGTCGGTTTCCTGCTTTCTCCACCAAGCCTTAAGATCTTCAGCTTTCTTTGGGAAGCAGCGGTTGGAAAGGGAAGCTTATAGACCTACAAACAACATAATATAAAGTCACATTTGATTTCTGTAGAAGCTAATCAATAATCAACTCCATAGGGAATGAGAGATTTCAATCATGTAAGCAAATAACTTTATGTCTAACGGTGTGTGTGGTTCTGTTCTCTGACATGACACATTTTTAAAATTAGGAATCTAGCCTTTATCCTATTTCAGTTTTATATCCTCTTAAATTGCCAATTCTTATTAGCTCCCTGCTCTACAAAATATTAATGGTTAAGAGTTTGTTTCCTCCGAACAAACTCTTCCTCTTGTTTGCTTATGTTTTATAAAAGTATAAAAAATAAGCAACTTGAGCAAAAGATCCTGATGTTATGTATCGGTAGGTCTCAATCTGCTGGCTTGTTGTCAGATGTGGCCGCTCTAAAGTGATATCAGTCCCATATGTGAGTAGGTTTGGCATTTCTACCACCACTTCACACGCTTAGCCAGCTAATACATCTGTTCCCAACCTGCCCTTTATTGGCTAATAAAAACCCGCCTAATTGCTAATTACTCATTAACTGATCTGCCAGGCACTTTTAGGGTGAAGTAAAAAAGGAATGGCTTCTCTTTTAAAAGATTTATGGGGCTGGAAATGTGTTTCTAGCAGGATCTATATCTATCTATATGAAAAGTAGAACAGTTTCATTCACACACATGGATTTGTGGATCTAAAAATGCAAAGTTAATCGCATATGCCTTCTGTGTAGTAAATTACACCCATAATAATATAATTACAGATACAAATTTCACAAAATTAGCACAGTGGCCCAGGTTCAACAACATAGTTAAATGGTTATTAAAATAAAATGTTATTTGGCTTTGTATGTGTTGTGTTACAATATTACTGTTTTTACTGTATTTCTACTTAAATGCAGCTTTGGTGAGCTGTATGTGTTACATGATATAGTATTTAAATTAATAAAAGTATTTATGCGAGATAGGTCTTCTAATCAGCATAAGCACATAAATAATTGTGTTGCTTTTTTACTGTATTTATGAGAATCTAGTAATGATAATGTAATGAGAATAACTATGTACACTATCATTCAAAAGATTTTATAATGTTTGTACTGAAAATCTGCATTTATTTAATTTAAAATACAGTAAAAACAGTAACATTGGGGAAATTATTACAATTTTAATTAACTTTTAACTATAAAATGCTTAATATATTACAATAAAAAGTTTTTACTATAACTTTTACTATATTTAAAAAAAAATAAAAAATTTCCTGTGTAGGCATTACTTCAGTTCGGTTATTTTTTTTTTTACCTAAACTCTGGGTTCAGCCTGTTGGGTCATTTTATTGGGTTGTTTTGAATATTTTTACCTATTTTTTTTTTACCCAAATTCTGGGATCAGCTTGTTGGGTAATTTTTTTTGGGTTGTTTTGAATATTTTTACCCAGGTGCTGGGTCAGTTTAATGCTGGGTTATTTTTTTCTACCCAAACACTGGGTTGAGCCTGTCTCCGATGAACAACCCAGCTGCTGAGTTACAGTCAGAGCGCGGGCGGGCTATTTGAGTCCTCTACAGGAGAGAGAGCGGTTCTCAGCATCGCCACCGCCAATTTCCGTCACCACTCTTTTGGGGAAATAAAGGTTTGTATACATTTTAATCAATTTATAAAGTCTTTAATGTGGTGTAAATTGCATTATTTTACACAATGCAACATAAGGACGAGATGTCAGCTGCGTCAGCAGCGGTTGTTTCGCACTGGAAACGCCTTTGCCTTGCATAACATAAATGGAATTTATTCATTGTAATACTGAGTGTAAGTTAGTTTGATGTTAAAATATGTTCTCTAATTTCAGTACTGTTTGTTTTTTGGCCAGGTTTTGGAGTCAGTCACGCCATCTCTCAGCTACGAGTGAAATGTGAGGCTGCAGTCTTAAATTCGAACCAAGTTGGGTTGTTTTTAACCCAGCATTTTTTAGAGGGTGGAGTTGAGAAACATTTCTTAACATTACACATTTACATTGTTCATTTGAAATCTTCTGCAAACATTTGTATTTAATTGTCACTTTTGATCAATTCAATAGGTTCTTGCTGAATAAAAGTAAAACGTAAATAATATATATTTTTGTTGTTTTACCTCATGGAAATGGCAGGCACATCGTCCTTGCAGGAACTCCTTATAACGACCCATGGTGATGCTGAGAGTGTCAATGACCTCATATCCAAGATGCTTGGCACTTTCCAGAATATTTGCGTTCACATTATAGAGTTCTTGCACTCCATTCTAGAACCAATGAATGAAGATGATAAAGTCTGACAAGCTTATAGATGTCAATAAATGAATCAAAGTGTGATCTCCAGTGATTCTTACCAGTGGAAGGGAGCGAATACCATCCACAGGAAGATGGAAACCCATTCCTAAAGACTTCACCACCACCATGATTTTCTCAAGACCCTCCCTTGGAGATAAGTTATACGAGATAAGATATGATGTTAAACATCCAAAGCCACTTAGAAAGACTGGCAGAAAACTACATAAACCAAACCAGCATCCTTAAAAAGAAAGAAAAGCCTTTGCCATTAGAACATTGCTAATTAAAATGTGGATAAGTCAAGCTAATAATGAACAGGCTGGTTTTATGTTGCATTTGGGAACATGTTTACCTCTTTAAAACCTGCTGAATGGTCTTCAAATGGTTCAGGTTCAGCCACTGCACCCCACCAGCGACCAGCACTGTCTGAGGCGAGTTCTCCAGGGGTTGGGACCTGTCCAGTGGAAGTGGTTTCAGAGAAGAGGTTAAAGATCGACAGCACATCCTGAAGACATAATCAACAATCCATATGAACTGACCAATAATTTCAAGTGGAAATATGTTCCAAAAATCGCAAACTGTTTAGTTTCGTACCACTCAAACCAAACAATCTCGGCTAAGTATGGGGTATATAAGATTTTGGAAAGAAGCCTCTTATGTTCACCAAGGCTTACAGTATCTGATAAAAAAAATAAAAATACAGTAAAAACAGTAATATTGTGAAATATTACTGCAATTTAAAAAACCTGTTTTCCATTTTAAAATATTATAAAATGTAATTTATTCCTGTGACGCAAAATTTTCAGCATCATTACTCCAGTCTTCAGAAATCATTCTAATATGCGGATTTGCTGCTCAAGAAACATTTGTCAGTATCATAAATTTTAAAAACAGTTATTCTGCTATTTTCTTGTGTTGTTTTAAAGGATTATTTGATGAATAAAGTTCAAAAGATCAACATTTACTTGAAATATAAATCTTTTTAAAAAATTATACAATTTAATGCATCATTTCTTAAAGTAATAATTTTATTTAATTAAAAAAATCTTTCTAACCTCAAACTTTTAAATGGTAGTGTATATATACGTATTTCAACACTTAGACGAAGCAAAACTCTGCTTTTTAATTTAATTTAGCAAAAACAAAATGCGTCAGATCCTTCAGGCAGCTCCCAAAACAAATGTCTTCAACAGATACACACTATAACACACACACAATCACATCTGTGCTGCATATCCCACCCCTCTGCCCACATCAGTAGCTGTGTGAGATCAACGGCACGCTGAGCCAGCAGCGGTTACCATCCCTGCTGACATACTCTGATCTGACAAACAGCCGCCCAACCACACGCAGCCCACATCCCACCATCAAACTCACTGCCAAAGTCATTCAGTGTGTTAACAAGGCCTTTGCCACTTTAGACCGACACCAAACCCGCACATTCACAGCTTAATGGGTGTAATCCACAGCCACATGGAGACAAACATCATCCAACATACACATACACAGACCTTTCTAGAAGCTGCTGCAGAGCTCTTTGGAAAGTGGGTCTCTGAGCCTTCGGCAGCCAGAATTGTGGGTAGTAGGAGTAGCTGACGATAGTTCGGCCCTGATTCAGGTTGTGGTAGACGATGGTGTCGTGAGCCTTGTCCCAGTCCTCCAGAGTAGTGTTCACCCTCTCCATTAGGTAGTACATCATCCCTCGATTGGTGGAGTCGCCAATAAACAGGACCTGAGGGAAAACATTTCTGTATGTTAGATGTTGTGAGACTAGTTTTGGACTGGTTTCTTAAACCCAGGTCTAGTCAAATACAGAATTAGACTGCTCTATATGCACAATCCTCAATGCAAAAACAACAAGTCATTGTCTATGTGTTTTAGCTTTTATTAATGTTCTTAAAGTTATTATTCAGTTGGTCATGTGATCTTAACATTGCCGCCACCATAAAATGCATAAATTTAAGTGTGTATCATTTTAAACATTTGTCCATAGTACCATTAACTTTTTTTTTCTTTCAGGAAAAATCCTGGAAAATCTGTATAGCTTCAAATAGAAGTTCTTCAGGTATATTTTTATGGTAACACTCTACAAAAAGGTTCCATTTGTTAAGATTAAGTGTGTACAACATTAACTAAAAATGATTAGGTAATAAAAATACAACTATTCATTGTTAGTTCATGTTCAATTCCAATAAATAATATTAACAGATAAAACTTATTTTTAATAATGTATATAATGTATTTGTAAATACTGAAATTGACATTATGGTTAATAAATTAATAAATGCTTTATTTCATTTTTCATTATATATATTTTTCATTGTTAACAAATAGAACTTTGTGAAGTGTAAGTCAAGTATTTTTATAATGAATACTGCATATTTATAGTATTCGGCTGGCATAAATCTTAGAAAATTAAAATATTTTTTATTTAAATCAGTGATAGAAAAATTAAAAAGAATGTAAAGTATTATATAATGAATGCTGTATACCACATATATACGTGTGTGTGTGTATTATATATACGTACATACACACACACACACACACATATACACAAACATGAGGAAATGAAATAACACAATTGTATCATTATAAAAGGCAAAAGACACAATAAAGCCTTTTGAGATCACAGTCGCCACGAAGCACTTCACAAGAGTCTAATAAGTTTGGATGTTCATCTGTGTGCGCACTTTTGGCTAAATCACAAGATCTCAGGGAGCGGGCATTGGCTGAGATTGTGATCTGCAGATATGCTCACAACATTAAGGACACATATTTTCAACAAGAATTCAGAAGTTGCACTCATGTCATTCCAAACATACAATTATCAAAAGAATCGTCCATAGCACTTTTTTGTCTTTTTTTAACTCTCATTTTATGTTAGTAGATGTACAAGTTCTCTTTAAAAATTTATTTTGTACTGGAAACGTAACAGTATACAAGTTTGGAAAGACAATGTGAACTCCAAACAATACATAAGGCTGTCTCCAGAGATGGAATTAACGTGAAACAAACTCATGCATATAACTCTAGACCTTGACAATCTAAAGCTCTTTTATTTGAAAATCGTTCCTGAAGAGTCCCTTTTTTCCTGTTGAATGGGCTCGCAGTCAGAGGACTGTGGTTTGTCTATAGCGAGAGCTCGGGCCCTTGTGTAATGTGGCCATTTGTTTGTGTCAGATCTGATCTTGTGAGTCTTAAATCGAGACAGGGTGGAAAGAGTCATGCTGTGAGGATGAGCGCTGAAGGAGTGTTTGAAGCAGGAACAGACTGTAGGTTTGGCACACAGCTTTGAAAACCCCCGCTGGGCTTTAAGCAATAATTTAAAAACAACCTAAAACACAGGAGGTGTGCAGATCACATCAAGAAAAAAAAATTACAATAAAATTATATCTATCGCCAAACACTGGGGAGTATTGGTTTTCTTCTTCAGAAACTCTTTCCCTCTTTTTCCAAAGGAATTCACACTACCCATGTGTGCACATATAAAAGCAGCAGTGTAATTGAATCAAGTGGTCAGCTGTAGATGAAGCTCATCACCTGCTGTTAATCTTTGATAAACAGCTGCTCATTGCCACTGGAACTTCAATGCTATTTAAGCTGCCTGCCTTTAATTTATTCCTCAGTACTGTATATACACACATATGGCACAGCTGCATACAGTCCTGGAAAAATGAAGCTAGTTTAAACAGTTGATTCAAACTGACTAATGCTAACACTTACAATAACTTCCATTAATGACGCATTAATATATTGTTCATTTAAACACAAATATATAGTAGCCTCAAAAAATATTGAAACTACCGTTCAAAAGTTTGGGGTCAGTATGAATATTATTTCAATTTTTATTCAGCAAGGATGCATTTAATTCATAAAAAATGTCAGTAAAGACATTTACAATGTTACATAAGATTTTTATTAAAAAAATGCTTTTAAAAAACTTAATTGAAAAACTCTCTACTCATCAAAAAATCCTGACATGTTTCTTGCACACCAAATCAGCTTATTAGAATGATTTCTGGAGAATCGTATGATATTGAAGACTAGAGCAATCACAAAAATAAGTTACTTTTTAAAATATATTAAAATAGATAAGATTGTAATAATATTTCACAATTTTACTGTATATTTGATTACATTGTTAAATAGCTATGATTTGTTAAGCATTATATAAACATTTTTGTTAAGGTTATTATGGGAAAATGTGTATTATGCCATTTCAATCATAAAGTGATGATGCACACACTCTCAAAAATATAGGTACAAAAGCTCTCTCTGGGGCAGTAACTTTTCAAAAGGCACTAATATGTACCATTTAGGTACAAGTATGTACCTTTGAGGTACTATTATGCACCCTTTAGGGATAAATAAGGTACAACATTTTTTTTTGAAAGGGTACCATCCCAGTGACAGCTTTTGCACCTTTTTTTCTGACAATAAAGCTCTGGTATCGATTTCATTTTTAAAATGCTTTCGGTTTCTGGATCCTTACCTTCCGGTCCATCATGCAGGTTTGCAACTGAGATTGGTCCAGTAAGGGGTGATAACAGCTGTCGGGTTGCCAGGCGACCTCTCTCCAATCACAAGTCCTGTTGTCTGAACAGCTCAGGCATGGGACAACCCAGCGACCTGAAAGAGATGGAAATTTACTCTCTATATAGTGCATTATACTAAATTTCCATGACAGCACATACTCAAATTACAGCATTCACAGGTCATTCATAGTGGGGTGAATCTCTGTGAAGTTTTAAAGTCTTATACAGCTGTATGTCAAAAGTTCAGCATAAAATGATGAATCAGGTGGGAAACTCCAGCTAGACATGATTACCTCATTATGCCAATTTCAAACAGTCCCCTGCATGGCACAGTACACTATTTGTGGCAAATATGCATCTTTTCTCTCTTACACACGCTGACACACACACAAAGTGAGTAACTCCATCTTAAACAGTTAAAGAAGATTCTCACTGACTCTGATGTACACCCTGCTGAGAATAACCTTTTTACTTTTATAGCACTGACTGAACCGTCCTCTGAACCCTAACCTAGTGGTTTTAAATCTAAGCAGCAGCTGAACACTCACTCACAGAATTGAAACCTGCAGAGGAACAACTCTCTCAGAAAACCTGTATGAAGTGATTATATTCCGCCATAAAGTCAGCATGAAGGTCCTAACCTTATAATTGAGCAATGATTCAACTCAGGCAATGAATCAGTGCATTATCACACTGTAAAAGGAGACACATAAATTACCGAACTCTTGAGTTCACTTGCAAACCTTTCCCATCCTCTAGTGGAGCGGCTAATAAACCGTGAATATCCTGCTAATATAGCCAAACACATGACAAACTACTTTGCAACTGAAATATATGGTTTAAGGGCCAACATCATCTTTTATACAGGAGGAAAAATATGCGGAAAATGTATAATCTGTCCACAAAACAGACAACGACCAGTTTGACTTACGATCTTGCATATAAAAAACAGAATTGTAAATCTTACAGCAAGTTTTGGATTCAAATTTCAAACTACAAGCCCATGATCAAAACCTGGAATAAACCTACCAGGTTCATCTCCTGAGAGACAAGGCCGAGGTGAGGCCTGGGCCTCTTCTGAAGATCTCGTCCCAGGAATGGGCTCCAAACCACAGGGCTGATCTGGTCTGACCACCAGGCCACAGTCCTGCTCAGATAAAGTGAGAAAAGAAAGAGAAACAGGTTAGCTTTGAGTCTGGAACGCCATTCTGAAAAAACAGTTGCACTCTTGTGATAAAATTTTACCACTCAAGACAATAAAATTACTTTTTGACAAGTAAAGATGGAGTCGTTTCAAAGTTTCTGTAGCTTTTTTCACCCTCTTCGCTTTCATGGAGTTCCTCACAGACAAATTAAAGCAGGCGCGCCACCCGATGCCTGCCCTACGGCCTTGCCCCTTGTTAGGGGTCAAGGGTCAAACAAACCCAACAGGCTAAATGACAACATCAAGCCTGCTCCGCCGACCCCCGAGGTCCCTCACGGGAGCCATCGGGTCTGGCTCCACTTCAGAAGACCGGCTCTTCGTTCGCTCTTTCATTTGCCCCCTTCCTTAGCACTTTGCACAGGGGCTTCTCGAAGCCACGTAACATTCCCCAAGTTCCCGCCGCTGTTCTCGACAAAGTGCCACAAGACAACTTAACAGGGATTTTCTTGTTCGTACCTGCACACAGTGTGTGCGTGCAAACACGAGTAACCTTTTGATTCTGAGCAGGCTGGCATAAATCAGCAGGTTAGTCCGAGCCCGGCGGAAACCGCCTAGCACTTTCAGCATCAGAGTCGGCGAAAAGTTAGCATCCCTCCGGAAAGGAAAATGCGTATAATTAATTCACAAGGAGGGCAAAATAACATGAAAGAACAAAACCCCTTCATTTTATCTCCCTCATCTGTCATTTTTCCATTCCCCAGAGAAGAAACTATGGAATCAAGAGTTTCATCCAAGGTCAGGTACTCTCAGGATGGTTTAGCAGGGGATCCAGCGAATGAACTTTCAGATGATACATTCTGCCTCTATATCACCAGAGAATAATGAATCAGCTGCATCTGGTTAATGAGGGTTTCACAAAACCAGTATGAATGAGTGGACATGAGAGACAGAACAGATGTCAAAAACAAAACAGTTGCTGAAATGAAATGTGACAGCATTTATTAATTCACGTTACTCATTTAACAGGTTCTGTGAAACATTTTGTGTGCAATTCATTTACTATTTGCTTTACAAACAGAAAAGATTACCACTGCCATATATTTTACTGACATGAAATTTAGGGATGTTAAGGATATTTATACTCTATATTATTTAGATACAAAAGTAAAAAATTAAAGACTAAAATTGATTTGAAATGCTACAAGTGAATTTAAACCTCACAAAATTCTAATATATGAAAAATTGATGCATGACTGAGATTACACTTATTTTATTATTAAATAATATATTATTAAATATTAAATTATAAATGCAGCATAGTTATTTTTAAAGATGCACAATTTAATATCCAGTATTGACATACATTCACATTATACTTACTCTACCAATTTTTTCCATGTTTTAAATTTATTAAAATTACAATAAAAACAGTAATATTGTTAAATATTATAACAATTTAAAATAACTGTTTCTATTTTAATGTATTCCAAAATTTTTATTTATTCCTGTGGTGTCAAAAGTACTTTTAGCAGCCATTACTCCAGTCTTCAGTGTCACATGACCCTTCAGAAATCATTCTAATATGCTGATATGCTGCTAAATATTTTTTTAATTATTATTGGTACTCAATAATTAATAATGCTTCTTTCATTGTTAATGTTGTAAACAGTTTTTTATTTCTTGATTCTTTGATGATACAAAAATTCAAAAGAACAGTAAAAAGAAATATTCTGAAACACTATAAACGTCTTTATTGCCACTTCAGATGAATTTTATGTATCCTTGCTAAAGTGTTAATTTCTTTAATAATGTGACACTGAAGTAATGGAGTAATGGCTGCTGAAATTCAGCTCTGCCATCACAGAAATTAATTAAATATTAAAAATACATTCCAATAGAAAACAGTTATTTTAGATCGTAGTAATATTTCACGTTTTTACTGTATTTGTGATCAAATAAATGTAGCCTTGGTGAGCATAAGAGACTTTTCACCAACATAAAAAATTACTTTTGACTGGTAAAAATTTGTTCAGTGAGACACTTTTTTTAAAATAAGTTTTTCATGCATTCAATGCATGAGTGCATTTTTTAGAGTGAGTGTGTGTGTGTGTGTGTGTGTGTGTGTGTGAACATTTAAGCTCTGAAAGCACTCGTGTTGATTACAGGGATCAGAGACCAACAGCAACGGCAGTGTAATCTCCACTGATCAAAGTGAATAACCCGCGCTGCTAGAAAAGCCAGGATTACTGCCATACATCAGACCGTGCTCTCAGCGGCCACCACGGTCAAGTCTCTGCCTTAGAACCAGCTCTCACAAACCACGAGAACCCTCTGCTTAGCTCTTATCTTTAAAAGTTTGTTTCGAGAGAGAGAGTCTTAAGCCCTCTGAGAGTAAGGACACATAGTTAAGAGGGCTGTTTTAATAAGCCGCCATTGGCGACAAAGCCCTCAGCTGTAATGCAAAGAAAGACATAAAAATTTACAAGCAGGAGATTAGCAGCTTTCTGTCGGGATCAAACATGTAAAACCATTCCAGTAGGATCAAGTGGTCCTCTATATGGGATGAAATTAAAGCAAATGCTAGTTGAAATGAAACTTTGAAAAATGACAAAAGTTGAGGTAAAGGGAACATTCTTACTTTAGATATTTTTGATTTATTTCTTCTTTTTCCCATTTTAACAAATGTAACAATTTTGCAGCTCATCTCAAAAAATTTTTTTTTTTTTTTTGCAACTGCGAGCTTACCTTAAATTCTGACGTTTTCCCTCAGAATTGCGTGATATAACTAAGAAATATAGCCTTTTTTCTCAGAATTGGACTTGCGAGTTTCTCAATTCTGAGAGAACCAAGTCAGAGGAAAACAATTGCAAGAAAAAAAGTGTAAATTGCGAGAAAAAAGTCAGAACTGAGTTTATATCTCGCAAATTCTGACTTTATATCTCACAATTGTGAGTTTATATCATGCAATTGAGAGAAAAAAAGGCAGAATTTCAAGATTTTTTTCTGTAGAAATTACATCATGAAATAACCTTTTGTTAATTTTTGCCAATCTTTGTAATAACAATAAAATCACTGAGTCCATTTTTAAAAGCTTTCTTCAAAAGTTACCTTTTCCTCTTATGGCCTTATAAGCAGGTGAAGTAACGGTGACATTTTTACAGGTCAGTGTGCGACATCCAGCCAACAAAGAGACTTAAAAACTGGTCAATAAGATGATGTATTTGTTGCATGCTTACCTCAACACTAATCAATGCAACAACAAAAATGTAATTAAATCAGGTGCATTGTGAGAAGTGCTGTACAGATGTCCCATCTGGTCATTGAAATAAAGCCTTTGTTATGAAAGACCGAAGTGGCTTTACCCAGAGTGTTTAATGTAATCCTGTGGATTGTAATCCTGTAGAACTGTCATGCTGTCAGCCAATCCCTCACGCTATAAGACAAGCTACTGGTTTCATTTCAGTTAGGATGGAGAGCAACGGAAGCAGCATATGCTGAAGGCATCAAAAAGCTTTGTATGAAAGAATATAAAGGAGGTCTTCTGACTGGATCCTTTAATCGGCTAAGAGAACAGAAAGAGGTTTTATTTAGTGTAACTTCAAAAGTGTAAATCTAGCATTCACATTTAGCAAATGAAAGATCACAGACCACGAGGGATAATATTCTGAATGAATAAATAAAGAGAAAGTAAATAAAATAAAAAGAGCATTTCCAAGAGGGTCCTCATATCATTGATGCCCAGGGCCTAGTTTAGCCATTTTTATGGGTTAAGTGAAAAAAAGTTCCTTAATTTAACACATTTCCGGTGTTTACAGTGTAACAATTATTTTTGTGTGTCTCTTAGAAGAACCATGGACCAAATGACTGAATCATTCACTAGGAAGAGGAAGCAAGAAGCAATTTGATATACCTTCATATTCATAGTATATGACTGTTTGTCAAACTGTCTCGGGCTCTGCTCTGAAGCTCTATGTCTCCACACATAAACATACACGAACACACACAGATGGATGCAATCATAGGTGGCAGATCCAAGCCAAACAGCTCATATAGCTTTTGGAAAACAGTATAAACATGTTCTTATAAGGTCAGGTTATCTGAAGAGGTGCTTTACTCCACATCTGGACTCTGTTTTCATACAGTAGATCTCTATTAGAGCTGAATTCACACTTATGGAAGTGAGCAGATCAATCTGAGGCAATATAAAAAGACTTCACTTGAGTGAGGATCTGACTCAAATCCACTGAAGAAAGCCTGTTAACTTTGCATTCAATTCACAAAAATAGTGCATCTCGGTAGTGGTATAACACCATACTAGTCATACTGTTCTAGAAGTATGCAATGCATTACGTATAAAGTGCATAGTATGCAAATTTTCTGTAAATGCAAGAAAAAAAGTTAATACATCCAAACTTTTAAACCAGTGTTATTTTAGCAACATTCAGACATAGTTTTTATTAATAAATCTGTTTTTATTTTATATTTTCAATTTTGATTTTAAAGTTTTAGTATTTTTTGTAAGTTTTATTTTTTTGTATTTGATTTTATGTATTTTATTGTATTTTTTATTTTATTTGTTTATTTTATGTTTACTTCAAGTGACCAAAATGTTGTTGCTGTTTTTTGTTTGTTTGTTTTTTGGTTTATTTATTTTAATTTTAATTTTATTTTAATAAGTTTTTTAATAATTGTAATTTTATTTCAGTTTTAGTTAACTATAATAACCTTTTAAACAAAACTGGATTTATAATAAATAATACAAAATATGCTATATTCCATTTGACAAACAGCTTTTTTTCTGGCCCCATAGACTCATAGTGAACTAATGTGACCGTTAATAATATATAAGTCTGTATCTGATATGAGATCAGTGGATTCCACTAATACAAACCACATGAGTGCACACACAATCACACAGAATATGTAATTACTGATATTTGCAACGGTCTTCTGAATAATCATTGGATATGCGGACTGTAAATGCTGTCCAGG
Organism: Barbus barbus; assembly: GCF_936440315.1. NCBI lineage: Eukaryota > Metazoa > Chordata > Actinopteri > Cypriniformes > Cyprinidae > Barbus > Barbus barbus. The sequence continues at coordinate 20,230,867 of NC_136717.1, forward strand.
CCGGGCTGAACTGTAGGGCAGGGGTTCAGGGGTTCATCAGCAGTCAGTGTCAGCATCTGCTCTGGGAGGTTCAGATCTCTAAAATACATCTGCTCTGGGAGGTTCAGATTGTTTAATGTAATACTGACAGCTGCTGACGGAGGTTTGGGGTTCACGTCTTTGAACACTGACGTCGACGGCTCAGTTTTTTACTGAAGTGGTGTTCAACAGCTGTGGTTCTGACAAATTTGAGTCGTAATGGAAGATGACAGCTGGAATCTGGTGTCAAGTCAAGCTCTATTAAAGGATCTGAGCAATCAAAATGTACATCCATCATCTACAGAAGATACAACACAAGGATGCAATGTAAAAATTCTGTATGACAGTAAAATTCTGAATGTGTTTATTTCCTTTCTGTGTCAGTCATAACTGTTGGCATGACAAGTGTTGGAATTGCAGATGAAAAAAATAAAAAAAAGTTTCTTTCTTTTGTTATTAATAATTATATCCTATTTAAAATGATAAAAAATATAACACAAATGAAACCTCAATGGGAAAAATAAGAAACAATTAATACAATTTTTGTGATTAGAAGAAACATTTAAAACATTTTGTTTCATAAAAATGTTATATTTGTATTTTATTATTATTATTATTATTAGCAGTAGTAGTAGGTTATAATAATAATAATAAGAAGAATGTAATGTTATACATTTACAGTTATATATTTGTATTATTTCTATTTATATAATTATAGTTATTTTTATCACCTCATTCAAAATAAAGCAATTTTACATTTTTCTCTTATTATTATTTATATTCTATTTATAAAAATCAAACGATAATAATAACATGCAAAAAATAAATAAATCAAAATTTTGAAAAACAAAAGCTATACATAAATTATTTTTTATTTTGTAATATCTTATTTTCTTATAATTTTTGGTGATTAAAATGACACATTTTATAAAACATTGTATTTCACAAAAATGTCCTTTATATTTTATATTATTGTGTAATAATAATAATAATAATAATAATAATAATAATAATATATTTCATTATTCATTATTTATATTTTTGTTAATTATATTTATATAATACTATAGTATAGTATTTATCGATTACTTTCATTTCATCTGCTTAAGTAATTTGAATAATTAAATGCGTCATGGCACTCTGTATAATAATAAAAGAGTGTTGATTGTCTCCATTGCCCCGGTCTGGCCTATTTATAAGTTCGCTGTCTCCCTTCTCTCTTCTGTTTCTCTCTAACTTTTTCCTCTTTCTCAGGCGAACTGTGGAATCAGATAAGCATTTACTAATTACAGTGAGGAAATGAGCAGAAGTCAAAGCTGTCAGTCTCATCTTTTCAAAACACACACACTAGCTTCCTCTGTAATATGACACAACCCTGTACCACCTGCGACACACTCATGGCCCCCGTTCCCACCGCACGCACGCACGCGCACACACACACTCGCGCGCACACGCACGCACACACACACACACACACAGGCACTAAAAGTCAAAAGCACACAGCTTGGCTTTAATCAAGAGATCTGTCTGTCCTGTTAGGAGTAGAGGCAATTGGACACAGACTCACAGGCACAGCTGCTCTAACTTCACCGATCTGTCTCTCGGTAGGAGAGCTGAAGAACGAAAACAGGCCTGAGTTATTCAGGAATGTGAGTGTGAGATTTAACGGCGGGAAATTTCCTGTCATTGAAGACAAATTGGACTAAGGTCAAAAATGCTGCATCTAGAATGAATCACTGCCAAAGTAGATCTTTCTTTTACTGACTGGAGCAAAAAAAAAAAGTCTGTAATACCTGGAAAGAGCTGTTAACATTCTCATTCATCTCAATGACAGGTTTTCTAGGCATGCATCTGTTCATGTTTTTTATGTATTTAAATAAATACACAATATATACCAAAACAAACAAGCAAACAAAACACATATGCACATATGCACTTCGGTTTGGGGTCAGTAAGATTATTCTAAGTTTATTATGCCCACGCCAAGGCTGCATTTATTTGATCAAAAATACAGTAAAAATTGTGGAATATTATTACAATTTAAAATAACCATTTTCTAAATGTAATTTATTCCTGTGATGCAAAGCTGTTTTTTGCGATACAAAAAACGTTCAGCATCATTACTCCAGTCTTCAGTGTCACATGATCCTTCAGAAATCATTCAAATATGCTGAATTTGGTGCTCAAACATTTCTTATTATTAATGTTGAAAACATTTATGCCTAAAATTTTTGTGGAAACCATGATACATTTTTTTAAGGATCTTTTGATGAATAGAAATTTGAAAAGAACAGCATTTATTTGAAATCTTTTGTAACATTATAAATGTTTTTCTTTTTATGTGATAATAAATAAATAAATACTGACTCAACTTCTGGGTATTTATTTATTCAAATAAATAAATACAAAATTAAATTAAATTAAATTAAAATATGAAAACAGCAAGTTAAGGTCCACACATTTTTATCCGCGAAAGAGCACACAAACTTAAGCATAGTAAAGTCTACTGACCGCGCTAACAGTGGACCGCCAGCGTTTTTGTTACTGTGAAATAATTGGGCCGCTGAACCACAAAAGCACAAGGCAGAGCAGGAAGCAGTTAGTTTCTGAGTGAGACTGGCAAACAGCATTTAGCTGGATTTCTCTTTAACGGGGACTGATTGAGAACAGAACGGATACATTTACTCAATTCTCTGGTACAAGTGAGCTGATTAGGTACATAGCAAAAAGTGGGCTGTGGCCAGACCGCAGAACTGTTCAATGAAAACCAGCAATCAGGTCCAAAATTTACCACATGGCTTCACATTTCTTAACTCTGGATCCGTGGGGAATGTGTCTCAGGCCCTAAACCAGTTTCCCCATCTTGCCTGGTACCAAATTTCTACTGTAGACCAACAGCGGCCCCCAAAACACATTCGGACACTTAAAGGGACACTTCACCCAAAAATTAAAATTAAAAGTCATCATGTATACTCACTCTTAAGTTGTTTCAGACCTGTATGAATTTCTTTTCTATGCTGAATATAAAATAAGATATTTTGAAGAATATGTGTAACCAAACACTTTCTGGTCCCCATTGATTCCATAGTATTTTTTCCATAGTATGGAAGTCAATAGGGACCAGCTACTGTTTAGCTACCCACATTCTTCAAAATATCTTCTTTTAGGTTCAACAGAAAAACACTTAAATATGTGAACGTCATTGCATTAGATAATATAACATTATACATAATATAACAGAGCCAGTTCCTCTCAAGGTTACACAGGTGTGCAACAAAAAAAGAGTGGAAACAGTGTAAAAAAGTGTTGAGTCTCCTTGACTCAGCGATCAGATACCAGATATGAAATCACCAAATAGAGAGGAGAGCTTGTTCTCTGATTTATTTCTGGCCTTAAAGTCCTCAAACAGTAGTAAGAACACGCAGTGCATATTCTAACACAATCATTTGGAGAAGTGCGTGCTTGTGCATTCACTGTCCTGCGGCCGCTATGACCCAGATGCTGCTGTAAGAGGTTAATCCCTGATCTGACAGACTTCAAAAGCAGAGCTCCCGACCACGCGCACATATGGACCACTACATAATCTCTTCGATTCCACCCCGGATCCTGATGGAGCAAAGAAAGGTCCCAAGACCCAGTGTGAGTGCTTGAGATGGAGGAAGTGAAAAAAATAAGATTTTAGTGCATGAGAGGGAAAGAGAGAGATGAAAGGTGTGTGGGTGGGTAGATGGGTTCAGGAGGTCTCGCCTGTCTCTCCCAATATCTCCACCTCCATCAATCATCCCAATCAAAACCTTCTGTCATCACCTGATTGAAACCGGAGTCAAATCATGCAGAAAGAACACTAAAGAATGAAGGATTAGCAAGTTTGTTCTAAGAGTACAGGATAGCAAGTGTTTGCAAGCCAGTTAAAATAAATAAAAAATAAAAATAAATCTAAAAAATAAAATACCAAATGGTAATGTCCAAGTATTTAAAAAATAAATAAATAAATAACTGATAATAAAATAAAACTAAATAAAAAGGTTTCTATATGAATACACCTTTATAACTGAAACAGAGATTGAGAAGGATTAGACATAAAATGGTAACAAAATGTGCTTTTGAAAAGAAAAAATAATATATATATATATATATATATATATATATATATATATATATATATATATATATATATATAAAAAACGACGCGTTACATTGTAAAACAGGATATTAATTGGATACAAATATATAAATACAAAATAAATATAAAATAAAATCAAACAAAAACAAATGAATATGAAATGATAAAAAAGGTTAAATAATATGCAAAAGTATATCAAATAAAAATAAAATGTGACTTTTTTTTTGACAAATCAGGTCAAATGTTAGCCCTTGAAAACTTTAGCAGCCATAGTTTTAAACAAAATAGTTCAAACAGTCATTGTTAATACAAGAACCACTGTTATCAGTATAATTAATGTAAATCTTGGTAAATTGGTAGATACCATAGCTAGCATGGTAAATTTTTATATGCGAGACGTTATCTCTTGAATTTAGTCACATGACCAACAGCTGTGTTTGTGACCCTTGGACAATAACAACGAAAACCTCTTTCCTTAATCAGATCTGCAGGAAAACAGTTGTATCTTATTAAGATTGTGTGAACGTGGCACACTATGTCAAATTGGCATTTCCCCTAGCGGGTGATAACTCTGTCCAGCACTAATAAGGCCAATGAAGTCTGTCATTGTGGTCATTTGCTCTCTGTGGTGAGCTAGCCAGCTCCAGATGTGCGCAAAAGACTATGGGTAGCAATCCGATTGCTCTCTGATGAGCAACATATGTAGTTTCCTCTACAAAATAGGATTGGGGCTCCTGGTGGAGGATCCTCCAAACTGGTGCACTTCAAAGTGGGATTAAGAGTTCATGACAATGTGAGGAAATGAGCACTTTACTCTCTATCGCCATAGCAACTGGCAAGGTATGCATAATGATCATAGTTTCTTTGAGTTTTGAAGAGAGGTGGAAGCATCGCATAAGCAGGTGACGTAATGGTCAGACAGAATCCGCGAGAAACAAGTTGGTCAAGTATAACAATACTAGTACAAGCACATTACAGAGGAATTTAGAAAATCATCCATGCCTCATTAACTTTACTCTGAGTCTCTTTACAGCTAAAATTAAGATCAGATTCAGGTGATCCATTTATAAGCGGACAGCGCTAAATACAGGTTTAAAAGCGGTCCAAAATGTTTTGCTACCCAATCAATCATACTACAGTCGAAGTAGCCGAAATAAATGTTACTACACTGTATTTGTAAGCAATTACATTAACCTGGGTAAAGCAAGTGTTTGGATACTTCTGATTTTCACCTGGTCAATAATAAAAGCCAAAAACAAAACAAAAAAGGACTAACTGCTAAGCTACAACTTCTATGGTATTGCAGAAGTCTGCAAGTATTTTAACCAAACAACAGAACAAAGTCGTGACGTATTGTCAAGTATGGTGACCCATACTCGAAATTGGTGCTCTGCGTTTAACCCATCCAAGTGCACACACACAGCAGTGAGTAGTGAACAAATGCACACACACACACACACCGTGAACACACACCCGGAGCAGTGGGCAGCCATTTATGCTGCGGCGCCCGGGGAGCAGTTGGGGGTTCGGTGCCTTGCTCAAGGGCACCTCAGTCGTGGTATTGAGGGTGGAGAGAGCGCTGGACATTCACTCCCCCCACCTACAATCCCTGCCGGCCGGGGACTCGAACCCGCAACCTTTCAATTACGAGTCCGACTCTCTAACCATTAGGCCACGACTTCCCCAAAGCATAACAAAAACAAACAAAAACCACAAAAAATAAATAATAATTTCAGGTGCTGAGCCATTTGAAGATTCATAAGAAAAACAGTATAAAACAAACAAACAAACCAAGACAAGACAAAAACAAAATAAAAAACAAAACAAAAAAGCTAAGCCACAGCTGCTTTGGCATTAACAACCAAGAAGTTTAAAAACACTACACAAACTACAAAAAACTAAATTAAAACAAAAAATCCCAACAAACTAACTACTGCTAAGTCACAGCTCCTATGGCATTACTACAGAAATCAAAAAGTATCTGAACAATTCAATACAATGTGTGTGTGTGTGTGTATACAGTGCATTTTTTATTACTGCAGGATTCTGCAAGAATTTGAAAAAAAAAAAAAATCAAAACAAAAAACAACACACATACACAAGGTTCAGATGTAGAGCAAGTTGAAAACATGAACAATATAAACAGACAAACCGCTACTCCATTCATACTCGATTCTGCAAGTACTGAGAGAAAAAAATACTATTTTCATGTTCAATGCCATCATTAGAATCTCCATAATTGTCTTTGGTATGTTTGTTTTCACTACAAGATGAAAGCAGGAATTCACATAGGAAGACAGAGAAGGAACATGCATGTATGTGACTCAATACATTCATACAACCCTTTGTGGGTGGGAGTAATAACTGTTTGCATACCTGCCATCCTGACTGTGTCGTCTTCAACTAATTAAAAATCAAATTGCCCCAACAATCAGGCAACATTCTGCATTAGCCTGACAATACAGTGGCCAGAGACACTCGAGAGGACTTCAAAGCCCAGCAGGGTGAATGGAGCTTGTGTTTGGTAGGGGGTGCTGGTGGTCCTCAACCCCCCCGCCCAGTTTACAGACACCCAGCTCTGACCATCATGGTACTCTTGCTGACCCATTGAGGTGGAGGGGGAAGAGATGAGAGAAAAACATGAAAAGAGAACAGATGATAGAGCACTTGGTAGGGGAAAAGAGTCCAGGTGGTTTTTGGGAGTTAGTTAAAATCACACAATCACATACTGAAAATCAGTTCCCAGTATTTGGTTTCTTGAGCAGCAAATCAGCATGGAGTAATGATGCTGAAAATTCATCAGTGTATTTTCAGCATCACTGATGTGAAATGTGAAATGTGAAATACTGGAATGAATTACATTTAAAGTATATTAAAATAGATTATTATTTATTATAAATGTTTTATTATAATTAGTTATTATAAAGTATTTCACAATAAACAGTACTTTTCAATTAAACAAATCCTGCCTTGGTAGCATAAGATACGTCTTTCAAAAATCTTAAAAAAAAACTTACTGACACCAAATTTTTGAACTGTGATGTATATTACTATTACACAATTTTTGTATACATTTATATCTTCTTTAAAGACAGAAAAAAATACAATAATTGTACTTCTGTTAAAAGTCACACTGAATTTAATTTAGACATAAATTATCTGTCAAGAATGCCTAATTTCATCATCTTATGCTGATGAGAGAGATTTGAACTACACGATTCAAAGCCAAATCATATAAATGTTAAAAAAGTTAAATATTGTAATTGAACATACTAACTCTGCAGCCCTATTGAAAACTGAAATTTATACGGGTTTTTCCTCTTTGTCCTTACGTTGAGGTCAGACAAATCATAAAAAAAATTTTTTTTTAAAATTAATCAGATTGTCCAACTCGTGCCAGTTTCCCTACAGAAAAATCCCAACAGAATCCTAACAGACCATTACATCCTTTAGCACTTCATTGGTTTTATAAGCCATATAGCATTGAAACGGTCACACTATTTTAAAAAGACCTCATCTGTATATTTACAGTGCCAGGGTGACACAGAATATGTCCCTTCTCCTAATTACCAACTCCATAAAGCCAGAAGACTCCATACACACACCAATGTGCCAAACACGCTGTGGTGCACTTCCCAGCTGGAGAGGACTTTAGGAACCAGGGGTCAGCTGACTAACGACAACACCAGACAAAGGCCCTCAATACCCACAGAAATAACAAGAGACAGACAAACTCGCTTTAACTGCTTCAGAATAGAGAGAATGAAGTAACAATAAACATACCAGAATAACTGATGTTCATGTTTCAAGCAACAAATGAATAGCTTTCAGGCTTCAAATATGGATGCAAAAACACCATAAATGAATCATAAAGGCTATATGCCACTTGCCTTCTGAAGCCATGAACTCTTAAAAATAAAAGTTCTTTATTGGAATTGATGGTTCCATAAAGAACCTTTAACATCCATGGAACCTCGACTGCACAAAAAGTTCTTTATAGTGGAAAAAATGTATTTGGATTCTTCAAATGTTTGTAACATGAATTAAAATGTAACATTATCACTTTCTTTCTTCTGCAGAAGGCAAAAGAAGATATCTAGAAGTCAAACAACACTAGACCCCACTGACTTTCATTGTATGGACAAAAAAAAAAGAAGTTTTTTTTTTTGTGTGTTTTGGTTTGAAATACATCAGGCTAAGTAAGTGAAATTTTCTTTTACTGATCCAATCACATATGCTAATCTAATTGCTTTGGCATCAGAGAGTTTAAAAAGTGCTTGTTTGTCTCTGCAGAGCTTTTGATGGATGCTGAGGGTCCTAATGGCAAACAGAGTGTGTGTTGAGAGGGAGGGCAGATGGTAGACGTGCATGTCAACATGCTGTAGCTTCAAAAGAATTCCTCTGCACTGCCACCTTGCCTCCCCTGTCCCTTCTGCGCTAATGTTTTCCACAGTATTCCGTTTAAGGACGAACAGAGAGACGTCCTGAGTGTCAGAATATGGGTGTCTTTGCAGCTGCGGCATGAACCAAATGTGTTTATATGATGCCGTGTCAAGTTAAAACCAGACCCATGCGTTTAGTTTCATTGCTGTCCATTGCTTGTGCGAGCTGCTCCTTAGAAGTCAAGAAGGATTGTGGTGTAAAAAGACGCGCATAAACAGTTGGAAAGAATTAAAGTCTCTTGCATTGTTTTCCCTCAAGACCACCCTATGTGTTTTGGCGTGAGTTAGAAATATAAAAATGGAAAACGAAAGTGTTTACTTCAGATTTTGCTACAATTGAGTTTCAGGAAAGTTCCTTAAGTAAAATATCTACATATAAATCAACCAAACAGCCGGCAACAAGCCAATCTGCTCCGTTATGTCTGAATGTCACCTCGAGGCTTGAAAAACACCCATCATGTGCAGGGGAAACGCTCCAGATCTCTAAAACAGCATTGTGGCTTCTGCTCAGAAAAAAAAAAAAAAAGCAAGCTTCCTACTTCAAATCCATTCCATCACAAGCTATGTCAACACTGAGCGGAGAAGAAACAGAGGAACTACGGAACAAAACCGTTGAACCATTATTCAAAATATTTTTTCATACAGGTCAACAAAGTGCATAATTGACTAAATTAAGTTTAATTGGAGAAAATGTCATGTATTTTCTATAATCATTATTTTAAAGGTAATACATTAATCCATAAAAAAAGTGTAATTATGTATACAAAAAAGCAAATACAGTATAAATAAGTGAATGAATGAAGAAGTGTATTGTGAACATAAGCTTTCCAGCAGGTTGTTTTCAAAACGGTGAATAATTCATCAAGCTTAACGCTTGCATTTATTTGCTAGATGAGGTCAGGAAGTCCTGTGTGTATTAATGAGGCACACATGGTGCTGAAAGAAGTGACACGTACAGATATCTTTTGGTCACTTGTCAACAGAAGGCTGCTTTCTGACTATACCCATGAGACTGCTAGTCAGAAAACACTGATGCTGCTTATGGTTTTCAGATCGTGTCCCTGATGCACAAAGAGAAGAGTTATGAATGTGTTTGCCTCGCTGTAAATAAGGCCTCAGACAACCTTTTGATTGGTCTTTGAAGGGAAACGTGATAAAATGCTCGATTTCCAGCCCATACTCCTCTCTAGGGATCAAGGGATAAATGAAGGAATGTTGGATGTAAAGAAGGATCGGTTTTCAAATCTCAATCCTCATACACATTGAAGACCGATATGAGTCTTCAATACAAGCCACAGTCTCACCAGTTGGTCCGACTGATGCTATTCCAGACACACAATCAAAAACATACTGATGAAAATGATTTTGTGGAGAAGTAAATACTACAAAAAAACAAATGTAATTTCTGCATTAATGTTTTAATCCTTGCCTGAACTAAATTATTTACAGTAAACTCTATGTTAGTACTCAATTTAAGCTCGTAGAAATTAAAATGTGAACTTATAAGTATATTTTACTTGTAATTGTTTCTTATGTTTACAAGGATTCTTTAAAGCTCCTTTTCCACCGCAGGAACTTTACCCAGGAACTAGGGACTTTGGGCTAGTACTCAGTGTGTTTCCACCGCAGGAACCAGGGTCTAAATAAAGTTCCGGGTACAAATTTGCCCCTCAGAAAGTACCTGCTCGTGAGGTAGTACTTTTTCAAAGGTCCGGAACTTTCGGGGGCGGGACTTGGGCGCTGAGCATGCTGATTGGATGGGTTCACACAGGACTGTATTTCAACCACCATATTCGCATAATTTTTTGAAATATTACTGTTATTGTGTCATGAAATGTAGTTTTAAAAGTATTTCAGGCAGAGAATGTAGTAGTTTAAAACTCAAATCTGTGGTTTATTTATGAAAACAGCGCCTATTTGAAAAATGCTTTAATAGCATGCTTTTTTCCAGTGCTATATTGTTTGAGGATATTTTATAAACTGTGACTGAGTGAAATGTACTTGAGTATACTTATTGATTTTTCAGTAAATCAGAGGTAATTTCCATTAGTTTATTTAACTGTTGTTTAAAATCAATATCACATTTGTAATCATGCTTATTTTTAAACGGCACCCTTCTTGTGATTATAACCATATGAAACGTAAATATATAAATTTTCTGCCCCCATATCTTGAATTTTAATAGACTGAATCATGCAGTGAAAGAAGGCTCTCTAAATGCACACGTGCATTGTTTAACCCGCTTCATCACCACTTAGGCTATGTGTGCACTCCAAAGGTGATTTGTTTGGTTTTTGCAAAATATTCAATATTGTCAAATTGCACATTGTTAAAACAACAATTACGATATTATAGCAGACGATATATATCGCACACCCCTATTTTGAAGCTCTGAATCTTTATAGAAAGCACTCCAGTAACTCTCACTTATTTACGACGCTTGAGACAGAAAGTGGTTGATGCTCTCTGAAGCTCCAACCAAACAAAGATGCATAAAAAAAATAAAAAATAAAAATGTTTTGCTTGTAGTGTCTCACCTTAAGTAATGTGGTATAAACATATGTAGGTAAATATTGGTGAATATAAATAGAAACTATTCAATAATTTCCCAATTTCAGACATAAATATATGCACACACACACACAACACGAGTCAACACTGTGTGACAGAAACCTGCTGTGATCCACTATAACTGTGAGTCTCTGATCAGCGCTATCAGCTTGCACTGAAACCTGAACATCCACGAGAACAAAAAAAAAAGTGCCGGAATGACTCTGGAGTCATCCGTGATTTTGGATGGAGTGAATCCAAGATGGAAGTCGGAATCTTCAAATTGAGAGTTTCTTGGTTCAGAACCAGTTCTAAAGACTGTACTGCATTAAAAATTATATGAAAAATATCCACACCTCCTCTTGTGGGCTATAAGAATCTCCAGGGCTTAAAATAATTTAGGAATGTAACAAACTTCATAAGCAGGCTGACAAATTCCTCTTAGACAGATGTGTGTGTTAGTGTTCAGGGGAGGAACTGGTGAGTGTGTGTGTGTGTGTGTGTGTGTGTGTGTGTGTGTGTGTAAATTTGTATAATGACACAGGTATTACAAGGTGAAGGTGACTTTTCAGGACATTGACCCATGTCCCCACTTTTCAAAATGCTTATAAATCATACAGAGTGAGTTTTTTTGGGGGGAAATGCACAAAGTCTCCTGTGAGGGCTAAGTTTAGGTGTAGGGTAGGTGTAGGGCAATAGCACACACAGTTTGTACAGTAAAAACCATTACACCTATGGGATGTCCCCACTTTTCACAAAAACAAACGTGTGTGTGTGTTTGTGTGTGTACCTGCACAAAGCTGCACAGCACATACTCATCAAACATTGGCAGACTGGGCCTGCTTTCACGGTATATGTGCAGAGTGTATATTGTCATGACGACGGGCTCGGCCTCTGATTCGTCCATCACCAAAATGTTGATTCTGCTGTTGCCCAGGCCAACCGGGTAGTTTGTCATCCTGAAGGAAACAGAGAAAAGTTCAGAGAAACTCGTACTTGATCGCATACTTGATCACATATGTGCACATACATACACACACACACACACACACTCTCACACCCTTCAATTTTGGGGTTATTAATGTCGTGACAGGGCAGGAGGATTACTGTGGATTAAAACTGGGTCCCAGCCAACAGCTGACCCCTCACTCATGGACAAATAAAGCTGTGCTTTCACAAAACCTTGAGAAAGGAGACCGCAAAGACTGCTTGACGGATCAGTCAACCTTTTGCTTACTGTGTGTAGAACTATTAACTTTTATTAACTGTTTTGTCTTTCTCTGAAATTCTTTATTGTAAAAAAGAAAAAAAAAGAAAACTTGCAGTGGTTATATAAAGGAGTTATTTTTATGATCTAAAACATTACTTTCATGATATAATCTAATGGAGTCAGGCTGATTCAGTCATCAAAAATAATAACATTTTATAATATTTCATAGATTTGTATAAATGAATAAATAATTTCATGTAAATAAATAATTTTATGAAATAATTACAATTAAAATATTTAGTCTCGAATAATACCATTTATTTTAGACATCAAAATATTTTATAAGTTGCCTGACAAAACATGAGACATTTCATTAACAAACTGTATTCAGAATAATTCAATTGTTATAACTTTATATTTGAATATTAGATGCTATATCTATCTATCTATCTATCTATCTATCTATCTATCTATCTATCTATCTATCTATCTATCTATCTATCTATCTATCTATCTATCTATCTATAATTAAAATTATTATTAACATACACCTTCATTTGACTTCTCACTAATAGTTTAATTTAATTTTAATAATTTAATTTAATCTCTGATTTATAATAATTTATTTTTCATGTTATTTGGCGGCTACGCATAAAAAAAATTAAAATAAAATGATGCTTTACTGACTATACTTTTGTCGGAAAATAGTTTAATTTAATTTGAATACTTTATTTATTAGTGAGAGATTAAATTGATGACATTATTGTGGCCATGTTATTTGGTGGCTACTCTTTTTTTTATCATAAAATTTAAAAACCAATTAAATGCCAGATACTTCAGCCTGCTGTTGTAATCCTGGGTAAGGCTTTAAATATGTAAAAGCTTTTTTCCCCCGTGAGTATTAGAGATTACAGGCTGTAACAGAGTCAAATAGACAGTAATCAGGGATTTTAAATGTATGGGTGAGACTCGCCAGGCCTGGGAAAGCAAATTCAGAAATTAATCTGATAAATCAATCAAACAGTGAAGTGAGTTTGAGCTGACACATAAGAAGCCAGATCTGATTACTAAGAAAAGGCAACGACGGCACTACCGTACCGCAGACCCTTTGTTCATTGTTTCCCAGCTCAAGCTGCTGTGTTTTACAACACTGACTCACATGCCTGCTTAGCCCATACAGTCAAGATTTCATGTTTTTATCCACTAAACTTAATTTGTCAGGCTAAATTTGAACGCCACAGTATTTAATTCTACAATCTGGCAACTGAGTATGTGAAGTGACATTCATTCAGCCAAGTATGGTGACCCATACTCAGAATTTGTGCTCTGCATTTAACCCATCCAACGTGCACACACACAGCAGTGAACACACACACACCGTGAACACACACCCGGAGCAGTGGGCAGCCATTTTATGCTGCAGCGCCCGGGGAGCAGTTGGGGGTTCGGTGCCTTGCTCAAGGGCCCCTCAGTCGTGGTATTGAGGGTGGAGAGAAGTAAAGTCGTGACGTATTGTCAAGTATGGTGACCCATACTCGAAATTGGTGCTCTGCGTTTAACCCATCCAAGTGCACACACACAGCAGTGAGTAGTGAACAAATGCGCACACACACACACACACACACACACACACACACCGTGAACACACACCCGGAGCAGTGGGCAGCCATGCTGCGGCGCCCGGGGAGCAATTGGGGGTTCGGTGCCTTGCTCAAGGGCACCTCAGTCGTGGTATTGAGGGTGGAGAGAGCGCTGGACATTCACTCCCCCCACCTACAATCCCTGCCGGCCGGGGACTCGAACCCGAATCCGACTCTCTAACCATTAGGCCACGACTTCCCCAAAGGGGAAGGGGGAAAGGGACGTTCTCTGCATTTAACCCATCCAGGTACACCTGGAGCAGCGGGCAGCCATCAATGCGGCGCCCGGGGAGCAGTTGAGGGGTTCGGTGCCTTGCTCAAGGGTCTCACCTCAGTCGTGGTATTGAGGGTGGAGAGAGTGTTGGTTATCCACTCCAACCACCTACAATCCCTGCCGGACCTGAGACTCGAACATTCGAGAGAGCGCTGGACATTCACTCCCCCCACCTACAATTCCTGCCGGCCGGAGACTCGAACCCGCAACCTTCGGATTACGAGTCCGACTCTCTAACCATTAGGCCACGACTTCCCTGTGGTTATGCCATTTGCGTTTGGTTTACCTAGGTCCACGATGTTCGTCCAGGTGAATGTGGCAGTGTGGGCTGACTGGTTCTGGCCGGATTCGAACGGTGATCACATCAAACGGAACCTCGGCTCGATATTCCTTCTCCAACGCATTAAATGCTGGCATCAGCACCAACGGAGGGTCTGTGTACAACTGCCTCAGGTGGGGATCAACACACCTCCCTTGAAAACAGGAGCATTTAACAGTTTTATTTAATTTTCTTATTAAGTACAAACAGTTGGTGTTTTACAAAAAACAAATCAAATGTGTATTTGTAGTTCATACAGTCAGGCTAATATGTTACCACATGCTACTTGCCTTTTCTTGACAGCGGATCTGATGCCTCTGGACTCTTTGTGTTGTCCAAGCTGTTGGAATTACAGAAATCACAGCAATTTTTAGTAGGAAACTCAACAAGTGCTCTACAATGGTCTGTTAAATGCAGGTGATTGGTAGCATGGGACGTTAATAGATTTTTTTTTTCTCCAGGAATAGCAAAAGTGAGCCTTTCATGGCTTTTCCCTCTACTTTTTAACATATAAAAACAATCAGTGCTGGCTTAAAAAAGTGTCTTAATTTGTTTGAGAGGCAATCAATCATTCCTCATTGAAGTAAAATGCTTAAAGACCGTTATGTCATTGTGCAACGGAGTTGTGTCCTGGTTTGGATTCCAATCCAGCCAGACAGATGCAGACAATTTACTTCCCACCATCCAGCATACACACAAAACCAGTCATCACAGATACCAAGACCTTATACGGCTCAACAAATATTATATATTATATTAACAGAGAAAGATAGTGTGTGAGAGTGAGAAAACTAAAAACAAAATAAAAGGAATATATAAAAGACATCAGGAGGTTTGGGAATTATTGTGGGTGAAAGACTTTTTAAAATAAATGTTTTAACTGCACAGCAGGTAACCAAAAGCACCACAGGCTTAAATCAACAGGACACCACTAAGAATGACTTAGTATATAATATACTATATGTTTTGTATGATATTATCTCCGGACTATTGCAGGACTTTTGCATGCCTGCAGCATAACTCATCTCATCGCTGGAGAAAAATAAGGTTTGATGATATGATCTGGGGAATCTGCAAATGTGTCGTGTTGTGTAAGTGTGTGTTTGTGTGCGTGTAACCTTTCGGTCTGATGTTTTCTCGTGTAGTAAAGGCTGAGCTCTTGGAGCAAGGCCATGAGAGCTGGTCTCCATCCATAATCCTGTGCGCTGAGGGACTCTGTCTGGATTAGATCATGGTGGAGATCATCAGGAAGAGGAGATATAGGGTAGAGCTGCCAACACACACACGCACACACACTCGATTAATTTAACAGACAAAAATGCACAACAAGGACATGCAGGTTTATCATGTGATAATTTTATACGGTGCCTTTAAGTCTGATTTAACATTACTGTACATTAAATCAAATTCAATTAAATTTCAACCTGTTAGTCTATATAAACAAGCTTTGAAGTTATCAATATGCTATAGCTAATAAGAGTATCTTTAAAAGTGCATAAAATGTATCTTTACCAGCTGAAAGGGTCCTGGTCTCTTGAGGTGCTGATTAAATTGTCGCAATAAATGCATCTCATCTGGAGGCAGACACAGACTGTTTGGCCCTTCACAGTCACCGTACTGCATGACATGTTCAATAATAATGAAAAGCTATTGATACGCATTAAAAAATGAGAAAGAAATGGAACTAAATAAATACAAACTGACTGTTTGTAAAGCATGGGAAATGACTGATTTGACATTTTAATTCACTTTATTAAATGGGCCACATTTATGAAACACAAACAGAACAAATGTCTTAGCTAACCATTTATAAAACTGGATTGAAATGAATTGAATATATTTTCACCAGCTCCACCATTAAATAAAAAGTTGCTAAATTTACAAAGTACACAATTAAAATATAAAAGAAAATTCTATTTTCATTTTAACATCTAGTTTTCTGAAGAAAAATTCAACTATTTTGAAATGCAGGAATATCTGGAATTCTATTCTGACATTTATTTCTATAGGAAATGCACAAGTTTATTTGATAGCAGTGTATTTGATTGTAAATTAAAATGTATTATCATTAATAAAGCAGTTTTATTTTATATGGTGCAAGTTGCATCATGGGGCAAACATGTTAAGATTAGACTAACCAAAAACAAACTTTATCTTATTAAAACTTGTAATTTCTCTCTCATCAAAGAATAAATGAATCATATTTCTACAATAGCTTCAGTAACTGAAACATTTTTGAATGGGCTCACATCATTTCTTACATGCATTAAAAAAAATTATAAATTATATTGATTTGTTTACTAGCCTATGGTAATATCTGGAAAAACTGAAGTGCGTTTTACCTTTTGATTCTCTTCCTGTGTTCTAAATGGCAAGCTAAGCTCCACAGCCTCGCTGTTGCATGCTGGGAAAAGCAGTTTCAGCACATCCTCCAGCATATACTCTTTGGCTATCTGTCCATCAAAGTGAAGGTCCTTCATTCTGTCAAAATGTAGATCAGTCTGAAGCTGAGACAGAAAGAGAGCAGACAAATAATAAATGTAAATGTGTATTAATGTGCTGCCATCCAGTGGTCATATTGAAGACTTGCATGGGAGATCATCTACAGTTATAGTTATTTTTACACCTCTGTCCTCACCAAACAAAATTCAAAATGAGTATTTATTCTTACCTTCACCACCACTGGATGAAGAGAAGAGTTATTATAGTGCAATGAGAAGATCATTAACTGAAAACAAAGCAGACACCTATAAGAAAACCAAAACAAAAACACTTTTACACATTCAGGTTTATATAACAACAAATATGCTTTTTAAAAATGTACATAGAAATAGTTTTCTTTTTAAAAATGCAGGTGTATGTTTTTGACCTGGGTGAGGAGCTGCTCTTCTTTGTGGTTAATAGAGCAGCTTTCAGGATGTCACTGATGACGTGATTCATGTGCTCAATGGCCTGATGAGAGAGATCAGGACCCAGTCTTTCTCTAAAAAATACCTGCAACTGAAAGAAAGAAATCTAAATCAGTCTGACACAGTACATAAACTCACAGCTGAGAGGCAAACAGAGAGATCTCATTACTTCAGCCTCTCTAAACAGATTGAGCAGAACACTGCAATTTCTACACTACAACTACTGTTCATCAATACTGATTTAACACTGACAGACATGCTTACCTCTACAGCTGCAGATACAGCAACTAACACACAAACTCTCAAAAACCTGGACAAGAGATTTATCCTGTATAACTCCATAACAACTAGATGGTGACAAACCAACACTGAGACTTGTTGACAGTTAAAGGGTCACTTAAAACTTCATTTTCAATTGTTCATTTCTGGGTAAATCAGTTATATAGCTATAAAGTAACTATTTTGAAGTCAAAAACTGTTCATTCACCAATTAAGCTTACATACGGTTAATAATTCTGCATAGTGTTGGGCCTTCAGCTACATTTCAATGTTTGATTTTAAGAATGTTTGCGAGTACTACAATATTAGTATGTATGTTGTTAACTTTGTGAATGATTTATACACATACTAGCAACAACACAAAGTCATGCCAGAGAAACCTTTCCATTGTACAATAGGCAGATAGCGGAAGCTGATGAGCTGAGCTGAAAGATGATGAGAGAGTGCTACCATTAGATGGCAGCACAAGAACAATAGTCTATTACTACACATTACTACAGACAATGGGTAATACACTATGGAGATCAATTGATTTGTACATATGGGTCAAAGACAAAAGGGGGTTTCAAGCACCAAAACAATAAATGTTTAATGTAGCTTTTTTTTCTTTTTCCATGCATTAGAATGTGCCGTTTAATTAGATTTTTCTCTGAGCAAAATATAATCATATATTTTTACCATTATTTATGGGGGGGGGGGGGGGGGGGGGGGGGGGATGTCATTCAGTGTAATAGTAGTTTGTATACCATAAAAAAATCTAATGAACAAAAATCATATGACATTAAACGACTCTACTTAAGGATCACAGTGCAACCCTAAAATGCTAATTAATTGTCATTTTAAATCTTAAAGTTTAAATCTCAAAGTTTTGTCAAGGACACACACTGTTGCACACACTAAGTTTTGCATAAGATGTGCTCTATACACCAACCAACAACCAGAGGGGAACGAGCAGACGTTTATGAAGACTTTATAGTGATCTGCTTGTTTGTCAGGGCTCTTTTATCAACCCTTGAAACTCAGTAAACATGATCTGTGTCTTATTAGATCTCAATGTGCCCTCCAGCTGTTCACAAGTCTCTGACTGAAGCCTCTTCAGTAATTTGGCATCACACACACACACACACAGAGAGAGAGAGCGTTAAACTGCAATGAGAGCGGTGTTTCGCTGCTGTGGAGGCCTAATAAACATCACATGGGGAATAAATGTTTAGCCAAGCCTTCATCATCAGTAAACGGCAGCACAGGGATCCAAACTGCAATATTAAGACTGGAAAAATCTCATCTGATCTGATTTAAAAATATAAATGCTTATTGAAACAGCTAAAAGGCACCTAATAATCATTTCTAAGCTCATTTGAGTATTGAGACGCAGATATTGTTTTATTTTGACTGTAATTTTTTTACGGCTCTCACTCATGTGCTTTCTTACCTCGGTGGCATGACTAGTTTTATCCAAGTGGGTTTTGACCAAGGCTGTGCGGTGGACAAAAGCGGTCAGCGGTGTTGCCGAGGTAACCAGGAGGTATACATTTACTGTGGCATTCAGGTCCTGATTGTCCGAGCGGCTGTGTGTGATTGGCTGCCTCCTGTAGAATACAATCACAATAACGCTTGACATTGAAACATTTTTGGTTGGCCAATTCTTTCAAATGTGACTTGACTTACCCTTCATCTTCAGCAGCATTTGGGGTTCCCTCTTGTGGAGATGTGGAAAAAGAGCAGGAAGAAGGAAGTATTGGTAATGTCACTCCTGAGATGGAAAACAGACGGGAGAAGTGGATAAAGTCTGAGTTCAGGCACCTTGATTTCCTCTGTGAGGAAGACACATAGCACATGTATCGACATGAAGGCCACAGCTACTTCAATTCTTTCCACAAAGAACTCCAGACGTGTGTCTAGAAATACCACGTTACAAAATCACTGAGTCTGGCTTTTTCTTGATTCGTCCACCATGTTGCAATGACTTTTAGTGTCGCAATGCATTCTGGGATTGCATCTCACTATGAAGTTTTGCCTCAGAATGGAGTTAAAACAAGGTCAATTTTGAAATGTTTTTAAACAAAGTCTCTTATGCTCGCCAAGACAATACAGCAAAATAAGTGATATTATGAATGATTATTACAGTTTAAAATATCTGTTTTCTTTTTAAATATATTTTAAAATATAACATTTATTCATGTGATGCAAAGCTGAATTTTCAGCATTATTACTACAGTCTTCGGTGTCACATGATCCTTCAGAAATTATTCAAATATGCTTTTTTACTGCTAAAATAATATTTTTGGATAACTGTAATAAAAATATCAAAAGTAGTTTTGCTGCTTAATATTTTTGTGAAAACTATTATACTTTTTTCAGGATTCCTTGTCAAATAAAAAGCTCAAAAGAACAACATAGTGTGACATACCCTATGTGAACAAAGTCAGTAAGTTTGAGTCTAATGCGATAACGTTAACTAGTATTTTCGGGAAAAAGAAAATCTTTTCCAGTTCAATTTGACCCGAACACAACCAGAGGGTTAAACCACACACCACACCAGCCTTCGGGCCCCATTTCAGACCCCAACGAAACACTTGGAAAAACATCAGGATCTCAGTACCCCGTGCTTCTGCCAAAGTCCCAATCACTCCCAACACAAGTGTGTGAGCTATGCAGAGTTTACATTCAACTTGGTCACTGACCTGTCCATGTCATGTGTATATTTGTATATCAGCATATCAGTACGCCTGTCTTCAGATGCCATTATAAAGAGGACACCACCTGGCCTAGCCAAACCCCAAACACCAGGACTCAATCGCTCGTGTTTCTGTGGGCGTCAGGCCAACAGGAAGGACAATATTGTTTCAGAGCCGGAGACAAAGCCTCCTTTTCTGAAGCTGGGCGGTCTTGATGCCACAGGGGCAGCGGGTGAAAAATCGGTCATTATTGTCACAAAACGTAGGCACTGTTATCCTCCTCCTTTGAGGTCTTTCAGAAGAGATGATCATAATTGGTTCAAAGCAGTTAAATTAAGTGTCATCAATTTCAAAGAGCTTTGTAATGCAGCGTTCTGACATATAAGAAAAAAAGCGACATTTTGAAGAAAAGATGATTCAGTATGGCTGTTATTAAATGGCATTTACGATGTGCACTTACCTTTTAATATCCCTGCAGCAGAGAGTTACTCACGGTAAATATCACCCTTGACACTAACTTTTATAAGTAATTACAGAGACACGCTTAAAATTCTCCAATACACACCTGACTGAAGTGTGTTACACACACACACACACAGTGTTGGAGATGTCTGTTAAGTTGAGAATGGACCTTTTAACCAATTTAAGTGCCGATGCTTCATAAGGATTCTCACAAAAGGAATTTTTAAGAAATGCTTTTGTTGACCTAATGAAAGCCAATGGAGTCCAAAGTGGTTGTTTTGGATCCAGTGCTGTTATTGTTAACTAAAACTATTAAATTTATTAAACTACTATTAAACTATCATTTTGGGTAATTGAAATAAAGCTGAAATAGGATAAAACATAAGTATTAGATAAAATTAGAAAAACAAACTTAAACTTAAAAAATGTTGCAAACTAATTGAAATAAATTTTAAGTACTTAAACTGAAAATTTCATTGAAATTTAAATTGAAATAGCTAAATAGAAAATGACAAAATCACAAGAAAATTACTAAAACTTACAATTGAAATGAAAACTGAAAAGATACCAATAAAAGCTAATTTAAAATATTAATTAATACTATATAAATAATACTACAATATTGTTGTTTGGACCCCATTGATTTTCATTACAATTCATACAATTATAAAAACAGTTAAAAATATCTTCAAGTGTTCCAGACAAAAGAAATTCATACACTGTAAAAAAAATTAAATAAAATAAAAATAAAAATAAAAAATTTTAAGGCAACCAGCTTCAGCAGATTTTTGAGTTCTCTCAACTTATTTTTGTAGGAGATTCTCAACTTTTTGTTGTATAAACTTAAAACAACAAGTTTAGAAAACTCAAAAATCTGGTGAAGCTGGTTACCTTAAAATTTTAAATTGGCTCAACTTTTTTTTTTTCTTTTTACAGTTTAGAATCACATGAGTAAATTATGAGAAATTTAATTTTTATGAGAACTGTCCCTTTCAATTTCTTGCAAAAATGTCAAATTCTTGAAAAACTATATCATATTGTTTCAGAAGTCTTTTTACGATGCTTTTACATTCTACAGAAAAGAGCAGCGTGACCATTCTGCAAAACATCTCCTTTAAGTCATTTGAAATTGAAACGGAAATAAATTAATGTTGTGGCTGCAAAAAATACATCACTGTCTTAAAGAAATGCTTAGAACATTTCTGCTCACCTGACAGCTGGCTGTCCGTTAAAAACCGGCAGACTCCGCCCATGTCCAGAAACGCTCCGGCAAAGGCTGGTATTATGTTAACCTGTGTAAAGATTTGACCCCGGAGGGATCAGAGGTCAGAGTTTAACGAAGATCACCAATATGGATAGTTTAACAACATTCAAAACAGTCATTCGTCCTTCAGTAATGCATTAAGATCCTGTGAGATGACTAACGGCTTATAAACGAGAGCGATTTAATAACTGAGACAGTAAGTAGCAGTTGTTCTTGGATGACTTCCAGAACTATAACTGGCCCAGGAGACTCACAACAGCTGGGATATTTAAGCAAATCTGATCATTATATGAGCATTACGAAATACAGGGTTCAGATGAATTGTAAGTAAAATACGAGAGCTCTTATAGATGGGTTTTCTTCATTTAGAGCGTGAGCTCAGAGTAGTTGAGGATGCTGGAATGTTTTATTGCGTCCTGGTTTCTATAAACATTCCCTTTGAATCTCTGGACCGTATCTTATTTCACATGCATTTCAAACTAAAAGCATTTGGCATTAGCACTTGGCGTTTGTTTGCTTTTCCTTCTCAGTGTCAGAGCTATAATGCGGCATATTTTTTTAATTATTGTGCATTACACTGCATCATAAACAGGAATCTCTTCAAGAGCACTGGATGTGATTGCAGTCAACTATAGGGAGTGGGTGGTCTTACCCTCTGGCGGTGCTGCGGATGGGCGAAGTTGATTTTTCGCAGGCAACTTTTTTCAGAGCCCTTTAGGCATATCAAGACGGACCAGTCTCTTCCATCTGTGTTGAAGGGAGAATATATTTAGAGAATATATTTATATTTATTTAGCGAGAGATGAAGAACTAAAGCAAGAAAAAAGATGGCAAGATCAGCACTGACTATGTGCTGATGACAGTTTGCCAAAAACAGAGGATTAAGGCACGCACGCGCACACACACACACACACACACACACACACACACGCACACACACACACACGCACACACACACAGTCAGTCTGGTCAGCTATCCTTGTAGGGACTCGCCATAGGTGTAATGGTTTTTATACTGTAAAAACCATATTTTCTATCAACCTACTATACCAACCCTACACCTAAACTACCCCTTACAGGAAACTTTCTGCATTTTTACTTTCTCAAAAAAACGAATTCTGTATGATTTATAAGCTTTTGTACCCATGGGGACCTCAATTTAGGTCCCCACCTATCTAAATGAGGAATTAAAAAAAAGAAGTTCATTATAATTACAACTACACACAAATACAAACCCTAACCATAAACAACTGTTTAATAGTTCATAGAGAGAAACATATCGGAAATCAAATAAAATAAATTAAATATAATAAAAAAAAACAAAATATATATATACATATATATATATATATATATATATATATATATATATATATAATCAAGAATATCTATACATAAGTTAAGACATTTGTTTCAACAGAAAATAATATTAATTTTATTTATTTCAAATGAGGACATCTCTGTTCCCAAATAATAATGATAATAATAATAATAATAATAATAATGGCTAATAATAATACAATATAATAATACAATAATAACAATGCATTATTATTCTTCTAATTTTTGAACATGTAATATTTATTTATTTATTTATTTGTGTAAGACATTTCTGATGAAACTCTATTGAAAAATAGTTTGTCCAAATTAGGACATCCCTGAATGTCCCCAAGGGAGGTTTTGTCATATTTAGCTCACTTCTGGGAATAATAATCCCTTAAGCATTGCCAAGTAAACACTGTAAAAAGTAACACAAAACCTTAAGTAAGGCTGTCTGTCTTTTCATAATATGAAAATAAGGAAGAAAGCTTTAGACTTGGAAAAATCTTCGCTCTTATAATAAAGAAGTTGTGAAGTCCTTTTACAGTCCTAAAAACGAGGACAAAAGTGGATTACATAATGCTGTGGCAACACTACGCGCAGTCAGGAAGAAACTGAGGCACAGCCAATTTTCCTTTCGCTGTAAGACTGCCTTCATCTATACTTGACATTCTTTTAACTTTTTAATTTCTTTTATGCAGCTTTGAATTAAAGGAGGGACATTCATGGTTTCGACAAGACATCAAAGATACATAGCCCCCTACGCAACCTCTCTGCATGCAAACACATATGATTTATGAGCGCCGTTTTAATTCACCAAATTCCAGACCAGAGGTTCAGAGGCCCAATTAGCCATCTAGACGTCACAATATGATTGGCCCACATCAAACTGAATATATTAAGGCACATGCTTCAGTACATGACAGCTGTCAAATGTAATACTGCCTTGATTAACCATCCTGCAATACTAAATAAACAAACAAATAATTTCCAACTAACTAATCCAATCTAAGACCAAAAGGATGTTGATTCAGGAACATGTTCTACTTAATTAAATCAAGTTGTATGTGCACATGTAATGTTTAATGCTTTAGAAATTTGAACCATTGTTTATTGAGTTAATAAAACATCAAATTCTTTGAGTGAGAGAGAAACTGGGAAAAGCACATCTGGTAGTTATTGTAGTGCTCAGCATCGCTCCAGGAAATGAGCTGATGTGTATTTGGCATAAAGTCCAAACATTTGTGCCTGAGTGCCGTCCCAGCCCAAACAACAGGAAGTACTGTTTATAGCCAAAGGGAATCATGGGAAATCAGCCTTCATGATCCTCCTGATACAATCAGGTTAATTTCAGCTCATTCTACGTTCAGATAGTGCTGTTAACAGCTCATCATTTCTAATCAGTTCAATGCATTTTAATGTTTCTGCTTTTCCTGTAGTGTTCCAGGCCAAAGCTTAGACTACAGTTTATAAGTGCTGCATACCAAACGGCCCATAGTTAAATAAGCATCTATATTACGGCCTGTACTAACTATATAACTGTCACCACATGTAAATCTATGATTATTAAACTCTTTACAGATATGCATAGACACACACGCTATCTGAGATGTTTAATGTGCCGGTAATGGAAAGCACTGGAAGGCACTGATGCCTTCAGCGTTCCTGGCATTAAAATGAGTGTGTTTTATCAGCAGAGTTTCTGTGTATAGTTCTGGTAAAGATGTTTGGGTGCAGCTAGCTGTTGGCCTGATGACCTCAAAGTTTTTGATGAATCTGACGGACAGATGTCGACAACCTGTCTTTGTCCGCCGAGGCAAACAAACACCTGCTTGATTCATCACATAATACACATACTTGTATGGCCTTTACTGAAATAAACTGAAAAATAAAATAAAAAATATACATAAAATAAAATCTGTGAACCAAATTTAATCCTAAAGAAACAAAGCAATTTTAGTATCTTTAAAGCAAAGAACAACACCACCACCACCAAATAATTGTAAATCCAATATTATGATGTAAAATGAGATAATGATGTAAAATATAGAAGTAAAACTTATTACTCGTATTGTTATGCTGATACATAATTTGTCAATTTGTCAACATGTGTATTCAACTGGAAAATTGTACAACAGAAGTATTTTCACTAATGATCTCAGATGTTTGGAGCTCACTGTATTGTTTGTATTTTTTCATCTACAATAATGTGCCATTACATACTTCAAAAGTCAAAATTGTTTATATTGAGGTAATAGTCTCAGTAAATCTCAATTTGTGGTAATACAGTTGCATAATACTAGTTTATGCATCTATATAAATTTCAGGACGAATATGGCATAACCAAGGAATAATGGTCGGCGCTATGTACTTGAAAAACATTCCCAGAAACTTAACAGCACAGTTTATGAGAGAGGCCTCCATCTCAATCACCTCTCTGTGTCCAGTCACGACCTGGAGGAGGAGGAGGGGAGGAAGGTTTAAGGACCCCAACTGTGACCGTGAAGCAGTGCTTAAACTGAGCTGGAGACCAAATTAACCCCTGAAACACGACGGTAGAAGGGAACAACAAACTCTGAGATCACGAGCCAGCAGCACACAGCAGTGCAATTTATTACACGGCTCTCCAGATTACTTACATTTACATTTATGCTTTTATCCAAAGCGACTTACATTGCATTCAAGTTACAGTTTTTACATTTTATCAGCTCTTGCTTTCCCTGGGAATCGAACCCATGACCTTGGCGTTGCTAGCGCCATGCTCTACTATTTGAGCTACAGGAAAGCCTGTACTTCATTCTGATTGGTCACTAGCAGAAGTCATGACCACTAAACTATATTTGACCATTGTCCCTGGAGACCAACCAACGATACCTCACATAATACACAAAAAACACACAAGAGTCAAATCAGACTGGGAATACAATGATAAAAATGGATTATATTTATTATTTACATCCCTTCCAGTTCATTCTTCACATTAGAAACGGGTGGTTAAGTCAAGTGCATTGCATTTGCAGCGTGCTTGGGTTATATACCACGCATTTTGGTGAATTTAGTTCACAGCAGGCATTCCATGCATCCAGAAAATTAGCATACTGTGATATGCGGTGCAAAAATAGAAGTTGGTAGAATGCCAGTCTAAACATACCCAATCTGTCCTGAGCCGCCCATAAATGCATGCATATGTGTGCTGCAGGTATATTCTCAACAGCACATTAACATTATATTTTTAGTATATATTTTGTATGCAGTATGCATTTTGTGTATTATATACAAATGTTCTGCATGCATAATTAAATGCAGATGTCCGATTACATATCGAAATGTGTAGTGACAAAACACTGCACAGAACACCGTATCCCACAATGTAATGCACTTGAGATTCCATTCACATTGCAACAAATGAAACCTAAGTAATTTCAACCATGATTTAACACAAAATTGGATTAAAGGAATAGTTCGCCCAAAATTGAAAATCTGTTGAAAATTGACTAACCCTTAGGCCATCCAAGATGTAGATTGGTTTGTTTTTTTCATCAGAACAGATTTGGAGAAATTTAGCGTTACATCACTTGCTCTCCAATGGATCCTCTGCAGTGAATGGGTGCCGTCAGAATGAGAGTCCAAACAGCTGATAAAAATATCATAATAATCCACAATTAATCAACATGACTCCAGTCAATCAATTAGCAATGGGTGAAGCAAAAAGCTGTGTGTTTGTAGTAAACAAATTCATCAGTAAGACGTTTTAATTTCAAACGGTTGCTTCTGGCTAAAATACTAGTCCTCCATCCATAATAATGCTTTTTCCAGTGAAAAAGTCATCTAGTCTGAATCAGAATAGAAATATGCACCGATTAAGCACTGTTCACAAGTGAAAACGGTATGTTGTGGATATACAAATATGTTGTGGATTTTTATGTGAGAGGACAACAGGGGATGGACTTTTTCTGGAGGAAATGTTATTTCAAATTATGGAATTTGGCCAGAAGCAACAGTTTATAAAGTTAAAAGCTTCAGCAAAAACTTGTTTCTTACAAACACGCAGTTTTCACCGCACAAGACATTAATTGATGGACTGGAGTTGTTTGGATTACTTGTGGATTATTGTGATGTTTTTATCAGCTGTTTAGACTCTCATTCTGACGGCACCCATTCACTGCAGATGATCCATCGGTGAGCAAGTGACGTAATGCTAAATCTCTCCAAACCTTTTTTGATTGAGAAACAAACTCATCTACATCTTGAATGGCCTGAGGATAAGTACATTTTCATTTCTGGGTGAACTACTTTAAAAATCCTAAATTAACATATTTACTGTACAGTATGCTAAGAGCTGATAACCACACACTGCTTTCTGAATTAGGTCTTGATAACTGTGCAGCATGCTAGGTTAAAGTGTTGATTATGCATACATTTGTTTTTACATATTAGAAGTTAAATATAGGCAGCATTCAGTGTACCGCATATTGTGCAGTAAGTAGTACAGTAGTATTCCAAATATAAACTGGGTTTACACACAAAAGGACAGGATGTTATTGTTCCCCTCTCACCTCTCCTGTCCTGTCTGAGTGAGGCGCTGGTCTCTGCGTAACGGGCCTGATCCACTCGATACCCCTGCTGCTGTAGGACTCTCTGGTACAACTGGACCTCTGTGTCTGTCGGAGCATGTTGGCCTGTCAGAATAATGGCTTTTCCTGCACATCTGCGCTTAGAATGATGCACCTGAGTGAAAGAAAAGAGAAACTGTTTAGCAACTATAGCTTTTCTTTTGAACATAAATTTATTCTTGATTTTACTTTCTTTAAAACTTAAGAAAATGCACAATAAACCTGATTTGTAGGTTAGAAATGCTCAATGAAGTTCAACAGGGTTTAAAGCGTCCTCAGGCTTTGTCACATGTGAGGATCACAACACCAGGGGATAATCAGAAAGGCAGCTGAGCATTTTAAAAGTACCCATAATGCAGTGTAGCGTGGTAATGACCTCTGTGGGCTGTCAGGTAGGGAGGAGGGCTGAACCTCGATTAGAAGAGAGCAGACTTCAGATGCCTAGACTCGCTCAGAGTTTCAGGTGATGGGTACTGCACGGGAGAATTCTGTTATATGGTTCAGTTTAGCACCAGAGGAAAGCTTGACAACATGAGCCCTATTAAAAGTCATATTAAACATAGCACACGATCATCCAGTTCCGTGTTGCATAACAGAATCGGAGGAACACAGCGTTATTTGGGCAGAGCTTCAGCATGAGTGTGTGACTGAGGAAGGGAGGGGAGCGTTTCCTCTCCTTCAGCATGGATGATACTGTTCCCCTTTCTTCTCTCTCTGTATGTGTTCATCTTTTTCTGCCATCGTGCTGTGCTGTTCTCTCTCTCTCTCTCTCTCTCTCAGAGGTCCACTCCTCCTCTGCTTGTAAATGTTTCCATCTGGGAGCTCAGCCACATTAATGAAAGGGTCCTAAATGGCCAAAGTCAACCCCTGCACCCCATTATTAGCTCATTTAGACTTCAAAACAGATTGTTCATACATTACATAGGTTAGGGATTTCAAAATAAAACCATAAATAACTTTTAGTGGATATAGTACACACTGACAATATACTACTACTACCACCACCACTACTACTACAGCTAATATTTATTATTGACTAACTCTTTTGTTTCATTATTATTATTATTAATAATACATAATATCATTATTTTATTTCAAATTATTTTTACAACTACAGGAATGTATGACCCTTTTATGTCTACAACAGCAATAATAATAATAATAAATAAATAAATATTATAATTATTATTAGTAAATGTAATACTTATATTTATTTCTAATTATATGTAAATATTGTACATTTTAATTATTCATTAGATATTTTATTTCCACCCCACATATATTCTATTATGTAATATAGGCTATTATACTGGATGTTCAAATTTAATTTGTTAATTTCAATAAATAAGTACATCAGGGGACCTGGGAACTCAAAACAAAAAGACAATAAAATCAAGCTCAGTATTTGAATAATGCTGATTGTTGAAGAGATGTGTACTCATTTAAGCAACTTTCGCTCGAACAAAACACATTCATATACTTACATTGAAGGATGGACTTAAGCCTTATCTAGAGACTAGAAAATCAGAAATATTGTGATGTTGTCATGAAGTAAAGTAAAGTAAAGTCGTGACGTATTGTCAAGTATGGTGACCCATACTCGAAATTGGTGCTCTGCGTTTAACCCATCCAAGTGCACACACACAGCAGTGAGTAGTGAACAAATGCACACACACACACACACACACACACACCGTGAACACACACCGTGAACACACACCCGGAGCAGTGGGCAGCCATGCTGCGGCGCCCGGGGAGCAATTGGGGGTTCGGTGCCTTGCTCAAGGGCACCTCAGTCGTGGTCTCAGGGTGGAGAGAGCGCATTCACTCCCCCCACCTACAACCCCTGCCGGCCGGGGACTCGAACCCGCAACCTTTCGATTACGAGTCCGACTCTCTAACCATTAGGCCACGACTTCCCAGCACCACTAAATGAAGGGCCAGCACCACTAAAATCCAACTGTTCTCTTTTCTTTTCAAATACTAGCATTACAACTTCATCACCAACTCAAAAGAAACAAGAGGCATCTAGTTTCCATTCATACTTGGTTTCCCACTCTTTCTCTCCTACATCCCCCAGTCTGTCTCTCCTCCTCCGATCTGCTCCCTCTCTCCTGCCCCTCTGTGAGACCTCAGGCTGCAGACGCTAATCTAAAACATGCAATTACTGGACTGCATTCATTTCACCCTCCGTGTCTGCGGCCCAAGACACAAACATCATTACTTCTTTAAAGGGCTGCCTAAAACAGCCCAGCGCTCAAAGGAAGTAATAACAACCAATAAGAAACGTCTCATGAAGAAACAGGGAAATAAAAAGGAAGTAGGGAGGGAGAGGAATATATATATAAAACCCAAAGAGGTGAGAGAGCACAATGATACATTAAATTTAATAAGATCTGAAATTAAATCAGCTATACACAAAACATTAATTCCTGTCAGGGAAATCTTCCATTAATTCCCACCACATAAAAACAGGAGACTAATATACACATAAATATTAATTTAGTCCTCTGGTGCAGGGATCTGTGGAAACGCAGTCAAATCACAGCAGAAATTGCTCTTTCGTGGAAAAGCATCCTCTTTTGAACAAGCAGAGGTCATTTTAAACAGTGGGAACCAGACATAAAAAAACACACAAGTCTTGAATGCAAAAGTATAAGAGAGAGTAGATGGTGTTTGGTATGTGCAACTAAATCCAAATGTGTTTGTACTAAAAATAATATTACTATCTTTAAAAGCCAACCTCTTAACACCGTCCCCAAAGGGTCACGACTTTTACAACACACATGGTGCAGAAAAACGCACAAAGACATATGTGCACATGCATGCAATACTGACAGAAAAAAAAAATACATATTCTATCTCTCTCTCTCTCTCTCACACACACACACACACACACACACACATATATACAAATGGGTCACAAGTGTTGTGAATAATACAATGAAACAAAGCCAAACATAACAACATCTGTACTCAGATTCAAACAACTCAATCCTCACATGGCCTCTGACCCAGTAAACACACAGATAAAGAACAGACCACCCTGACAGATATGTAGAAATCCTACACACGACCCTACCAGAAAGTGGTACTAGTGGTGGTATTACCTTTGCTGTGAAGGCTACTAAAACTTTTGGTGCCCTAGCCAGGCCTGAGAATCTTATGCAGATTTGTTTTTGTATGTGCTCAGATAGCACTCTGGGAGTTAGTGCCCATGCCAAAATACCATTATCATCTCATCAACTCTGCTGTTTTCTCCTGTCAGCAATGTGGAAAGGCAAGCCAAACTAAATTAACATCATTATTAAAGTCACTCTCTGCACTCAGATGCATCAGAGTAATAGCATTTCAAAAATTAATTATAAAATTAACTATTAAAATTAACACAGACGTAGTTAAGTTTTCTACCAATGAAGTGCAGGATGTGAACATTCACATCAGAATACAAATATCTGTAAATTTAAAACAATTATGCCTTTAAAAATCCGATTGGATGAATGACATTTTGAGCAGCTGTACTCCTCAATGACTTTTTTATTATATTATATTATTTATATATATAGAGAGAGATTTTTTTATATTGTGCCAATTTGCTACACAACAATACATGCAGTTAAACTATATTACTTAAGTATTATAGTAATTAATTAATAATAATATACATGAATAAATTCACAAAATTTATACATTTACATTAAATGTATATATATATATATACACACATACACAGTCGAAGTCAAAACTTTACATACACCTTTCAGAATCTGCAAAATGTTAATTATTTTACCAAAATAAGAGGGATCATACAAAATGCATGTTATTGTTTATTTAGTACTGACCTGAATAAGATATTTCAAATAAAAAAAGTTTACATATAGACCACAAGAGAAAATAATAGTTGAACTTATAAAAATGACCCCGTTCAAAAGTTTACATACACTTGATTCTTAATACTGTGTTGTTACCTGAATGATCCACAGCTGTGATTTTTTTGTTTAGTGACAGTTGTTCATGAGTCCCTTGTTTGTCCTGAACAGTTAAACTGCCCGCTGTTCTTTAGAAAAATCCTTCAGGTCCCACAAATTCTTTGGTTTTCCAGCATTTTTGTGTATTTGAACCCTTTCCAGCAATGACTGTATGATTTTGAGATTCATCTTTCCACACCGAGGACAACTGAGGGACTCATATGCAGCTATTAAGTTCAAACGCTCACTGATGCTCCAGAAGGAAAACCCATGCATTAAGAACAGAATGAAGATGAGTACATTTTTCTTGTTTTGCCTAAATATCATACGGCTCTTAATGCACGGGTTTTCCTGAAAGGTGTATGTAAAGTTTTGACTTCAACTGTATATATATATATATATATATATATATATATGTGTGTGTGTGTGTGTACATGTTAAAAATTACAATAACGTAAATAAGATAGATGTATTAATATTTAAATACATTTAATAATGTCTTCTGTCTTAATGTCTTATGTCACAATTTAATATATAAATTCAAATGTTAAATTCTGAATGAGCTGCCTCTGAAACCATTGTAACGGTAAATGTACACATTTAAAATAATGTCTACATATAAATATATATCTATTTTAGATTCTTACTGGAGCTGCCTTCAAAGTTTTGTAACACACACATTAGTGATTGTATGTGCCAAGTTGCTACATTCTTTGGTGACCATAAACAGTCCACCATTAGCATAACGAAGTGCTTACTTGCTGGATAAAGTGTTTATTAGACTTTTTGTGGAAAACGTGATGTTTCATTCTTCTAAGGAATTTTCTGCATAGAAATGAACGGAATTCGACTTTGTACTCCAGATTCAATATTTGAACCCAGCGCGAAGCACAGCTGGGTCAGGTTATCATGTCTTCAAGAGAGCGTTTGAGATGTGGAAAGAAGGAAGAAAACAAAACGTGGGTTCTGTTAGTATTCAGAGGAGACCTCGAACTCTGCTTGTCCATGCAAAGTGAATGGTTTAGTTGGCTAAACGTTTGGCATTGGCTCAACATTTTATTCAAGCTTTCCCCCCACAAACTACTTCTCCCTGTTTTTCTGCGCTTTCCTCGCTCTTCCTCCCCCTCCACAAATACCTCTCTCTCTCTCTGTGCCACTCTGGATGAGGGGTTCTGTTACCACTGGCTCCATGTATAAGGTTCAGAGGTTAATCATGGCTGTCGAGAGGGCCCCTATATATAAAAATAACCTTTTTCCTATCTGCTATTCGACACAAACCGCATCAAACACACTCACAAACACATAACATACCAAACCCACCTCTATGCCACATCTAGACCCTCTAAAACAATGCAACGCATAGTGTAGAAAAGAAGTGAGCGCTACTTGCTGACCTCCTGTACTTGTCCTCTCCCCACACAGTCAAAACGGCAGACAATAAACTCTCAGCATACTTGAACGCGAGTCTCTTTGGGGAGCGTTCAGCCCAACAGTGATGGAGTGCAGTTGTTCATGCAAACCGCAGGCCTAATATAGACTATAACATGTATAGCATGTGCTAGACAGTAGGTTACAGTGTCTCCTGACAGCAATGTAAAAGCAGAGGTTTGACTTTACACCCTTTATACCGCATACAAGAATAATACATTAAATAATTACATTTAAATACGTGAATGCTGTAATATTGAGTATTAAACAAATATTGATCAGTATTATATAACTATTTTAATTATGCATTAAATTCAAAACTAAATACATGAATAATACTTTAATAATTAAATTTAAATACAATATGATACAACCTTGTGAGCATTAAGTATTATAAATATTGTTCAGTAATATCATAAAGAACTATATTTTAACTATGCATTAAATTTAATATTAAATACAATAATACATTAATAAATAATTACATTTAAATACAATATAATGCAATATTGCGAGCATTAAATATTATAAATACTGTTCAATATTTTATATATAACTATTTAATTATGCATTAAATGTAAATAAATAATTAAATGTTAATGCATTAAAGTTGTAATATTATGAGCATTAAATATTGCAAATATTATTATAACTATATTTTAATTATGCATTCAATTTAAAATTAAATACATGAATAATACACTAATAACTAATTAAATGTAAATAATTAATGCTGTAATATTATGAGTACTAAATATAACTATTTTCCAGTTTTATAGCTATATTTTTTCTATATTCTTAAATTATTATTTTGTATTATTCGCTGAACTTCTCTACAGTATTAGGTCCCTAGGTTCCAAAGTTTATGGGATATTTTGCTCATTGTATCATTCATTAAGTGATCATCATAAGCCTGATCACATTTAAAAAATAGTGCCAAACATTAATGCTTAAAACTTATGAATAATAATACATTTTAAAAATGTAAAAAGTATTATATTTATTGTATTTATTTATTTAAAAAATTAATAGGGCTGACTGTGTGAGATTAGTATGTGACTACGACCTTCCAACTGGCTGTTAAAGTGTGATGTCTAAACACTACATAGTGAGGTTTATATTAGACTGACATATGGCTGCAGTCAAAGCAGTTATTCTCACTGTGTGTGTAAACACTAGAAGTTAATCAGCTGAAAGTGAATGCAATTGTCTGATCCTGGATCAGAACCAGGCGGTCCAAAAGCACAGACAGACGTGACTTCGTTAACATGAATGAACCTCCTCCAATGGTCTCCAGGGACAACGAGACAGAAATGGTTTGCGGGATGGGAAAACTTTTTCACACTTTTCACAGTCCGTGCAGCAACCATGGGAATAGGCATCTTCTTCAAATGAACGTTATGAATATATGTTAATATGAAATGACATTATGCTAATTCACACAACAAACATTATCTCACTCCTGTTGCTGAGAGGCTGAAAACTTCCAAAACAAATGCCCAGAATCCTTAAAAACTCCCACACACACTCACAATCATGATGCCCACAAATGCAATGGGTAATTCTTCACTTCCTGCCCAACTCTGTTACCTACCTGTTTATCACTTTTATATGGCAGCACCAGACACTGCAGGACACAGTCCGTCTGCAAACACATCAGAGAGCCACTGATGGTCGTACAGACTGATAACTCTATCCTTCTCAATACACACACACACACACACACACTCAAGTAAGGTACACTAACAGCTGATTGAGGACAGCTGTCATGGTTCTCAGTGTTGACTTCCTGCTAGGAGTTAGTTAGTGCGGGATTATGGGAAGGCATACTGCCGCAGTCCTGGCTTAAAACTAAACCTCTTTCACCTCTCATTGCTTTCCTGCCCTCATCTTCTGCCTCACTGACCCTAAATCTGTTTCCCAATGTCTCTCTCTATCACTTTTTTCCATGCTTTGCACACTCTTTTTCTCTCTCATGCACACACATGCTCCACCTCCTCATACAGATTTCATAAATAAGCCTATGGCTGGGCATCCCACATGACAGCCGTTCTTTATTCCTGGCATCTCTCCTGAGCTCTTTCTATCCCATACTGACATAACACTTCCCTGCAAATGTCAATCATCCCAGCGCTCAAACGAAAGCATGTGTCCGCTCATAAATAACCCCTCCTTCATGCGCTCTCTTAAACCAATGAATGTCCAGCTTTGAGTTTCTCCTCCTAAAATACCCCCAACAAAGACAACCATCATAAATAAACAATACTCGCTGGCTATTTTTAACTGGGTTTCATGCTGAAAGTGAAGGAAGACAAATATCCTAAAGCAACAGATTTTTTTCATTTCTTTTTTTTTTTTTTTTTTTTTTTTTACAAGGGATGAGAACTCAGAAATAATTAAGTTTTTGATTGAAGATCTGTATTGTTTTGAAAGCTATCACTACCTGGAAAAAAAATAAAACTTCTAGGTTATTTTTCATAGATATCAAATTATGAATAAAGTACATTAATAATACACTAATAAATAATTAAATTTAAATACATTAATGCTGTAATATTGTGAGTATCAAATATATATAAAAATGTTTTAGTATTATAAAAAGCTATTTTAATTATGCATTACAGTTAACGTTAAATACTTGAACTATACATTAATAAAAAGTACAAATAATGCTGTAATATTATGAGTATTTAATATTCTTATTTTTATGCACTTTAACTGTATTAATTATACATTCGATTTAACATTAAATACATGAACAATACATTAATAAATAATTATATTTAAATTAATGAATGCATAATATTATGAGCAATAAATATTTTTTCAGGACTACAAAGAACTATTTTATGTGTGCATAAAATTTTACATTAAATGCCCGAATAATGCATTAATAAATACATTTAAATAAATAAATTGTGTAAGATAACGAATACTAAATATCATAGATAAATATAGATTCTGCTGCTAATAATAATAATTATTATTATTATTATCAGCAGCAGGAGCACTATTATTAGGTAACAATGAAATAATAAGCTATAAACAGCTTTCAAACATCATACTTACAAAACTGTCTGTCTGTGATGCTTCTAGTAGAGATACGAGTTTCTCTGGGTTCTTGAGCAGTAGTTTATAATCAAACACCGCAGATTTGTTCTTTTGGTCCCGTTGGCTGGACTTGAACTCAGTTCTGTCCCGATGCATAGTCACAGTGTGGTAAAACAGCCCGACCGCTATCCCCAGCAGCAAAAGGGGACCAGTGCAGCACCTCCGGCGGAGCGCCCAGATCCCACGGAAAAGCATTCCCACTTCTGCACAAACGTTGCTGGATAGAGTCAAGACACATACCATTGGGAATGCGCGTTTGGTCCCCACATCATCCCTCCAGATCACGGCGCGCTGTGGAGCGACAAGCGCTCAAACGCGCACCTTAGGAATCCGACGCGCTGGGTTAAAGCGCACATATCTGAGGAACGCTTCACATGATCGTGGGAAATCTTGAACTAATTCGAGGCGCGTCAGAGCTGCTTGTGAAGTCTCGTTTCAATGGTCCGGGAGTCCAAAGTTTCTCTGAAGGCTTCTTTCTTCTCCTCAGGGCTGCTGAGCCCCACGGTTGATTAAAAACACTCCCGAGCGGAGGAACCTCATGACTGAGAGTAATGATACGCCTCCTTCACGCGCTGTCAGAGAGCGCCTGCCTCCCTTTACCAAACCGCTGTGAATGTTGTGGGTTCGGCTGGGCTTCTCCACATATTAAACTTAAAGGCCTTCTCACACAGGACGTGTGTAGCGGTCATTTACACTCCTTTTTAATTGTTGGTCAGTCTAGACGAGCAGGAGACTGACATCACGGCCGTCGCGTCGCACGGTTTTCATACGGTCTCTCGCGCGTATAGCCTACGCGTTACGCTTTTTTAACAACCTTTAAAATTCTTAAACTTTTACAAAACGCGCCTCCAGACCCCCGTGTGCTGCTTCTTTTCATAGCTATTTAAACGGAAGTAACTGTAGTAGATACTGTCAGAAAAAAGAGGATGTTTGGGTTTGTTCTTTTGATTTGTTAAAGTGCGCACCTGGTTTGCGTTAACCTATTTAATTCCAACATTTTCCCAGCTAAGACAGCACATGCATTTTAGTCTTTGGAAAGTCCAGCAAAACAATATGCAATTCATATTGTAATATTCTTTGAGAAAAAAAAAAAGTTACGATTCCTCCATAAGATAAACATTAACAAAGATTCTATTTTCCAAAAAAAGTTAAAATTATATATATATATATAAAGTATTGTTTAGTAAAATCATCTCTCTCTATACACACACATATAAAATATAGTTTTATTTAAAGAAATAATACTTCGAAATCTATTTATTTTATATTTGCAAAATAAACAGAAATAAATATTGTGTTTACATGTATTGTGGTCATGACTTATGAGAGCATATATAATTATAGGACCCTCAAATATTATAATATATACAGTATTGTCTCATGTATTTTGACACATTCTATGGAGCTTTCCTTTTAAATTAATGCCTGGAATTAATTCACTTTGCTCATTTAAACCAGCTATAAAAACGTTAAAGTGAACACCATCTATAGTTTAAGAGTTTTTTAGCCCTTCAAACTCAAAGCAAATTTTGGTTACAAATTGATTTTTAAGGTTTAGGATTAAATTAGTTTATACGAAGAGAACAGCATCTTAAATTGTCCCATTTGCCTGAGTGGGACAATTTAGGAACTGTTTCAAGAGGGATTTATACAAAAATGCAATTCTGCTTGTTGCATGAATATAGCTCAATGTGTCTCCCAATTCTCATATCCTTCCCACGCTCCTACTAAAATCAGAGGGCACCGACTGGTTGATAGTAATGTTGTTCCAGGACCAAAACGACGTTGATCCAGAAACATGTCCTACTTGGCAAAATGCATTCAATCTTTTACAGTGCACTTTAAGACAGTGTGTACCAAAAGTTCTTGATCATTTTATTTCCCCCCCCCCCACATCTCTCAAAACGTATCACCACATCAGTGCAGTACAGGCTAAAGACACAGACACACAAACATACACACAGGTCACAGTTGTTAATTTGTTCTATTGAACACCTTAAGAGCTCCTCTGTAAAATAAGAAACATCCTGTCCTTTA
Source organism: Barbus barbus (assembly GCF_936440315.1). NCBI lineage: Eukaryota > Metazoa > Chordata > Actinopteri > Cypriniformes > Cyprinidae > Barbus > Barbus barbus. Next base: position 20,269,512 of record NC_136717.1, read on the forward strand.
AGCGGAGCACAATACATCATCTATCCATTACTCACAAATAATCCCGCAAAATCATCACGTTCACTGGCGAGCAATGAGGCGTCACTCTTGCTGTCGTAATCTGTTCATATCCGTATCCTTTAAGATTTGTCAGAGCTGAATGTCTCGAGACTTGTAGTCCATCAAACAGTTTAGGACTACAATTCCCAGTCTGCATCATGTCAATCCATACTATGCCATATGGATTAGCAGGAGCTGCCAGATGCGAAGGGTCATCACGCATGGCAAGCCGAGGAATGTCTTGAATGTTAAAAATATGGGCCTCCCAATACCATCTTGCCCATCCGCCTCCATAAAGATTAATGGAGATGAAGAGAAAAACATAAAAACAGGAAAAGTTTCGAGGGCAGTGTGCGCTTAGATTCACCAGCTAAAAACGCCCAACCTGGTTGCGATTTACACAAACACACACACACAGCAGCCACACCATCTTTCAGGCATCTCTCTCTTGCATCTACACACCCTGAACTCATGGTGATGTAACATGTACACTCTCAGTCGAGGGGGACAGTCATTCCAGAGAGGTCGGCCCAGGTGTTCTGGCATTTATTTGTGCCGGCTACCCCTCCTCTTCATGGCCGCCGTACACTGTGGGCAGTACCACTTCCCTTTGGGTGCCTCGGTCAAACCTACACAGCCATAGTGGAACCACTCGATCGGACACTGTGGGAAA